>NC_133356.1:20705775-21039109 GCF_030506205.2 Paramisgurnus dabryanus
TTCAATCCTGAAAAGTATGCTGCGTTTGGTAGAGTTCTGTGCAGGTACATTAGTATATTTATGTATAATTTATATTATATATAAATACTTAATATATAAATTATGTATTTTTTCTTAAATTATACATGCATGTGCAGATATATATATATACATACATAATTATTATACACAGCTCACACATTTATATAATGTAAACAAAAACTTTTATTCTGCTATAGATTCATCACAATTAATCATTATGCATCCCTACTTCAGATTGTTGTACTGTATGTTTGTGATGTTGCCTTCTAAAACAATGATCTTGTTCAGGATGTATATGAAACATGGAAGTCCTGTGAAGATGATGGAGGGCTACATTGCTGTTTTGACCAAAGGCATATGTCAGAGTGATGAGAATGGCTCCTTTCTCATTAAAGATTATGATGTCAGGAAAGCCTATCTGGCTGGATCTTTGAAAGGTTAACAATGCACCCACAAAAATTATATTTACGGCACCCAAGAACTGTACAGCTGAAATCCAGCTTCAATACACAATATTGGTAGCATAGCCATTTCTACATTTGCATGTAGTCATTTAGCAGAAACTTTAATCCAAAGCAATTTACAGAAGAACATTATGGTTGCAAAGTTTATGATTATTAAAACCCTTACCCTCACTGAATAAGCTCCAAGTTTGCTATATATTATTTCAGATGTTGTGTCTCAGTTTGGTATGGAGACCATTATCCTTTACACAGCACTGATGCTGAAGAAGAGAGTGGTGGTCTATCACCCACGGATTGAAGCGCTTCTGGAGTTCACAAGGTAACAATTGCAATGCCTAAATGCATCTTGCTTATTTGCAGAGCTTTTGTGTTGACCCACATGCTGTGTACTTTTTTGCACATCATCTTGAGGTTTATTGCCCAGCAATGGCTCTGTCATTCCAAAATATGTAAAGGGGACATTTCACAAGACTTTTTTTAAATGTCAAATAAATCTTTGGTATCCTCAGAGTACGTATGTAAAGATCTAGCTCAAAATATCATATAGATAATTTATTATAACATGTTAAAATTCTCTAAAATTCTACTTTGTCATTTTAAATGCAAATGAGCTGATCTCTGCATATTAAGGGGTGCTATTGTCCCCTTCTGACATAACAAGAGGAGCCAAATTTCCATAACCTATTTTTTCACATGCTTGTGGAAAATGGTTTAACGAAACTTAGTTACTGGGTTGTTATTTTTTACATTTTCTAGGTTGATAAAAGCACTGGGGACCCAATTGTAGCACTTAAACATGTGACAAAGTCTGATTTTCATGATATGTCCCCTTTAAGTTCAAGACACACATCTCTGCTATAAATGAACACTAAAAGTTTGTTTGTGGGACCTACCGTTATCATACAGTTACACCGAAAGTGACAGGAGTGCAAATGTTACAAATTACCCCATAGGTGGGGTTAATTGTAACAAACAGAGTTCAGAAGTATTTCCTTACATATCGCACCATTGGTGTAGGCTTCAAACATGAAGAATCCTAACATTCTTCCTACGCTGCTATAACAAAGATGAACTTGTGCTTTTAAATGTTTTTTTTATGTCTTTTTCTATTCAAAACCAGAGCTCTTCCTGCCTTGGTATGGCATAGGAAAGACTGGTCCATCCTTCACCCTTTTGTTCATCTGGACAATAATGAACTGGACAATCTCAAGCTATGTACAGGTATGGAAAGGCCTGTTTACTGGTGTTCAGAGTCATTATGCCAGGAAAATTGTGTAAATTTGTAAAAGTGTACTGTTTTGGGACCTGCAGTTTTAAATAAATCTCTGTTCTCTGTAGGGTATGTTGCAGGATTTGTGGATCCTGAAATTAGAGACAGATCAGACCTGTTTGATGTATATGTCAATCTTCCAGAAAGTGAGATTACTGTATCACAAAATGCCAAAGGTGAGGGAGGCAACTTTACTGGTTGATGGAGAGTGAGGTGGTTTATAATGTATCTTAAGTAGCCTAACCCCAGTGCCTTTTATAGAGTCAATGGCGATGGGGAAATTCCATAAAGAGATCGGACACTTTATTGTCCAGACTGCAGAGGATGCCGAGCGCACAGATGTGCAGGTTATTAAGGTAAGTTATGAATAAGAGCAAGTATGAAGTATGAATGTATAGCTGTAGTATTGAAACCTTAAACGGACATTCCACTTTTTTGAAAATGGGCTCATTTTCCAGCTCCCCTAGAGTTAAACATTAGATTTTTACTGTTTTGGAATCCATTCAGCCGATCTCCGGTGGTACCATTTAGCATAGCTTAGCATAATCTATTGAATCTAATTAGACCATTAGCTTCACACTCAAAAATGACCAAAGAGCTTCGATATTTTTTTATTTTAAACTTACCTCTTCTGCACTTACATTGTGTTCTAAGACCGACAGAAAATTAAAAGTTGCGATTTTCTAGGCCCATATGGCTAGGAACTAAACTCTCAGTCCGGCGTAATAATCAAGAACTTTGCTGCCGTAACATGGCTGCAGGAGGTGCAATAATATTACGCAGTGCCCGAAAATAGTCCCCTTGGTAACTTTCAATAGCAGGGGTCTATTTTCGAGCACTGCATAATATCATTGCGCCTGGGGGTGGTTTCCCAGACAGGACTTATCAACTAAGTCCCAGACTAAAATGCATGTTTGAGCTGACTTAAATTAAAAACCTTGTACTGACATATCCTTAAATATTTAAGTGCAATTTTTGTCTCAAGTTGCACACCAGTAATGTTTTTTTGTAAACTTTGTTTGTAAAAACAACTTAAATGTCCTAATATAACTAAAGCCAAGTTCTGAAATAATCTAAACCCTGTTCGGGAAACCGCCCCTTAAGGCATTTAAGAAGTAAATACCGTACTTTAAAATGTTTCTTTTACCAGTAACACATTGAAGTTTTGATAAAGTTCAAATGTCTTTCAGGATATTTCAGTAAAAACGAAAGAGATCCTGAGTAACCTGATGTCTCTTGCTGGTGAAGCAGAGAATTCAAAGTTGACTTTGGAGACATTGAAGCAACGGCACTACCCTCCAGCAACAGAAAACTTCCTCTTCCACTTAGCTGCGGCTGAGCAACTCCTGAAGATCTGACCAATTACAGCATCCCATTATGCAGCGCAACACTCACATGACACACAGCTGTCATTCTGTGAGGAACATTAACATTAGCTGTGGAATTACAAAATGAATTTATAAAAGACTTAGGGTTGTAATGGGCCAAGAGCTATGTAATACATATTTTTTATAAGGATAGGTTACATTTGTTTTTTACAAGTTGTGAATGAAACATTGAATGTGATATTCGATATCAGATTTCACGCTCAAACGTTAAGAAGTACCTTGACCCAACAAATCTAAGCTTTTCAGCGAGCATTCCTAAGGTATCCTATTCCGTTTTATATTAGTTTAGCTACAAGGATTTCACAGTGAAAAAGGACTGATAGCTGCCTAACTGAAACATGTTTGTTTAGCTGTGAAGGCTAACACTGTTACGAGGACTTTTTTCTATACAAAGTTAAACAGTGTTGAGATAAAAGATCAAAAAACCCTGAACAGTGTTACTAATAGCATTATTATTGAGTGCCAAATGATTATCTTAAAGTTATGCTGTTAATGCACAAATATATAGTTTATTCATCTAATAATACTTTATATGATTATATTCTCAAATATGTCTTTTAAAGGTCTGCACATGATATTGTTATAGGTCTTTATTCATCTCAAAAAACCCTTTTATCAAGGGCTATTCTCTGTGCCTAACCTGCTCAATAAAAATACTGATGTGTGCAATATGATGTATGGAAAAACTTGATGTTCAAAACTTTTTTATTGTCAAATTTTAAACTACACTACATGCCCTTAGAACAGACTCAGAACTACACATACCTTGGTATAAGCATCAGTAACACAGGATATCAAGATACTGATGTGTGCAATATGATGTCTGGAACAACTTAGCATTACATTTTTGTAATCCTTTCCAAAATGCTATTTTATCAGTTTACTTCATATATTCTATTTGCAATGCCATATTCCAGTCATTTTAGCATGATGAAGTGAATTTCTTAAATGAATATAAACTTATCATAACCTTATGTCTTCCTGTGGTGTTACTTATAAAAGCAAAAAATATCAATACAATGTCATCAAATGTAACACTGTTCTAATGGCCATAATCATTATGAAATTTATTTGCTTAGTATTGATTTTTATTGTCATATGTGTGAGCACAATCTGTGTCAATATACATCACACTGTAGATCTGAATTGACAACATCATAGTCCTCTGTGGTAAAACAGTTCATCAGTACTGGCCTGCGACTGAAACTCCTCTTCTAAATTCTCCTTCTTAATCTGCAATCAGAGAAATAAAACACTTATTTGATTTAGGTTCTTAGCTTTGGTGAGTGTTACTGATATTGCAGATTATTCAGAGACTTGATGTGTATTTACATAATTATTTTTTACACTGTATGCCAACCTGGCTTGTAAGCACTTTACAATTATAGAGGGCCGTCTCATTACACCCTTAAAAATGATGCCACAACTAAATAGATCAATACGAACAGCAAGTCCAATGCATATTACCTTGCCAAGCTGTGGATAAAGACTAAAGGACACAGGAATCATCAGACCAAAAACGATGGCAGTAGTGATGTGTCGAACAGGTGCGATTATCATTGGGTTTCTTTGGACGAACTTTGCCCTAAGACAAAAGCAGAGTTAATGTTTTCACACTATCAAAACTTTGAATAAAGTGTTGGATGACAAAACTTTTAAAAGGTACCTTTTGAGAAGAACTAACAATAAACTTGGAACAGTTGCAGTGGTGCCAAAGAGAGTCGCTCTTGAGAGGGTCGTCTCCTTTACAGCCTACAAATGATGCCACAATTAACATAAAAATACAGGTACATCACATGTAAAATTGAGGATTTCAAGTAGATAGGACTTTAGTCTTGCATGACTACAAAAAATGCATGAGGCATTGCCATACGGAGGGACTTCCATAAAGGGACTTTATTTTTTTTGTCAAATTCCTTTTTAATCAATTCAACAAGAAGTTTTGCTAACATGTTGTACATTCACCTTTGAACCAGCTTTTTTGGAGACTCCGACAGGATTTCCCTTAGAATCAAACACTCGTATTCCATTTTCTGCTTCTTCACTTCTCACCACCATTACACTAAATGCAGCTAGACAAGCTGGAGACCAATGTGCAAATGAAGTAACGGGTATTAAAAATCAATTGACATTAAACATACCATGTACTAACACATTACAAAGCTTGTAAGACTACTTAATACTTTGGTCAAAAGTAGTAAAACAAGTAGTAACAGTCAATGGACTACCAATAAAAATAAACTCTAAGGGGAGGTTTCCCAGACAGGGCTTATTCTAGTCCCAGACTAAAATGCACGTTTGAGCTGGCTTAACTTAAAAACATCTTGCACTGGCATATCTTAACATATACTAGTCAACATTTGAAGTGGATCAAAACCTTTAATAAAAGTTGTCTTCAAAATTTTAACAATACCTGTTTTTGTCTTAGGACCACTTTGATCAACTTTTTTGATCCACTTTAAATGTTGACTAGTGTATATCAGTGTCATTGTTTTGTCACAAGATGCAAACCAGTATTGGTTTTTGTAAGGTATGTTTATAAAAACTACTTAAATGTCCTAATGACTAAGGTCTAGTCCTGCATTAATCTAAACCCTATCAGGGAAACTGCCCCTATTGTGCAAACTGCTGCTCATACCTGAGAGTGGAATGGGCAACACAGATCTAGAGAAGGACTCAGTCACAGCACTGATCAGTCTAAAACGCTTAAGTAAAATCTGAGGAAGAGCCTGAAAAAGAGAGTCCACACAAAAAATACTGTTTTATTCATTTAAATCAGATTAAATTAATTGCTGTAATTCCTACCATCATATCATTCTCTCACCCCTGCACACGTTGAATAAGCAACTGTTCCAGTAATAAGAAGAGATTGTTTGAATGATGTTTTGTTATCCTGAGAAAAAAACAGAAATTTGTTCAAATTTGTGGTTAAAACGGACAACTTTTGAAAAGTAAATTATTTAAAGTATGTAAAAAATGTTTACCACAGTCGCTGTTGCATTTCTGTTAGCATGATTGAATCCTGCACAGTAAGTGTGTAGTAAAAACTACAACAACAAAGTCAAAGATTCTGTCACTAAAACTGTTAGTGAGTTAACATAAAAAAAAAACATAAATGAAGGATGTCCTTACCTGCCAAAACAAGGCAGGTTTAACACCTTTGTGGGGTATTAAACTTGCAACCACCTGTTGAATAAAACATATTTCATTGTTTCATGTATTTAATGTGTTGCTTAGCATAATTTGTATATTAAATATGAAGACTCACCAAAGGAGCGGATATAGGTAGAAAAACTAAAAAAAGAAATAGATAATGTAATCAGAGAACGACAAATTCAATTTATATTTAAAGTATACACAAATTGCTGTACACAATAAACAGTTTCTTAAAGGTGACATAGAATGATTGAACGGAGTATTTATCCTTGTTCTGTGATGTGGCATGTAGACAAAAATTTTTTTGTTTGGGTCTGTAATGCCTTAGAAGCTTCCTAAAACCCTCTCTCAGATAGCTCTATTAGGGTGGGGGATTTTAAACAAGTGGTTTTGCACCTATTTGGCTCCCCCTACTGGCTTAACTTGCAATCTCATTACTGATTGGCTGACTTTGCTGCCACTCAAAAAATGTAGCCAATTATTTTAAAGTGGAGGGGCAGTTAGATGCCTGTGATGTCATAAGCATCAGTTTTTCAGATTGGGCCGTTTTCTGGCTGACATTTCTAAAAGAAGAATTTCTATGAGACTGAGATGTTTAGCACTTTTTGTATGTTTGTGAATGTGGGTAGACTACCATTATTCAACAAAGACAAGGTAAAAATGTTTTTTCATTCTCTGTCCCCTTTAAAAATTACCAACAAAGATACAGTACATCAAGTGTGTTACCTTGTGGACGGAAAAATGGCGAAATGAAAGATCCAGTATCAGCATGGACAGATGACTATAGATGCAAACAACTTTTTAGTTTCATGCTAAATCAATTTGCCTACACCTTATCTGAAACTTGTCAATAAAAAATCTTATCATCTGTAGGGCATACGTAGTTTCAAAGTAAATATTTATGTAGTAACTGCAAATTCAAAGTAACTTACAAGAGATATTAACCAAGCATCAGAAACCTAGAAAGATATTAAATCATATTAATGTATTAATTCTTAAAGCCTTTAAATGGGAAGGGGAAAAGTCAGCCTACTTTGTCACTTTTACGTTGATGTCCTTCATTTTGAAGCAGAATGCGGGCTTGTTGAATTTCAGCCTATGAAAGAAAGCAAAGGCATTTTATCCAGGTCTTTTGCTATGCAGTAGGTAAAGGAGCGATGATAATAACATATGTTATACACCTGTGAAGTGCACGTGCCACTGTCAGGTTTGCAGAGAACAAATCTGACATCACTAAGCTTTTTACTGCAAGGGGATTGTTTGTGTGCACTACAGTAAACAACGGGATATACGCGCTACTCACCTCTGATGATAACACTAAACTGGGATCGAGGATTTTGAACCACAGACGAAGGCGGCTCAGAAAAGACTGAAAAGGTATAAAATAATTTGAAATGTCGCACATAAAATGATTCAAATTATGTTTACTGATAATTAACCTGTACCTTGTCATTGTTCTGCCAGTACTGCAAGTTGGGATCCATTTCAGATTCGAAAATAAAGATTTATTAAGAACATCACCGATTCATTTTCTGTTTTACTCAAAGATTAATATTTTAAGGTCAGGCAGAAAACGCATACACATGTGTGCGACACTTCCGCATGTCACGTGTTACTCAGATTGCATCCAATGACAGGCAAGGTTTTGAGCACACAGCATGATTAGTACATTTGCAATGCATTTTTTAATTGAAACATACATTTAAACATTTTGTCATATTACTATACCCCTAATTTGTCAATGCTCTTAAAACAAATATTGCTATTATGCTCTATATCTAAATTAATAAAAAATTTAAATGTTTTAATGCTCACAGTGTTGCCATGACAATTAGGCAATTTATATTTTAACTTGCATCGAGTTTTGTTCATCGAGGTTAATCTTAAAGTAAGGTGGTTTTATTTGTTAAAGCAGACGGTGTTAATTTATTCTACTATTTATTGATTTTTAAGATGAAATTGAAATTGTGTGGTATGCGCAACAATGGCAGTACATTATGTAAATATTTTAGGTGGCATATTTTTTGCTTTGTTTTGGGCGCGTGACATTGGGATGGTTTTTATTGGCCATTTGGTATGGTTTCGTTACGCAGATCTGGCAACTCTGATGCTCACACGAAGGTGCACACATACAGGCAAGATGGCAGCCACCATTGGGAGACTTCTCGCGACTTCTGTAAGTTAAACTTATCAGTATGCCACCTTAACCTCTTTCTCGAATAGTTAATTTACCACAAATAATAAACTCATTTACACTGAAGCGCATGTCTGTGTAAAATAAGTTTAGGTTTACTGCGCCATGCCGCCGCCACTGTTCGTTCGTATTTAACCTTAACGTTACCTCACCTGCCTCTTATACAACGATAATGACGGTCAAATGAACTGTCATACGCCGTGTTTCCAGTTACCAGTGCATTTATAGTTACGCACAAGTTGTTTGAATTTGTTTGTCATTAATAAATGGGCACATCTATGCATTGCAGTGCGTTATTTGACAGTTTGCACGATGTCAGGGCGTTATCTTTGTAAAACTGATAACAGCTTCTGTACAACAGACACGAAGAGCTGCAGTGAATGGACTGAGGGCCTTCATCCCTCACACTGGAGCTTCAGTGATCAGAGCCCCGAAAACCCTGTCTTGCACTGCCACACAAAAGGCTTGTTTCTCAATCAGTGAGTGTTTGAAAGAGTAATGTATTGTTCACATTTATTAAAGTTAACAGTTAAATGAAAAGCTTTACCTTTTATTTACAATAATCAATGGTTTGTACATCAGGCACGGCTAAATGGGCTCCAGCAGTAACTCAACCAGCTCCTCACTTCAAAGGCACTGCTGTTATTAATGGAGAGTTCAAGGAAATCTGCCTTGAAGATTTTAAGGGCAAATATTTGGTCCTTTTCTTTTACCCACTTGATTTGTAAGTTATTTTTTGGTTATTTCTTATTCTGTTCAACTTCACAACTTGGTGGATATTTAACATATTGGTTAGGTCTGGTATTTTGGTAATGAACTTGCATTTTGGATAAGATCATTTTAGGGAGTGTTGTACAAAAGCCTGCACATGCTTGTGCAGCATTTCATTGAAATTAATATGAGCTGGTAATGCATCTTACATTATTATTGCTAAAAAAGTAAATATATTGCTCTGCAGTTATTTTTAATGTTTGGTTTCTGCCCACTCGGCAGCACGTTTGTATGTCCCACAGAGATCATTGCCTTCAGTGACAAAGCTAATGAGTTTCGGGATGTAAACTGTGAAGTAATTGGAGTGTCTGTGGACTCTCATTTTACCCACTTGGCATGGACTAACACCCCAAGAAAGGTATATGCTGCCGGTCAGGTTCAAACTCAAACCCAGTTCAGTTTACATGTGCATAGGCAATATAATTGCAGTTTAAACATTCAGAGCAACATTCCTGATAAGTTACATAATTTATTCTCAGTCCTCTAAAGAAGATCAGGGATCAAAACTGCCTTAACTTTGCTAATATGCGAACTGAACTTTGTCCACTGTGTTTTTTTTCCTGTAGAGTGGAGGATTAGGGAAAATTCACATTCCCCTGTTGGCTGACCTAACAAAGCAAGTGTCCAGAGACTATGGGGTCCTACTGGAGGGCCCTGGCATTGCTTTAAGGTAAACCAAATAATGCTGCTAAATGTGGCCATTATGCTAAAAAGCAATGGGTATAGTAAATTATTTTATGTGTCTTTATTTTAATTATTCTTAAGGAGCTACTTTGCAAGGCTGGATTGTTTTCTTGGTTTCTACAGAATTTTCTTGGGGGAATCTATAAGAAACATCACCAAATGTTTTACTTTTTAGGGGGCTTTTCCTAATTGACCCTAATGGAATTATCCGACACATGAGTGTAAACGACCTGCCAGTTGGGCGCTCCGTTGAAGAGACTATTCGTCTGGTTAAGGCCTTCCAATTTGTGGAAACCCACGGAGAAGTCTGTCCTGCCAGCTGGACCCCAAAATCACCCACGGTAAGGTTGAACTCTTTTTAGGATTAACCCTGCCTGTGAAAACACAGTTAAAGGTGTAGCAGAGGATTTTCTCGAATTTTAGAAAAGAACCGCCTTCTTCACTTTCTAAAAAAATGCAATTTCGCAACACTCCTGATTGACAACTAGGAGGACCAATAGTTTTGATGATCCACCCAGAAAAAGAAAATCCTCCGCAATACCTTTTAAGTCTTTTATTTTGGCAATTTACTGTTTTCTACATTAAATCTTTCTACCTAAAGAACATTCTGCTAAATATAACCTTTAATGTTGACTAAGGTAATGTCAGAGATTGAAATCAAACTTTGATGCTCCAAATCTCAAAATTAGATTGAGACTTTAGCATGGATTTCACAAACCCGGTCACCAGTGGCGATTGAATAGTAAATCATTTGTAAGGTTTTTAGTTGTAGTTTTGTAGCTTTTATATAATTGCTGTTTTTTGTCTTTGTCTGCTGTTTTAGATCAAGCCAACACCAGATGGCTCGAAGGAATACTTTGAGAAAGTCAACTAAATCCCCTGAAACTACTGATACAGACAGATCATACAAACTCCAAAACAAATCTACAGATTTCATGTATGAGTATAATGACAGTAGAATCTGTTTTGATTTGATTTGCCAAGCGATGTAAATAAAAATGACATCTGTGTTAAAACACTCTTAATTTCTTGCCTTTGAAGATACTCTACATAAACCGTGCTTTACTGTCCGATGCAACATAACACTGTTTGTTTGCCATTATCAGTGTCTGCCAAATGCATAACTGTAAGTAATATAATGTTTAAGGGCAAATAGTACAAGAGGCCTTCCTTTGATCTATAGTTGGGTTCCCTGCAGCAAGTTATGATGATAAAGCAAGACTTTGATATATTATTAATTAACCAGAAGACCTCCATTATATTATATATTTAGATGTTTCAAGTTATGACTGTTGCATCTCTCTAAACATTTCCTAAGAACACACTTAACATGTTTGAGACCGACGAAGCTGCCGTCAAACCATTTGTTTATTCTATTGACCGAAATGTGCAATCATTTACTTTTGTGTGATTCTCAAAAACAGCTGTCCATGGGCAGAAATTTTTAATAATGGCAACTTACTTGCCTTCATCATGTATAAACCATGCCTACATAACCTCAAAAACAATGTTTATTTATTTTTCTCCTTTTTACAGCAAGTTAATAATCGCATTTAAAATGTCTTTTTAGACTTCACGCGAAACATGACATGAAGAACCAGAAATCAACTTCAAACTGGGAGGAATGAGGTTTAGAAAAAGGCTTTGCCACTTTCCAACCTTTTTTAGTTACATACTGTATTTACACAATGAAACATAAGGAAAAAACAACAGCTTGGTCCAAGTGTTTTTGCACTGGACCATGAAAACATCTAGTAAAGTGTACAATAACCTCACTTTATACAGTATGTCTGCAGATATTTAGCAAGTGTGTCTCAATTGTGTCGGACATTCACAATTTTGGTTCAGATCATGGATACAAAAATAAGCATGAGAGAGCCAAGACAACGAATAGCCTTTTAACTCTTTAAATAAAAAAATAACATAATAAAAAAGCTGATGACTATCTCCTCTATGAGCAGCACAAAGTCAATGAAGCACTTATTTTTGAGACTGTTCTACAAGATGCAAATGAAAGGTACTGAATGAAAGGGTAGTGACCGGGGGTTAACTAAAAGTAATGATAAAAACAATTTTGATTTGGTGAGAAAATCATGCATTACCCAGGCGAGATGTAACTGTGCCACCCAACCAATCTAAACCAAAAAAGTACAAAAAAGTTTTAACTTACGCTCCATAAATGAAAGAAAAAAAACACCCTTTAATAAATCTGTATAACCAAAATACATTTGGGACCTAGTACTACAGTTACAATATTAGAGTTATATACATGGTCACCACCTCTCCATATATTATTTTGTTGTTGTTGTTTTTTTCGAGCAGACTTCATTCAAACCCAAACCATAACATAAGATTGAACTGGAAAAAGAAAAATCACATACAACCCATTAAAACATTCTGCCACCAAACCATTGTTTTAAATTATCCATCTCACCATGATCTGTTGTGGACAGTGAACTGTACAGTATCTAATGTGCCAAGTTTTCCCACTCTGGTCTATGGATCTGAACTACAAAAAAAGCAGATGCCCCTAAAAGGTAGAATTAAAACCTGGCTGCTTCACATTGCATTGGTTTATCTATTTTATAAACAAAACAAAAACATATTTGTGTATTTTGAAACTGCAAGCCACATTATGTTTTTGGCGTGATTTATAAGTGTTTAAAACAATACAATGATGGCATTGTACAACTCTGTAATACAAAACAGACATGCAAGAGGATGGACGTCGACCCCGCTCTCCAATATTCATATAGAATAGAACAAAGGCTCTCAATACACTTTGGCCTCTTCACTGAAGAGAGCTAGACTATTGCATTAATAAAGATCTGCTCAATGGTTCTCGGGTGGGATAGCTTTATAAGAAACAGGAGCAATGCTGTGTTGTACTTTCTTTCCCCGTTTATCTGCATTTACGGCCTGCATTTCCACCAGAGGGAAAAACAAAAAGGCAGATAAAATAAAATAAAAACAAAAAAAGACCAGTTTATTTTACCTTTCATTTCACCCTTGTGTACGCATCATGTTTTGAACTTTGAATTCATTGAGAAAATGAAAAACTAGATTTTGTACAAGATACCACAATCTGTTCTTGCAAAATAAATGGAGACTTTGTGCCCGCTTCGATCGGGAGGAAGTGTCGGCTGATCCGCAACATCAATGTAGTGCGTCCTGTCAGTCGATTTTCACATTTGTGTAGATCTTCCTTACAAAGGCACTTGTTCCCATGTAACCAACCGCTCCTAAGGACAAAAAAAGATGATTTTTAATTAGTGTTGTGTATTTTTAAGGCTAACACAATCCTGAGCTAAAGTAACACATAAAAGCATATAAAAATGCGATATTCATGGGGTGAATGATGAAATAAGTTAATTATCATAAAAATGCAGTAAAATTCTTAGTCTAACACCGTGTCCTAGCTAGACGCAGAGTAATATGATTCCCGCGATGGGCAATTTGTCTGCAGAGTGCAATAAAGGGGCATAGTGCGACAGTCAATCACAAATCAAAGCCAATTTTGCTCTGTTTGAGTTTGTTCTGTTATTTGCTATCTCACACTGAAGCGGAGGAGTGAACAAACAAACACTGATGCATCCCTCTGTTTTTTTATGGCTTTCCTTGTGCAACTTGAGGGATATGTTATATATTTCTGGTTTAAACATCTATAATCAGTCTCTCCTTATCCATGTTTGATGATTAATATTCATAATGCGCAGAACTTTCATTGAATGAGATCTCTGTATAGGCATCAGCCATGACATCACAGAAACAGAACCCATTTCTAAAACAGAACTTATAGGTAAAAAGCTCTCAGATTGAGGCTTTCATATTTCATCAACAGTTTGGAAAATGAATGATGTAGGACAAGTAATTTTCAAAAAAGTCACAAGCCAACTGGTGGGCCAAAGTGTTTTTATATTTTTGTTATTAGATTTCCTATAAACTTGATATTATTCAACAAACTATATATTGTTGGAAAGCTCTAAGAATGTAGTTTTCATATTTCAAAGCCATTTGATGATGAAAATTGCATAGTGACAGTCATTTTGTTAAATGTCAGTTACCCCGTAAGGAATACATATGATTTGTTATATATTCATAATTGTAATATCCTATTATAAATCTTGACAACCTATATATCATTGGAAAGATCTAATGTAGTTTTCATATTTCAAAACCTTTTTGCATTAATAATAATGCAGTGACAGTAATTTATTAATTTGTGACAAAAGAATGCAGCAAACCGTTGACACCTAGAGGCCTTTGTTGGTAAAACCACTAAAAGTGTGATTAAAACTCATTGTTTGTGACTAGTTGAGATTTCTGACTCTATTTTTTTTAGCATTCTGGGCATAAAACATTTTCATTTTTATGGTTTTTAAATATAAAATATATACTTTATTGCACTATTTTTAATAAATTGCTAAAAAATGTTATTAATATAAGCGTCTTCTTACTCACCACACATAATACCCAGAGCAGTACTGAACACAGCCATGTATCCAAAATAGAATGACGTCTGAAATAAGCCATACATCCTGAGGAAACAAGAGTCAATGCTTATTACTGGAATCAGATCAATATCTACAAAAAAGACAATAATTCAGGAGACTGAATATAAATTTAGAGCAAAAACGTGTTATTAAATAAAAAAGTAAATAAAGTAAGCAAACAGCTTTAAAACATTGTGTACCTCAGACAAAGTTATTATATAGTTTCAGAAAAACTTATACTACTTATATTTCACTTTTTGAAGCATGACCACTGTAGGAAAAGTTACAAACTTACTTTGTTTTGAAGAAATAGTAGTAGAAGGAGTACATGTAAACATAAACTGCTGTTGATGCTGCAGAGAGAAAGCTTGTCCACTGCCTGAAAAAAAACCAAATTAATTTTATGACAGATTTACATTCCTTGAATACATCTAAACTCATCTGTGGTCTGATCTCAAATGAGTGAATTTACCTTTGGGAAGAGGATGTAGATTCTCACTTAAAGCGGAATTGAACCCTAGACATTCTAGCCTGTTATCACGGTTAATTTATTTATATTTTGCATTTTACTTGAGAAAAAAAAGAATGCACAATTTCGATAAATTAGATTGATAGTGTGTTGAAGCGGAATTTTCGTAACGGTCTTTGATGGACTCATTTAACCAGAATGCACTGCGCAAAACATTAACTGATTGATGCGGCCTTCAGGCTTGTTCAACTTCATGCGGCGCCACAAGAACTGACAGCCGGAAGATGGCAAAGTTCTGCGAGAGTGATTTAAAAGCAAACTCCTCCGTATGATTTCGCAAATCATTCTCGCGGTACTTTGACGTCATTCAGCTGTCGATTCTTGCAGCGCTGCATGAAGGCGAACAAGTGTAATAGCTTCTTTTACCGCTCAACCTGCTCTCAAATCAACTCAAGTCAACTTGAAGTTATCAAGCAGACGAACCCAACCAAAGAGTAACTCCGATTTTATAGTTTCTGAAGGGGAAATCACCAAAACCCTTGATAAAAGATGACTAGAACCTGTGCAGTATGTGGATGTAAGGACAACAAATTCAGGCCACTAGGAGTTTTTTTATTGTTTACCTCAACACAACCCTCAGTTGACACACCATTAACAGATTACTCGAAAATTAGAATATGGAGCCAGCACTTTTGTCAAAAGGACTTTGAGTACTGTTTTTCAGCACAGTTTTGTAAAATAATGTAAAATGGTCAAAATATCTAAAACATCATTTGGCTTAGTTTTTGCTTATTTTCTGTAACTACAGTAAACATTCTATGTAGAAAGTTATTATCATGTTATTATTATGAACACGGGCAAAGCAAGCTAATATTAGCTCATCCTTTCAATCAAACAACGATATCATCTACTGTCAATCATCTCGCCTCAAGACCCGCCCGCATCAAGAACGTTCAGAATATGTATGGTAGTCGTCCATTTTTCTTTGGTGATTTGATGTGTCGACTGTAGCAGTTAAAAGCTTTAATTTTTTTATATGGAGTTAGTACATTTGATGGCAGCACAATCAACTACATAAACGTGATGAAATATAGTGTTGGAGCATTATGTTGATTTAGGGTGAAGTTCTGCTTTAAAAAGTAATGCAAACAACATTGACGGATTGCTCCTTACCATCTGTAGTCTTCAGCGTTGAGTAGGAAGTATGTACAGACGATGGTAACACAGACCGTCACTATGCACAAGATCACCAGTACCAGCATCATGAATCCATAAACATAGTAAATCTTATAGGCCCAGAAAGATGTAAAAATGAAGTACCTAAAGTAGAAAGTGAAAGGGTTATTTTATCTGATAGATATTAGATAATGATTGTGGATCTAAATACATAAATAGTGTGCAAACTTACATCTCAATAAATATTGATCCGAATGGAAGGATGCCACCCAGACACACAATAACAGCTGGTTCCATAAACCTGCAAAAGACACACACAAAAAAATGGTTAATGATGTGTCATTTTATCTGTTTTAGATTAATGTCAAGAAGAAAAAAGTGATGCTGCATGGAAAGTGAAATTGTGACATTTTTCTCAATTATGGTAATAATAACCTATACTCGAAATGTGACAATCATTCACGTTTTTCCATTGTTAAATTGAATGACGGGAAAGATGGGCCTTATGTTGTGGTGGTGACAGTAGTTTAGTTGCTTTGAATAACCAGATTCTGCACTCACACAATGTATACTGCGTGTTTGTGCACCTCTCACCCACGATCAAGATCAGAGCAAGTGCCATCTTTTTAAAGTTTCTGCTAATATGACAGTTAACAGCAAACCAAAGTTTCAAAGCCAAAAGCTTCAATATTTGACTGACAGGAAAGCTGACTCGGTGATTGCCTAGTAACATAAAACCGGTCCACCTCATGTTTAGATTAACATAAGTCGAAACAGTGCGTGTTATGTGAGCTTTAAAACATTACATAATCACAGAAAACACAATGAAACATTTAAAGGCAACTACAAGAAAACCAAAGCACGATGAAGCATGGTTGATGAAATTACCATTTCTTTTCAGGTATGGGCCTGGGTACAGCGTTGACCCTGCAGGGAAAGTTGGGCTGGCCAGACAGGTTCCTGCCCAGGATTGTCCCCACCAGGTTTAGTGGCAGAATTACAAAGAAACAGATGCAGCAGACTGCAACCTAACCAAGAAAAATCATCCATGATATTTAAATATGCGCAAATTTTCTTCCAAAAGGTGCAGTTAGTGTTTTAGGACTGCCTACTGTGAAGTTCATTTGTAATTTTAAAAATGATTTATGACTAAATGACATTAATGTGCCTAAAACAAAGTTCAATAGTCATATAATAACATATAGTGAGTGCTTTTTCCTACACTAAGCAGCTGATACGAGTAATAGTTTAAAACAGCCATCTCTACAAACTTCATTAAAAAGAGGACAGATGAAAATCTTACCATGGTGCCGAATGGGATGGCTCTGGATGCATGGTAATAAATGGCAATGAAATTGATGAAGAACGCTGTGCCACACACCATGGCAGGAATCAGAAAAGCTCCAATAAACATCTGTTTTATCCATCTCCTGCCTTCAGAATTATATAATGAAAATTATCATCACTTTGCTGTGGTCATATATACATCATGCTGCTCCTACAATACTTTAAGCTAAAATAAGTTATCCACTTCCTTTATCCATTCTAATTTTGAAGAATTCAATTTTAGTTTTCTAATGCAAGAAATTACAATGATGGCACAATTATATTTTGGTCTACAAAAGTAACTTTAAAGATTTAAACCCACTTGTTTAAATTAAAAGATAACAAGTAACATTTCAGTTTTAAAGGTTTTGAATGGCAGTGTATATTACTGACACTATATATAGTGTATATTGCACACCTCCTTGTTTTGCATACAGACTTCCGCCAAAGTAGCCGTTGACTGGGGATGTAGCAGCATAAACAAATATGGCTGTACTAAGCATGGAGCCTCTTCTGCAAAGGCAAACATAAAATTTTATGAACAAGGTTATTAACATAAATAGGAAGCATTTGTCTGAATCATTGTTCCTGTAGCTCAATTGATAGAGCATATCACTATTATGATCATGGGTACATTTACTGGTGTATCCTAGATATGATTGCAATAAATGTCTTTCAATAAATAAATGTTTACATAAATGTATCGCAACTACAAGCTGCCGCTCAAGAGTATATTCAAACTACCTTCTAGAGTAAATCACAATGTAGATCGACTTTTTTCTTTCAGATCAGGGGCCGGCTGCACCAACCAGACGTAAAAAGATGGGTGTAAGCCTACGTCGGGCTTAGCTACGTCCGACGTTGTGAAAAATATTTATGCCTGTTGCACAATCTGTACCAACTTCTTAATGAAATTTACTGAAAGCTTTTAATAAGTTCTTCACTGTGCCTTTGTAAATATATATGGTTTTTTATTATATCATATATTGGTGCGGTCTCTTACTTTACATTGCATGAAAGCACACTGCTCACGTATCCTGTGCATTAGATGCGCCAATGTCTCGTCACATTTCATTATTTCTATTTTTGTCATAGAAAAAAATCAAAACTTTATACTTACGCCTACCCTTGACTAGACGTAAGATTTAATTTCATACGTGCGCTACGCCTAGATGGTGCAACAGGTGTAAATTCTACGTCGGACATAAAGCACATTTTACGTCCAGACTAGTCTTACGACAATGGCAACCGGCCCCAGGGTTGCATAAATATCCAAACAAATAGCTAATCGTCATTAAATAATTTTTTGTGCCCCATAGCAGCTAATTATATCTCAAGTTAGTGCAAATAGTTGAGCATTGTGCTGTTAGTAAGAGGACTAACTCACTCTGTATACAAGTCTTCAATCATTGCCAAAACAATAACTATAAAAGAAACAGAGAAGATCTGACATCCAGAGCCGATGAGGGAGGAGAAGATCAGTGGGTGGCTGGATGGCCTGAACACATCACCATGAACCTGCTTCCACCCATATTCATCACCAAGATCACGATCCTGAATGGAAGAAATTAAAAAAGGTAAGAAATATAAAAGATAGGAGAAGTATGATTTGTTTAAACATGGAGCTCTTAAAGGGACACTCCACTTTTTTTAAAAAATAGGCTCATTTTCCAGCTCCCCTAGAGTGAAACATTTGATTTTTACCATTCTGGAATCCATTCAGCCGATCTGGTTACTTTAAATAGCAGGGGACTATTTTTGAGGTACTGCGTAATATCATTGCGCCTGCTGCAGCCATGTTACGGCAGCAAAGTCCTTGATTATTAGGCCAGAATGAGAGTATAGTTCCTAGCCATATCGGCCTAGAAAATCACAACTTTAAATTTCTGTCTGTCTTAGTACACAATGTAACTACAGAAGAGCCAAGTTTTAAATAGGAAAAATATCAAAACTCTTTGGTTATTTTTTAGTGTGATGCTAATGGTCTAATCAGAATCAATGGATTATGCTAAGCTATGCTAAAAGTGGTACCGCCAGACCCGGAGATCGGCTGAATGGATTCCAAAACGGTAAAAATCAAATATTGAACTGGAAAATTTGCCTATTTTAAAAAAAAGTGGAGTGTCCCTTATAAAGCTTTTAATAAAATATTTCTCTCATATAAGTGTTCACCATGTCATCCATTTCCTCTTCTTTGCTGTATCTGGCGTAGTCTTTCCTTAATGTCCTCATCAGAATCATTGAAACAAGACCCACCAGGAAAATCACCATCATAAAGGAGTTGAATATTGAGAACCAGTGAATCTGTAAGGTACAAAACACATTATAAATATGTGTGCTGGTTGTAACTGTCTTCCATCTCATCCCGAGTCATTATGAGGCTGTTTACACCTGGTATTAAGATGTGTTTTTGTCAATCAGGTGGATGAGAGAAACAAAGTCTGTTTACACCTGCTATTTATATCTACATGCTACATCAAGATGCTGCACAATGTTTTGTACATGTATATATAAGAGCCTTTTCTGATATTTCAGCACAATTAATGAAATAAGCTTGTGCAACTTTCACATGCTCGCAAAATGAAACTAATGAAAGACACGGAGATCAGCCGCTTTGGTTTTATCAATGAAAGCCTAAAGTTAGTGCTGTACACTGTGTGTTTGTGCTAGAAGTCAGAAAACATGTAAAACATTGTGCTTGGTACATCACATTAGATAAATGGGTGGAGAGTAAACGCTTTTTTATGTCTGCTCGAACACATTCGACCACCTGTGCATTTACACCAAAAAAGCAATCTGGTCGAAAGTGTTTTCCACTATCTCTGAATGTGGTTGAAAGTTGATGTGAAAGTGGGTGAAGTTAGCACCTGTCTTTAGCATCGACAAAAACGCATCTTAATACCATTATAAACAGCCCCCATGTTACACCAGGATATAGACTAAGAGTAGAGGTCGACCGATATGGCTTTTTCTCTGGCCGGTGGCGATATTTAGAAATCAGGGCAGCCGATGGCCGATATGTTTGGCCGATTTTCTATATGTACATAATAATCAAAATGTTCTCATCATTAGCAGATATTTTAAATGTAAAAATGTCACTTTTTAAGTCAAAGTATTTTTTAAAAATTATGATTTGTCTTTCTGAAGAGTTTTACAACCTCCTCTGCACCATGCATTTATCAGACACAGATATTAACTGACACTCTTCTGTCATCATCTTTGATCAGTTTTTTACCATGGCTTTTATTGCTTTGTAGGATAAAATCCTTATTTGTTAGACCTGATAAATTATTTATTCATCATAAAGTTAACATAGTAAATGTCTATGATTTTTAGTTGAGACTGTTATTTAGGGCTAATCTTTCTAAACACATTTACATTCTCATTTCTGAGGCGCTATAAGTGACTGATTGTGCGGACAGTGACATCTTGTGAGTTTAGTGTTGGGACAGATCTGTTGTTTCAACCGTTCATTCAAACGAATCCGTTCAAAGGAGTCAGTCCGCGAATCGGACGCATTGTGATCTAATCCAGGCTGAGCAGCGCAAAACTGTAAACAAAGTGTTACTGTTACAACACGAAAAACATTTCCTCTGTGGATATGATTTGGTCTTCCGACCTTTCGCCATCGAGTCAGTTTTGTTTTGAGTAATAAAAGCAGGGAGACAGTGTAAAGACAGAAAGCGTGTGCGCGCGGCTCTGCTCTCTCTGTCACGCAAACAAAAATCATCATCACTCATTAATCACATGAAATGAGCCTAATCTTTGCACGGACAGTGCACCGCGAGACATAAGCCCGTCGCGCTGTTGAACTGGCTGCTTAATTTGCGCGATCCCGCCATCGTTTACTAAAGCTGTTTGTGAACAAGGCACGGCTGCACACACACGGGAGCGATCTGCTTGCAGCAAGAGGCAGCGTCACGAGTTCTACAACAACGCTTAGGTGCCCGCAGATGCGCCTGCCTATTAATCGGCCTAATTTTGCAGCAAAATCGGCCAAAGACGATTTTTAAAATATGCCAAAAATCGGCCAATTAATCGTCCGGCCGATAAATCGGTCGACCTCTAAGTAGGAGTTAATGTGCATTACTTACTCTGTGTTGAAAGAAAGATGGATCAAGGTATTTGTCAAATCTATCCTCAAATTTCACATCAGATTTTTTCCATTTAACCTGTGAGAAAAACCAAAAAGATTAGAGTCAAAGAAAGCCAACAAATGAAATCCAGACGAACAGAAATATAATACATGTAAAGTAGTCCAGAGGCCATTATTACATGACAACAATAAACTTTATATACAATACGTTTTTTTTTTTTTAAGGGCAATGTATCAATGCTAAGCAAATTGGAAAACTAAACAAATAAAAATCACATTTAATAGTCAAATGACTATTTAGTAAATTTCGTAAGTTTTTAAGAATCACTCACAGAGTAAGACATGCTAATTCTTGTGTTTGGAACAAGCTTGACTTTCCCCTCGCTGGTCAGGTTAACATCCACGATCCTATTCTCATTGTATCCGATTTCTAGCTTTTTGTAAGTCCAGAGATAATAGTCATCCCCATTCTCATCAGCTTCACCAACAATTCCTTAAATAATGTTATAGAAAGATGTTTTAGTTTACAGTAATCCACAAAAAAGCAAGAATGAAAGAAAACACTCAACAACATTTTTTTATGGATAATCAAAATGGAAATCAAGTAGTGCCCTACTTTACTGTACCTATTATAAACCTTGCTGGCATCACATTTCAATTATCTCAACGGCTGTCAACCATTAAACTATCATGCATATCAGGGTGAAAGGTAGTTATTTTTTCAGAAAATATGCGCAATAATACATACATTTAGGACACTTTGAGGAGAGCTTCCTGACCAATCACTTTAGCTTCCTGGTTTATTTCTACTCACCCCAGATGGGAAGGTCATCTATATACATTTGGTACCAGTAGTGGTTCTTGATGGCATAGACAAACGCATCTTTTTTAGCTTTGTCCAGGTCAATATCACAATATGTTCCCTGCAACACCTCATCTGCAAAAGAGAAATCCGTTTTGCAATTACTAAAAAATTTATAGAATAAAAATAATTAATTAGATTATGGTTATTAGCCATTCAACATTTGAGTGTCCTCCGACCATAAGTTAGTCATTTTCATAGTTGCCTGTTTCATGAAATCACTTCCATTCAGTAAACCTTGATCAGGTCAAATTGAAAAGGTGAACATGTTTGTTACATACAGTCATACCTTTAAATCTAATGTCCAGACCGCTGAACTCCAATTCTACCCCCTGCAGTGCTTCTCCTAATGTCTCATGATAATGGCTGATAGTTTTCTTCGTACCCACACAGAATGGTAGAGAGAAGTATTTATAAGTCTCTTGTCTGTTGTGATAAGGGCCCACAGTATTCATCCATAGAACCACCTCCTCTTTATCTTCGTACTGCAAAAGAAAGAGACCAGTCAACAATTGTTTTAAATATCACAATCTTTCCGATTGTGTAGTGGACAGTGCTGCGACATGTAGCACATAGGTGCTTCTTTGGCGACCAGAGTTCGATTCCATACCCCTCTCTCGACCCTGTAGTTTACTGTCCTCTCCTACTGTGTCTATCAAATAAAGGGAAAAATGGCCAAAAAAATATATCACAATCTCTCTCTTTCTGTAATGCTCTTAATCTTTAAAGATGACACTTAAAACATAAAGTTTTGAAACAACTATTGCTGCTGAACCTTTTCAAAAATGTACTCGTTTGCACCAAAATGGTTCATATTTATAATATCTCATAGGTGCATATTGAAAGTTTTCATGTCACTTTACGTATGTAGGGGAACACCCCGCTGGAGGGCAAGAGAGCACTATCTGCCATTGACCACTGGTTAAGAAGCAAGTATTTTTTATTTAGCCTACATACTGAATAGTGAGTTGTTGTGCAATAAAATACATTAACCAAGAAGGAGACATACCAGGGCTATGCTCCTACAGAATGCCGTCTTTTCATCTTTGCTTCATTTTCTTACCTGGATTGTTATTATACTAAGGCAACCAACTACAGTGATTAGTTACACCAATAGATAAAGAAAATGCTAAAGTTATGTGAAAATGCTATGTTTGCAAATACTTACACATTTTGTTGTACTAAAAGTATTAAACTTGTGCTCAGACTTAAAATATTATAATACAATACAATACAATTCAATATGATATGATATTAATACAATCTCAACATAACACAGAATGTCACAGTCAGGATGTACGCCCCAACATTGAATTAGACAAATTAATTACAAAGCTGTTAAAATGCTATAAAAAATTGTGACTGCTGAGTTAGCACTACATGCTAATTAATGCTATAAGCTAGTGGTTTTGAACTATTGACTTTACAGTTACATTTTGCAGGTCCATCCTGAAAAAAAAATCTCCAAACAATAAGTTATTCCTTAAAATCTGTATTTTTGTTTGATACAGGCTCAAACAGTCTGTTTACTGATGTGAGCTACTGGCATGAGCCTCAGAGCAATCAGAGCAAAGCTCAACATTATTATTCATGACCCTTCCAAATAGGGCAAATTAAAAACAGACCATTTCCTTCAAAGGACAAATCTTAAGGTTGTAAATGGATATGTAAAAACATAACTTTATAATTTTTGCACTTATTAAAGGTACATACCTTCTAAGCAAATATAAGCAACAACTGAATATATTATTTTAAAGCATTCTGTGGCACCTTTAATTTTTCTTCTGTTAAGAGGTGATTTTAATATTTGTGTGACTTGAAACAAATTCCTGGTGGATTGGGGTATCAAAGAGTTAATATTAGTACCTAATAAATAATTACTGGTACCAAATGTATACTTATCTGTTCCTGATACATATTAGGACCTTTTATATTAGTATAGTAGTACATATTAGTACGTAAGGGAACTGGGGACAGTTGGGGTTCATATTTTGACCCTTTTTTAACAGTGTACATTATTTTTATAATCTGAACCGATTTGAATACACTGGGCTATACATACTTGCCAACTTTGGTTACAGAGGAAAAACTAGCCATCATAAACTAAACTAAGGAATCGGATCACACACAAGCAGACTTCCACATCATTCCGAACACAACAAACTCACATAGAAATGTGTGTCTCATGACAGATGAAATAAACATGGATGGGGAGAGCGCAAAATCCATTTATCGAGTCACAAAAGATTAAATGAGCCAAGCACATTCTGAGGTGTTCAGTACAAATTACTAAGAAAGTCAAAAATTACAATACTGGTTCTAAAATAGGCTCAAAATGTATAAGGGATACTGTATAGGCAGCAGGTTGTTATCAGAGAAATAAGCCCTTTAAGTGTGATAAGATGTTATTTACCCATTACAACATGGCTATTTAAACATTTAGTAAGGTAGGGAGCATTAAAAATGTATTTTACAATTTTTGCTCATTTTTGACTAATAGAGACCTTCAGTGAGAAATAACATGTTTACTTTCAGTTTTAAGATAAGATGTTCAAAATCACGAATACATTATTTGGTTTACTCATTTGTAAATATAATGCCAGATATGTTAATAAAAGACATATTTATATTTAATTTTGTCTAATTAATAAACACTACCTGTCAAAATGACTAGCACCATCCGTGTTACCATGTGTTATTAGTTTTAAACGGTAGTTATCTGAAAAGAAACAAACCTTAGAATGTCGCGACAGGCCAATCAGAATCTACCATTTTAAAGAGGCGTTTAAATTGTTATAACATCTGACTGGATGTAATCATACACTGAAGCTAAAAAATCTGTGTAATCATAAGCAAGCAATACTGTGTTAAACATTGAATGCTGGTGCAGACTTTTGGCAACAATGTCCAGATGTCCAGACTGCAAAAGCAAAATTCATGTAGATGTATTCCAGCCTTAAAATGTGGATAAGTCTGTAACCTGTGACTATTAAAGTAACCAGGAACATAATAAGTATAAGCTTAACCATGGTAACATGGTAGGATGCTAAGTTACTACCAAACCAACTTTGAAATTCATTTAAAAAAAAAAATCTGTTTGCAGATATATCAAAACCAGTGCACAGCATGTGAAACCATCAATCTTACATTTCTGCCGCACAACAAACAAGACAAGCATTCTTTGTTGGGGTAGAAGTTGTTTAAGGCCATACAATTCAAGTTGATTCATGGCCACGAATGGATTCAAAATAATTGATTCTCGATTTTTAATGAATCTTGGTTCAATATATTCATAGATTTTATTCTAGTTTGCTGTTACCTTTCCTATTTGACTGCGGTAAAGTTTATTAGGTCTTAAAAAATCTAGCTGAAAATGTAAATATAACAAAAATCTTTTATCAGATGTTATAAATAGGCACTATATACATAGGGCTGCAAGATTTTTTAAAAATCATTATTGTTAAATATTGCCCTTCACTGTAATCATAATATTATTGATCAATAAACTACATTAAAAAATGTTTCCCTGCCATATACTTACAGTTTACAGAAACGCTTTTCAGCTTAGTTTGTCTATGAAGGGTTTTATTACGGTTTAATGCACTGATAAATCAAAACCTGAAAACTGAAAAAATTTAGAGAGAGATAAGAGAGGTCAGAGGCCCAAACAAAACTGACTAGACTCCTTCACCACCTTTTCACCAACCAGTTTCCCAAAAACAAACAGCAAATAATTTGCAATGGGGGATCAGACCCCTTGAGACAGATCAGACCCATAGTCACCCTAGTCATTGATCAGGTTATTAAATATAATTACATTTATCTTTAATACCACATAACATTATGTTAAGATTCAATGGATACATCCAATGTAGGCTATCAGAGACACAAAGACATGCTGCCTTGTGCTGGAAACAATACTTTTCTAAATTCAAAGAAATAGAGAGGGCGTGATCCTGTAAATCAGGTAAAGTTACACTACTACATGTATCTAAAAGCAAATAAAGGGAGCGTGCAGTAATGATGTCAAAAGAAGGCATTGACGAAGTTGACGTGTAAGTTATTACGCAACACTTGACATTCATCATTCCAAACACTGGAATTCAACACAGACAGTATCAAGAGATTTTTGGTTAAAAGGAAATGAGTGATTAATGCCCTGATCCACACATACTGGATGTACTGGACTATATTATTTAAAAAAAATAAACATGACAAAAGGATCAGTAGACATCAATCTATTTTTAACCATGCTACAAACTCCCTCTTTGTCCAATGTATTTTACCATGGTACCTTACAATAAAGAGAACATTCACAATCCCTAGATCTCTGAGATTTGACACCTGCAAGTAAGGCAGACTTGTTAACCTCAGTGTGACTGATTATTTCATTACATAACAAGGTGAACAAATGTACAATTAAAGATTTAAACCTTGTTCCATTAAGAGTAGTCTAGCAGTTTATATTAAGAGTATTCAAACTTTTTGATGGCAGGGAGGGACCCCAACATATGATGAACCGTTAGTGAGTGACCCCTTTCCAAATATATATATATCCATATTTTTATAAAGAAAAAAATAAACTCTATTCTATAAATTGTGATATTAAAAACAGCAAATTGTTTACAAACTTAAATAATTAGCTACACATACTTTTCACAATTTTTACTCTTAAACATTTCTGGGCACCCCTGGGGATCCCCGGACCCCAGTGTAAAAAACCCTTGTTTAGATGACACTGCAAAAGCTATCATACCAAACTGTAACAATGAAACGTACCAATATCTGGCAAGTTAATTCATTTTGCTGCCATCTTCATGTCATAAAAACACGGTGTGCAGCCCATGAGGAGTTAACAAATGTGTTTATTAAATGTTTGTTGGAATTCTCCCGTCAGATTTGGACACACTGCACACCTTACATAAAAACCAAACGTTGTTATGAGCAGAATTATCGCATAGCGACATAAAACCCTGGACGAACCGGATATGTGTGTACTGTGCAGAGACGGACATATTAGCTAACGACGGTTAGCCGAACCTCCTGAGAAATTTCGCACATAAACAAAAGTAAACCCCAAAACACATCGACAGTTTACAACACGAATAGTATTACACATGTAATGCATCATTACTGGTCGATATGTAAGATTGTAAGCACGGTCGTGCTGTTTGCACAACATGTAACAGGATAGCCAATGGTAAGCTAGTCAGTTAATGCTAAAGCTAGTTCGTTTTTGAGCTCGTAAATAGTGATTTCTACTACACACTAAGGACAATTAATTCCTACATTCGTGAGTGTTTTCCCCCTCGCATCTGACGTTTACTGTTATGCACATACAACCAGTCCGATATTAATCGTCTTTGAAGGCGATACACAAACTGAACACTGAGGCCCGCAATTTCTCGTACCTTGTGCTCGTGTTCATCCGCTCGAACTGTTAATAAACTCAAAACAGTCGTCAAGACAACCGATGCGATCTTCCACCTGAAGAGCCCCATTATTTCCTAAAAGTTCTCCGACTGATTTGAGACGGTATCTTTTGGGGGGCTATCCCACCTTCCTTCTTCCTGGTTCCGTGACAGTGGTTGTCTCGAGATGCTCACATAGGAGTTTGTCGTAAAACTGGTTAGCGAGTGATCAGCGCGTTTGGTTCTGATAGGTGGTCAGTGATCACGTGGGTGACTCGGGCCTATCGTTGAAGAGAGCGTTGAGTTAGCGTTGAGTTACCGCTTCGCTCACAGCGCTTCACCATCCGTGGCCACGTCATCTGAGCGCAAACACAAGACGAGCTGCTTTAACAGGATCTGAATTACGTAGCTTGACTGGTCTTTGAAAATAATGATGCATTATGTCGGCCATAGAGAAGTTACGACAAATAATCAGTACACGGATTGTTTATTTACGCTTGTTTATTTTATTAATTAAACACCAGTGTTATTTTAATCAAGAACTGTTCATTTAATTCAATAATTTATTGGTTTACATATTGAAAATAAACAAATTAAAATAAAGCAAAAAAAACAACGTGGCATAATTACAAGTAGCTGTGGGATTAAATTCAGATAGCTGTCAAATTATTTAAAAAAATGGTTATGGTGCTGCAAACGTTGGTGCTGATCTAAAACATAACACTTCAAAATGACTGTAGACCTGAGACACTAAATAACACCAAGGTTATGTGTGTATTTTACATAGTGTGGTTCTTCTTGTGAAATGGAGAGGTTAGTTTTGCATATTGGCCAAAATCTGAATACTGAAAAAAATTCCATGCAAACTATTTGCATACATCGAGAACACATGTGATGTGTGTGAAGAGCAAGTGAATTTCTTCTCAACATATATACAGCTTATATAATGCCTTAACAATATTTTATGTGCATATTTAAATATTATTATGTGTACTGTATGGCAGAGTCAGTTCGTTTATTGCAAATCCCACTCTCTGTCTCTCTGTGCTTGCCTAGTATTAAAGTTACACACTTATTTGATTGAGTCCATGAATGTTTATTGCAAAGTGAATGTAATGATTCAGAATAAATGCATGTGTGGGAGCAACCCAGCTATTAGTGCATTTCCAAAAAATCAAAGGTTTTGTACTGTCATTAAATTTCTTTCTTTCTCTTTCTTTCTTTCTTTCTTTCTTTCTTTCTTTCTTTCTTTCTTTCTTTCTTTCTGCAGCAAAACAGTGCGATTCTATTATTGCATTCTATTATACAGAATAACACTAACAATTTTATACTCATTATAATACTCATTATACAACATACAGTAAAATATAAAATAATATTTCTCTTAGGCATCTACATTATTCAATGTTAACACTTTAATTAAATTATTGTTTGTTAACCCTGCAGTGCAAAATTCTATAAACTGGGTAAAAACTGATTTTGTTCAATGTTTAAAAATTAAAAGGTTTAACTTCACAAATGAATTATTGATAAATAATATTAGTACAATAAAAAAATGCCCCTATGACAGGGTGATCAGATGACAAGATGTTACAGATTAAGCTGTATAAGCACGTTAAACAACTGTAAATTTTTAGTTACAGCTGCAGTTCAGGGCAGCTCTGATAAAACTGCTCATCATGGATCATATGTCTGTATCATACCTCCAGTGACTGTACAAACTCCCTGTAACAAAAAATGTAGAAAGCTGTCATGTGTCAATATATTTAACACATAAAAATTAATAACAGAATGTATTGCTTATTTTCAAATTTAAATTAAGCAGCTGAATTGTAAATTTGCATTAGGTAATACACTATACTTGCTACGGATGTTATGTTGTTATGTATTATGTTTTTTTCCAGCTGTGTGTATTCAAACATTTTTCAGGAGGTGATATTACCTTATTATATCAGGCAAACGAGAATCTCTATAGAGCTGATTGTGTACATATCCAAGTGATGCCTCAAATGGTATCAACTTCACTCGTTTCTCAGAGTTCTGGGCATTTTTTGCTATTCTGTACAACTAAACAAGAAAATATTATTTCAAACAAAAATGTATGAAAAGTTTTTAAACTTAGTTACAAGTTACACACAAACCTCTTGGGCCACTGCAAAGGGTGCTAATGGGTCGTCTTCAGCATGAAGAATCATAACGGGGGTTCTGATTTTTTCCAAACTATCAAAAAAACAGAAACACAGCATAAAAGAAATAAAAATGAAAGTGTACAATTTACATAGGCTACTATTACAATCAAATTTCTTAAATTATCTTATTAGTTGAATTATCCTAATATTTTGTTAGTAAAATAATGATCTGTTGTCACATACTTCTCATGAGTTGGAAAGTTCCAAATGTTGTTTTTTAATGGATTGAAAAGAAAGTACTGAATGTATGGGAACCTCCAATAAAACTGGATAAAGAGGAAAAAGAAGAGCATAAATGAGATTTACAAGACGATTGTATACAACACACAATAATGATCATGTGTAGTTTGTTCTTGTAAATATACATTTATATAAAGGTCGTTTTTATTAAAAATGCATTAGAGAAAAGATGCATCGAATCACGACCCTCTGAATTCATAATACTTATATCATACATATGAAAATGATTATCCAAATACTATGATCCTACAATCTACATGTTCCTTCAATCAAAAATAGAATAAAAAAAAAACAGCAGACTGAAGACTACTTCACTTCCAGAACCAGGAATTTTTTTTTTTCGGAATCTAGTAGCCCTAGTTTATGCAGCTGGCCACAAAACATTACTTACCCAAGTAAAGGGGTGTGGAAGTTTTCCCGCATTAGCTCCTATTACATTAGAAAATGCTCCCTCAAGTATTATTCCATCAAAATTTTTTCCTGAGAAGACATTTACAGTTATAAATAGGGCATAAATTTTAAGAAATTTACGTTGTACAGTTTAACAATATTTCTTTCTTTATGCCATTCCAGCATCTATGGCTATATTCATGACGAGAACCAGTTAATCCATAAACAAGTTTATTCACATAAGTAAATTCAGACATAAGTTGGGGAGGGACAATTTGGCATGTCCAATTTGCCTAACTTGCAACCTTCTTGCTGTGAGGCAACAGTGCTACCACCTGAGCCACTGTGCCCCCTCACAATATTTCACTACAGGTTGTATCCTGTGTATAACTGTATGTGACAAATACACAAATTGGGTTAATATTGTATTATTATTAATGGCACAAAATAACAACCCAGTAACACATATATGGTCTGGAAGAGAAATCAGTAAATTATTACCTTGCTCAAGTAATTTCACTGCAGTGTTTGTTGAAACACTATTAAAAAGAGAAACATAGTTCAGTTACAGGTTTTATAAATTTTTCTAATGCATTTGTTGTTAACACAGGGAATGAATAAAAATATTATACACACCCAGTACCAAGTGAGTGACCCCAAACACAGACCAGACTGTTTCCGCTGCGTGCCTTAACCCAGTTGTACAAGTGTATGGTATCTGTAGTCAGACCAGCCTCTGTGGGTTCACCGGTAGAATCCCCAAAACCTACGTTTTATTATTTTAGTTGAAAAAATATTGAAAATAAAGACATTAAGGTCAAGTCTGAAATGTGGTCCAGTCATTGTATTGTATACACTGAAGGGACAAAATTTCAACCCACCTCTGTAATCTAATACTAGGACGTGATATCCAGCATTACTCAAGATCTGTATGGTCAAGATATTTCCAGGCATTAGCATATTTATGCTTAAAATTAATTGTTCACCATAAAAACAACTGATAAAGTGATAAAATCACCAAAGTTGCTTACATGGGCAACTCCAATTCGATGAGGAGGGAAAGCTCTGTTTATTGAAGGTAAACAAATAAAAACAAACAGTCATCAAATAGTCATGTTAAATGGGAACAAATCATAAAACACTCTGCAACATATTTAAACAGTACAATTCACAAAACAGTGATGTATTAGCAAAATCAATGTGGTAAACTTCATTGGGACCCAACTGAACAATGACATTGGATTCAACAGTGAAGCAAAGCGACTGAATGCCCCTCCCAGTATTTACTAAGGCAAAGTGTAATGCAGTGTTAAGTTAAATAAATAGTCAATGACCACTTATCACAGAAAACCTGAGCAAAGGTTAATTAGCCACTCAAATGCATTAATACAGATCTTTCAAAAAAATAAAGAATAAAAATCAAAATATTAATGTGCTCTCTTATGTTTTATAATATTAAGATATTTAAAACTTGGTTTCCTGCCTGTTGCCTGCATTGCCATGGAGGTAAATAAAAACGGGTGATCCATCTCCCAGAGCTTTCTCATACCAGCGTAGATCTTTCCCCTGTGACTCCTTCCATTTATGTTTAGGTACTGTAAACCTGGAAGATGTTGTAATGCAAGGACATTGTAAAAGAAGGAAAACATAATATGTTAATGAAAAACCTTAACAGTTTTGCGATTACATTTAAAGTTGAGTGTGTGTGTGTGTGTGTGTTTGTGTGTGTGTACCTGGTAATTATCACGTTGTGGGGACCAATTGTCCCCACAAAGATAGGAATACCAGTTATTTTGTGACCTTGTGGGGACATTTTGATGTCCCCATGAGGAAACAAGCTTATAAATCTAACAAAATTATGTTTCTTGAAAATGTGAGGTAGGAGAAGGGTTTCTGTGATGATTGGGGTTAGGGAATGGGGTAGGTAAGGGGAATAGAATATACAGTTTGTATAGTATAAAATGCATTACGTCTATGGAATGTCCCCACAAAACATGGAAACCAGAATGTGTGTGTGTATGTGGGTGTTTCAAAACTAACCACACGCCCACTCTCACCCCTGCCTCAGGTTCTAGGTAGAAATTTATAGTATAATTGAGACCTACATCTGAAGGTCGGCTGAGGTCAACAGAAGCTGGAAAAATACACATTTAAAATTATGAAACATCACAAGACTATGAGAAATTTTCTTTATAACACACCAATATTCATTTGGAATAGAAAGGTTGTGTTATACCAGTGAAGAATTGCAGAAGAAATGGTATTGTCAGGATGCAGAGTGCAAGAATTACAACTTTAGTCCACACCGAACCCTGTGATCTATGGTGAAGAAGAACAAGAACAGAAACTGGGTATAAATATAGGAAAGCAAACTAAAAGCTACACATTTTCGTAGTCCAATGCCAAGTAAACTTAATTCGCTAACAACTGGACTTCTCATTGTCAATGTGTAATAAAGGAAGGCTATTGTTTAAAGGAACAGTATGTAAGAAATTTATATCAATTAATCATAAAATTGCCCTGATATGTCACTAGACATTAAGAAATCATTTTAATTTTAAATACTTATATCACTCACAACAGTGGTCTGGTCAGGATATTGTCCTTTAAAAAGTGGAGTTGCAGCCCTCAACTGATGTTTATGTTGTCATGTTGTGCATTGGCCACCAGTTGTGTGATTGCAGTACCAGTTTTGGCCACAATCCTACATACTGTTCCTTTAAGTATAGGCCTACTTTCCGTTCCCAATGAGAATTATGTAGCATTGCAACCACCAAGCAATCATTTCTGTAACAATATCTACTTGATATGTTAATGAAGTATTATTTTTATTTACTCAAATTTATAACACTTATTTTTCAGTTCTTCATTTTCAGTTCTGACACCTTTATCTGTTTACATCCAACGACATTTAGTCTTATGCTTATTGCATCACTGTTTCATATAGTGCTTGTTATTGTTGTCATTATCTTTATATGAGAGTAAAGTCCACTGCTGTGCAAGTAAGCCAGCCAGTCGCAGTTTTAATAAATGCTGGTGAAACCAGTCGCGTAGCCTATCAGATTCTTATGCGCGCCTACTGTATTGTTTACGGCAATTTAGGCACCCCGCTTTTAAAGCTTATCTCACTTTATCTGTTAACTTGACATAAGGGTGTATCATGTCTTGCGCCACGAATGTCAATTTGTTTAATGTTAATGTTAGAAATAAGTCATTACTCCACCTATCTACAATTTTTTTTCTATTAATTATAAATTCAGTTTTTAACACAAGTTTCACGGGTGAAATAACAATACAGCTTGAAAAGCGCGCGTGCCTAGAAATGACCGTAAACAACACATTAGGTGCGCCATGAAAAGTATATATCGCGGTTGGCTTGACAGATCGTGTTTTAAAAAGAAGACTGTGTTTTTTCAAACTGCGGCTGACCAAAGTAAAATAACATATTCTTAATTTGTGCAACAAATGTTACCTTGACTGCACATTTGAGTCCTTATGACGACCAGCGCGCTGCGGTTTTTCTGCAGATGTAACTTTGCTTTCAGTTTGATTAACTCTTCTCTTCATTTTGAGGATAGTGAACACTCCCACTGCGGTTTAGCAAGAGAAGACTCTCTACCTCTAAACAACCTGGCAACAATGTTACAAACTGTGTAACTCACGTACGCGGATGGGTGTAAAAGTTTAAAGGGCATGGACTTTTAGTCATGCATCTTAACATTAGGCAAAAACAGGGTTTCCTCCAAGTTTTGGGTTGTCACTTTGGCGTGTTTTGAATGTGCATAGCTTATATATTAAATAAAGCATAGTGAAAGCAATCTAAAAATATTTACAAAGAAAAATTTAATAAATATAATATATAAACTGAATATAAGAAATATGCTGGTAAGCTTTTATTATATATTTCGAGCTCCAAAATGACGCCACTTCCTGCTGTTGACGTCGACGAGGAAATAAACCATCATGTAGTTTTTTCTGTCGGTCACACAACTGAGGATTGCTGTTAGAAGAACATTGCACATTCCCCAAGGAAGTGTTATTAGCCCTATTCTATTTAATATTATGATCAATGATTTATTTGAAAAAGGAGGCGAAGGTTTGTTGTATGCAGATGATGCTGTTGTATGGAAAAAGGGGCGTAATGTCCCATTTATTGTCGGAAGGTTACAAAAAGAAATTACAGTGCTAGAACAATGGGGAATAGATTGGGGATTTAAATTTTCTTTATCAAAATCTAAGGTAATGTTTTTCACCAGAAAGAAGGTACCAGATAACCACAAAATAATGCTATACAATCAACCACTTGAAAGAGTGAATACGTTTAAATATCTTGGAATCTTTATGGATGAAAGACTTACATGGAAACATCATATAATGCATATTGAATCTAAATGTAAAAAAGTTTTAAACCTTATGAGGATGATTTCTGGGCAACAATGGGGAGCAGACAAACAGTCACTTATGTATATATATAGAGCATTAATCAGATCAGCCATAGACTATGGATGCATAGTATATAGTTCTGCATGTACAACAGCTATTAGGAAACTTGATAGAATACAGTTTAAAGGTTTAAGGATTGCTTTAGGAGCGATCAAAACAACTCCTACATGTGCTCTATTAGTAGAAGCTGAAGAAACTCCACTTAAAATGAGATATGATCAATTGTCTTTAACATACTGGGTGAGACTTAAAGGGAGCATAAATAACCCTGCCTTATCAGTTCTAAATGAATGTTGGGAATACCTATCAAAGGGGTCTGGTTTTGGATGGCATGTTAAAAATACAGCAGAAAAATATGGAATTCGACATTTTAATTTTAGTCCTGCACTTGTGATGAGTCCAGTTCCTCCATGGATGCTACCTATACCATCCATTGATATAGAATTGTTGAATGAAAAAGCAGATCAGCCTAATGTAAAAAGCCTTGTAGAATGCAGCCAAAGACATCTTATATCTAAATATTATGGTTTTGTTAAAATATTTACAGATGGGTCAAAAGATCTGAGAAATGGTCATTGTGGAATTGGGATATATATTCCTATGTTTAATAAAAAATATGGCTATAGATTGAACAATTTTTTATCAATTTATTCTATAGAATTAGTTGGAATAATAACTGCTTTGAGATGGATTGAAGAGATCAAACCTATTCGATCTGTCATTTGTACTGATTCCTTAGCAGTATTGATCAGTTTAGAAACTGCAAATTCAATTAGAGAGGATTTGATATTAGAGGCAAGACATATTTTATTGAGTATAAAGAACCTTGGAATTTTAGTTCAGTTTTGTTGGGTTCCAGCACATGTTGGGTTAAAAGGAAATGAAATGGCTGACAAAATTGCGAAGAAAATGTTAGAAAAAGAAAATATAGAAATAAATATTTCAATTGGGAAAGGTGAAGCCAAAGCTAAAATAAAATCAGAAATGCTTCTAAAATGGCAAAATGAATGGAAGGTAGAATACAATGCAAGGCATTACCATACAATTCAGGAAAATGTGTGGAAGAAAAGAATAACATTAGGTCTTAACAGAAGGGAAGAAGTGGTTTATAGTAGACTAAGATTGGGTCATACAGGTCTTAATGGCACACTCAGGATAATAGGGAAGAATAACGGTCTATGTACTGAATGTCAAGTTATGGAAAATGTAGATCATGTTTTGTTTAATTGCAGGAAGTACACAGAATATAGACAACAATGGAAAGAGAGAGAGGCTGAAAGTGGCATAGAAAACACCCTTAAGGAAGAAGGAATGAAGAGTGATAAGATCAAATCCCCATTTATCTTTTTGAGTGAGTCAGGTTTAATTAAGAGGATCTAGGATCCCTAATTGTTTTTTTTTTTTTTGTTTTTTTTGATAGTCTGATTATAGTCTGTTAAGTCCCTTTGCACACTCCTGTACAGTAGGTGGCGGTATGCACCAATGAGATGTGATTCGCCAATAAAGCAAAGAAGAAGAAGAAGAACATTGCACGTTTAAACAGCTTATTGCTCTTCATGTGTTAGGTTGTATATTATAAGCCCAAAGAAATTATAGGTACGTGCTTGCGCGCTAATTTTATAAAGACTTTTGAGACACTGGACTCCAGACGGTCCTGATGCTTTCTAGCCTAACATTTAACATTCAACTATTGGCAAGATGTTGATATTTGTCTTGGACTGTTATGGTCACCAGCTATATATGTAAAGAAGAATCTTATGGACCTTGAATTCATAGTCATTTGCATTGAGCTGGACTGCATTAAATATCCTTATTAACACAATAAATATCCTTATTTAAAACGTTATAAATTATAATTTATTAATGTTTAGTGTTAAATTAATGGAATTATTATATATTATTATACAAAAACAGTAAAAGGCACGTAGGGATTTGCCAATAGGTTAACACCTAAAAATAATCCAATAAAATAATGTAAAATGCATTGTTTATTTGCAAATGTAAATTAAGCAGCTGTAATATAAATTTCGTCTTCAGCATGAAGAATCATAAGGGGGGTTCTGATTTCTTTCAAACTATCAAAAAAGCAGCATATAAGGAACAAAATAAAAAAACTCTGTATTTCTGGATCTGCGTTTATGTATTTAACATATCTCTGAACATACTATTAAAATCATTTTTTTTTTATTTATCTTAATTAGTTGAATTATCTTAATGTTTTTCTTAGTGACATAATGATCTGTACTTGTCATCAGATGGGAAGATCAAAATGTTTTTCTTTCTCTGAATGTATGAGAACTTTAAATAAAACTAAAAAAAGAAGGGCATAAGTGAAACGTATATCTACAAGATGATTGTTTACAACACATACTGATCTTAAAATATGAATTTACTTAAATATTTGAAGAAGTAAAAGGATAAAATTTCAAGTGAATTTTACTTTATCCATCATATCCCAATTATAAAATTTTCTTGTTATATTTCATTCAATCCATTATTGACTAGTTTTTAAAATCCTTAATACAATAAAATGAACAATAAAATGAACACACTGTCCTCAGTATTTCTAGATGCCTCCTTTTAAAACTGCTGAACTGTAAAATGTGAAAGCTGCTAAAACTTACTTTGTCACACCTAACAAAAATAAGTTTTATAAACTAAATGTTCTCACTTTAAGTGAAAAATTTAAGGTAAAAAAACATTTTGGTGTAACTTAAATTGGTAACACCTAAAATATTTAAATATTTTCAACTTAAATGTTTAACTTAAAATAAGAAGATTTAATTTGAAATAAACCTCAAATTTTTAGGTGTTACCAACTAAAGTCATTTTATAAGTTAATCCAACTTTTTACAATGCATTAACACATTGTTCCCCAAATAGAGACTGTAGCAGATCAACCAAAGTCTGTACAGTTCGTGTTGTAGGATGGGAAAACATTGACCAGTTCCAAGTCTCCATCTGAGATTGTAACAGAGATGCAACAGTGGAGAGAAGCATCCCTCAATGCTTTTCTAAGCGGATTTAAAAGAGGAACTATATTGTATGGCGGAACAGCACTTTTGGGAGTACTTCGACTCGGCGCAGTAACACCCTCCCTCTACCATAATGAGAGGGAGAAGGGGAGCGGATTTTTCAGGCGAGTTGATGTACTCCCAAAAGTGCTGTTCCGCCATACAATATAGTTCCTCTTTTAAATCCGCTTAGAAAAGCGCTACGTTTTATTTTGTACCACCAAACTTGCTCGTATAACTACCCGTCTTAAATAGGAAAAACGTTGATGTGTTTGGTCACTTCTAACTTTATCTCTGTTTGATACCATTGAATGAATGGGGCTAAGCTAAATGCTATCGAAGTGTCGCAGCACGCCCCAGCGCTTACGTGCACGCACTATGATGATAGAGGGATGTATCAACTCTTCTTAGTTAAAGAGTAACTAAACCCCTGGTCAGAGCCTGACTCCACCCACTGCAATATTTGAAAAATGCAAGAAAAGTGGGCAGATCCCAACGGAGATAGAGGGGACGAACTAAGTGTGTGGTGAGATCGTAACAAGGGCGTGGTGAGCTTGAACCTGCTTACGTCACGAGTCATTTCTTGGACCCAACATCCAATAGGAAAATTCAACTGCAGTAGCCACCGTTCAACCTGAAGAGGGCAGCACTCAGACGTTTTTACATCATATATTGTAGTTTTGAAACACTTTATATCCAAATGTCAAAAAACTTACTAAAATCAATGCACAGCACTAATAAAGCATCATTCTTACAGATCATTAACTAAAAAAAGTTGGTTTAGGGTTTAGTTACTCTTTAAGGTAATAACATATTTTAATATTGAAAATGAGTAGACTATTCCTTTAAGCCAGTAGGGGGAGCCAAATAGGTGCAAAACCACTTGTTTAAGTGTTCCTCAGTAATGTTATTCACACTGATGCAAAATGGTATAATATTTACTTAAAATATTTATTAACATAACGTAATATTAACTGCCTACTGTTTTATATTCTGTCTGTGTGCTGGATGAATAAAAAATGTCACCCTGTTACAGAACACCCAGTCATATCAAAGATTAAAGTGAAGAGTTAGAAGAATGGTTACCAGAGTTAGATGATGGCAAAATAAAAGGTGGACAGCAGAAGTTGAAAGATGGAACGGCTGATACGAAAAAAGTCACAAAGAGGGTCGCCAAACCAAAGAGCCAAAACCTACTAAGGCTAAAAAGGAGAAGCTTAGTACAGAGCGACAACCTGAGGAGACCGATGTACCAAAGCCAACATCACAGCAGCACATGACAGTTAAAGAAGAGGTATGTTATTCATTTTTGTGCCAGGTTTTCCATGCCAACAACAGTTTGTCTGACTTTCATGCCGCTTTCATTATGAGATGTTTAATACATAATTAAAGCAACACCTGCCCATGTCATTAAAATGTGCCTAGCAGTATTGTCTGTTTCTCCTCAAACTTGAGAAGTAAGTGCATGCTGGCATTAAAGCAAAAGAGAGATATATCAGGCCCAGCTGCTTCAAAGAATTTGTCTATTTCGCACACACACAAATCACATACTGGATTTCAACCTCTTGCTTTGCTTTGCAAACAGGCGCTATCTTTACTAATCGACTGCAGATTTGAATATTATAAATATATATTCTCGACTTAACTAATCTTAAAACTACACTTTGTGACCAAGAAATTGTAATATTTAAAAACGGCGATTCCGTCCATTGAGTTATTATGAGATTCAAAACAGCCGAAAGTGTTACCTGTCATTCTGACCTTCAAGTCCGTGGCGGAAGAAAGTAGTTCCCAAACAAAGAGGCCTTTAAAATAACTCTATTGTTGTTTTCTAGTTTTTGTTTTTCAAACAGGTGCCATCAAACTGTTGTATAAAAGCAATATCGCTCTCGGAGTCGTGTGATATAGCTCTATTGAAAGTGCTTGAATCTATTTAATGCAAGAAGTTTTCTGAAAAAATCCATATTTTTCACTGTGTATTGTAAGATAATATCATAAAAATTCTAGACTTTTTAAGCACACGTGCTACACTGTTCGCTTCAAATGCTGATATCTTCTTTATGCGAATGTTGATTCATAACAAAATGCTTTTTTGCATAGTTGTGTTTGACACATGAAAACGTCCCGGGTTACGTATGTAACTGTTGTTCTCTGAGAAGGGAACGAGACGCTGCGTCTCCCTTCCTGCAGCCTGTAACACCGTCTTTGGCAATATTTCAGATAGCAATATACTTTCTGGCTCTCACTTAAAATTTATTATTTTTAAAAATAGATTATTTTTCTGTACATGCAGGGATAGGAAGTGAAAAGTTCATCCTTTCTTTTTGTTTTTGTATTGGCCATCCTCTATTGCTCCGTTCTGTGGTCCAGTCTTTGGAATAATATTCATGTCTGTTGCTTACATTCCTCATATTTTTTCCAATTATGATTTCATTGTTATTGAGGAACATGATATGTTGAATATTAAGACTAAACTTTTTCCCCATTTCTTTCCATTTCCATTTTAAAATCTCATGTCCTGGATTGGCATGAAAGTGTTGAGGCTGATTGTGTTTGAAATATGACACTTAACCATAGACCATAACCTTAATAATGGCGATTCAAAATGCAACCATTTTTTGGATCCATTTAAAGTTTTTGGTGAAAATTTGTGCTTAATTTATTTCATTAAAACTCTCTTTTGGTCTGTTTATATGTTTGTGATACACATACATATGTTGTATGTTGTCTGATGATATGTGCGTTGTGTGTGTGTTTTTTTTTGGGCAGTTATAAGGTTATGTGTCCTATATATTTATAACCTCCTGGTCACCTGGCTACACCTTTTCTTATGTTTCCTCTCAATGTATAACACGATTAAAGAATAGGATTAGCTCAACTAATCGAATCAGTGTAAAAGGAAAAGTTGGATATTTGTTTGACATTTCCCTCATCTAGAGTAAAACTTAAAATGCGATGAGCGTTGCATGAGAAAGCCCCAGTAAACAGTCGCCTTGGGGGGGGGATGCCAAACTAGGAAAATATAATTTTCATCATATTTCTGGCTGCATTAATTCACATCTTGATCAGGCCATTAGCTGTTGAGCCGTATACAGGGGGTTGCTTGCTGCTTTGTAGTGCAGGGGTGAGTAGGGATGTAACGGTATAAAAAACAAATCACGGCACGGTAGCATATCGGTATGATGCCTGCGGTATGGTAATTATTGAAACATTTACAGGAAGGAAAAAACAAATGAAGACTTGGAAAAACTGCCATAAGTGTTTATTAAACAAGACTGAACATGTCAAAATGTACAAAGTGCAGTGGGGTTTTTTTTCGCTCCACTTGTAGAGAGGCATCAGATTGGCACGCATGGGATTATGGGAATTGTAGTTCCCGTGTCCCTCCGCTCGCTCCACTTGGCTGGAAAAAAACTTACTGAATCATGTGACCACGGCGGTACCTGGAAAATTTGATACCGGAATACCACAAAATTTATAATACTGTTACATCCATAGGGGTGAGTATGTGCTTGAGTAGGGGGTTGCTGGTGTTTTTTAGCTCAGTTCTTCCGCTCCTTATAAAGGCACTTGTTCCCATGTAACCAACCGCTCCTAAAAACAAAAAAATATTATTGACACTGCATTTATACATTTTACAGACACTTTTTGACTGCGTTCAATCTATAAATTATTTATTAGTGTGCTGCATTGTTAAGCCTAACACAATACTCTATCAACTGAGCTAAAGAAGACATAAAGCATATAAAAATGCAGTATTCATGGGGTGAATGATGAAATAAGTTCATTATCATAAAAATGCAGTTGAATTCTTTAGTCTAACACCGTGTCCTAACTAGACGCAGTGCGATATGATTCCCGCAATGGGCAATTTCACTACAGAACGCAATAAAGGGGCGTAGCACGACAGTCAATCACGAATAAAAGCCAATTTTGCTCTGTTTGAGTTTGTTCTGTTTTTTGCTCTCTCGCACTACAGCTGAAGAGTGCACAAACAAACACTGATCCATCCCTCTGCTTTTTATGACTTTTCTTGTGCAACTTGAGGGATTTGTTATATATTTCTGCTTTTAAATGCCTATAATCAGTCTCTTGTTTGATTATTAATATTCATAATGCACAGAACTTTAATTGGATGAGATCTCTGTATATGTGTCAGCCGTGACGTCACAGGAATAGAACCCATTTCTAAAATAGAAATATAGCACTATCGCATCATGGGTGGTTAGGACAAAAACTCTGATTAACATGGGAAAGATATATTTTATTGTGTGTCGCTGCATCACGTCTAGTTAGGACAAGGTGTAAACAAACACTAATCTTGACAAACTATATACTGTTGAAAAGTGTTCAGAGGTTCATATTTCATCACCTTTTTGCAAAAAGAATGTATTTTTAAAAAAAGTCACGAGCCCCCAGGTAAAAAAGTAATATACTTTAGAAATATTAGAAATATAATTGAAGTTCATGAAGTATAAAAAAGTTGTTCCATTTTAGTATTAGCCTTGCTCCGCCCTCCTACGTGCTTCCGCTTAATTTTCACTTCGCTTCAGCAGTACGTCTGGGGTCCTGTCCCAAATGGCGCACTTCATGTGGACTTTCGGTCTCGTGGCCTTAAATTGCGCGTTCTCGCTTAGTCTACGAGTCCGTAGGGTGTCCCATCTGTCATTTTTACACTTTGAAGTGTGCTCATCAGCGCCTCCTTTGCCCCCTTGATGCGGTCTTCAGCGAAGCCCGCACTGCAGCAGGCTTCGCGCACTTTGTCAACCCAGAAGTCCTTGCGAAAGGGCAATCAGACCAATCAGACGACGGAAGGGAGGAGTTCACACTGACGGGCAACTTCTCTACCTTTTTCCGGTGTGATGCTCGAGTCTGTCCCAAAATACGACTCCGGTGCACCCACGTGGACTCGCATCAAGGGTCCCTAAAGTCTGGACTACATGATGTCATCAAAGTGTGGACTCTGAGGAGGACCACAAGTCCGGAGTGTGCCATTTGGGACAGGGCCTATGACTGCTCTGTAGAGTTTCGTTTTCTCCTGCAAAAATCTGCAGGTCCAATCAGCGAACAGAGGGGGGTGGCTAAAAATCATGACGTTAAAAATTCCGCCAAAGGTAAAATTTTTCAACTCCGGCGTCAGCTGGCAATTCGCAAAAAAACACCATTGACGCGAATGAGGCGGAATCATGTCTGCCAAACGCCTCATCCGTGCCGCGAGACCTCCAGACGCGCGTCAACGCGTCTTCACATTGACTTAACATTGAAATCACTCGCGCTTCACGCCTCTAACGTGGCTGGTGTAAACGCAGCATTATGGCTTTATTTTTTTGCATTTTGGGCATAAAACATTTTAATTTTTATGTTTTGTAAATATGAAATATATACTTTATTGCATTAATTTTAATAAACTGCTAACTATTTTTTATTTACCGTATTTTCCGGACTATAAGTCACACTTTTTCCATAGTTTGGCGGGTCCTGGAACTTCAGTTCAGGTGTGACTTATACGTCAAAATTATTTCACATGAACCAAGAGAAACCATTACCATCTACAGCCGTAAGAGTCCAATCTATGCTGCTCCTGTAATTATGTAATTCAATGGATTCAGTGATGCGGAATGACTTTGGGAACTTTTTGAACTTGATTTGGCTTGTCGTGTTAATTTAGCCTATTCAGCCTCCCAGGTATGTTCTGTATGCTATTGTTTAACGTGTAAATAACTGTTTATGATACTTTAACATACGGACATCTATTCAGCCTGCTGTTCTGTGAGCCTGCAGATTAAATGTCTGTTCTTCTGCTTGGATTTTGTGAAATAATAATTTATTAATATTTATTCATTTTTAATAAACACGACGACGTATAGTCCAAGGCGACTTATCTATGTGTCTTCCTCTTCAAAATGCATTTTTGACTGATGCGACTTATACTCTGGAATGACTTAAAAGTCTAGAAAATACGGTAATATTCACAACCCCAGTGAAAAACTTTTAAGTGCCTTCTTTGAAAAAAGACAAAGATTTTGCTTCTATACTAAAGAATGTTAAATTAATTTGAAAATGTGCATCACCTTTTCACCCCCACACTCAAAAAGGGGGGGGGGGGGTTAAATAAATTGGTGAATTATGATTATGATAAAAATTAAAAGGTACTCACCACACATAATACCCAGAGCAGTACTGAACACAGCCATGTAGCCAAAATAGAATGACGTCTGAAATAATCCATACATCCTGAGGAAACAAGAGTCGATGCTTATTACTGGAATCAGATCAATAACTACAAAAAAGACAATAATTCAGGAAACTGAATAGAAATTGAAAGCTTTAAAACATTGTGTACCTCAGACAAAGTTATTATATAGCTTCAGAAAAACTTATACTACTTATATTTCACTTTTTGAAGCATGACCACTGTAGGAAAAGTTACAAACTCACTTTGTTTTGAAGAAATAGTAGTAGAAGGAGTACATGTAAACATAAACCCCTGTTGATGCTCCAGAGAGAAAGCTTGTCCACTGCCTGAAAAAAACACAGATTAATTTTATGACAGATTAACATTCCTTTAATACAGTGTTTCTTAACTCCAGTCCTCGGGGTACTCCCAAAAGTGCTATTACGCCATAAAATATAGTTCCCCTTTTAAATCCGCTTAGAAAAGCACTACGTTTTATTTTGTACCACCAAACTTGCTTGTATAACTACTCGTCTTAAATAGGAAAAACGTTGATGTGTTTGGTCACTTCTAACTTTATCTCTGTTTGATACCATTGAATGAATGGGGCTAAGCTAAATGCTATCGAAGTGTCGCAGCGCGCTCCAGCGCTTACTTGCATGCACACAGATGATAGAGGGATGTATCAACAATTCTTAGTTAAGGTAATAACATAGTTTAATATTGAAAATGAGTAGACTATTCCTTTAATACTTAACTCAACACTTAACAGTTTTTTTAAACGGAGTTTCAAAGGACTATAAACTATCCCAAACGAGGCATTAGGGTCTTATCTAGCAAAACGATTGTCATTTTTAAAAATATGCACTTTTAAACCACAACTTCTCATCTAGGTCCGGTCCTGTGATACGCCAGCGCGACCTAACGTAAATGCGTAGTGACGTAGAAAGGTCACATGTAACATATATGAATCGCAAATTTGCGGACCATTGTAAACAATAACTGACACAAAGACATTAATTAATATCATTCCACATACAACAACGCCGGAACGGTCCTCTTTCAACACACTCGTAAACACTGGGGCGTAGTTTCGCGTTCTGTGACCTCTTGACGTCATGACGTATTGCTTGAGGTCACGCTGGCGTATCACAGGACCGGACCTAGACGAGAAGTTGTGGTTTAAAAGTGCATATTTTAAATTTTTCTTGTCAAAAATGACAATCGTTTTGCTAGATAAGACCCTTATGCCTCGTTTGGGATCGTTTAGAGTCCTTTGAAACTGTTGAGTGTTGAGTTAAGTGTTGAGTTAAGTATTAAGTGTTGGGCTCTATTAAAGTCCAATAAAATGAGAAAAATCCTGTAATGTTCTCCTCAAAAAACATAATTTCTTCTCGACTGAACAAAGAAAGACATCAACATTTTGGATGACATGGTGGTGAGTAAATTATCTGGATTTTTAAGAAAATTGACTATTCCTTTAACACAAAATGACACATAATGTGTTAAAAGCATAAGACACTCCGTTCTAAGAGTGTAAAGCAGAATTGAACCCTAGACATTCTAGCCTGTTATCACAGATAATTTATTTCTATTTTGCATTTTACTTGAGAAAAAAAAAAGAAATTTGCACGATTTCGATAAATTAGATTTATAGTTTGTTGAAGCGGAATTTTTGTAACGATCATTGATGGAGCCAATTAACCAGAATGCACTGCGCAAAATTGAGTCATTAGCTCCACCCACTGATTGATGCAACCTTCAGGCTTGTTCGACTTCATGCGGCGCCGCAAGAACTGCATGAGCGATTTAAAAGCAAACTCCTCCGTATGATTTCACGAATCACTCTTGCTGTACTTTGACGTCATCCAGCTGTCGATTCTTGCGGTGCCACATGAAGTTGAAAAAGCATAATAGCTTCTTTTACCCTCAACCTGCTCTCAAATCCATTTAAGTAAACTTGAAGTTAGCCAGCAGACGAACCCGACCAAAGAGCAACTGTCTCTGAAGGGGAAATCACCAAAACCCAAGATGACTAGAACCTGTGAAGTATGTGGATGTAACGACAACAAATTCAGGCCACTGGGAGTTTTTATTGTTTACCTTAACGCAACCTTCAGTTGACACACCATTAACAGATTACTCGAAAATTGGAATATGCAGCCAGCACTTTCGACAGAAGGATTTCGAGTAGGCCTACTGATTTTCAGCCCAGTTTTCCACAGACTCAGGTAATGTGAAATGGTCAAAATATCTAAAACATCATTTGGCCTAGTTGTTGCTTATTTTCTGTAACTACGGTAAACATACTATGTAGAAAGTTATTATTATCATGTTATTATTATGAACACGGGCAAAGCAAGCTAATATTAGCTCATTCTGTGCAGCTGTCAATCAAAGAATAACATCATCTACTGTCAATCATCTCGCCTCAAGACCCGCCCGCATTCAGAACTTTCAGAATATGTATGGTAGTCGTCTATTTTTCTTTGGTGATTTGATGTGTCGACTGTAGCAGTTAAAAGCTTTAATTTTTTATATTGAGTAGTACATATGATGGCAGCACAACCAACTACATAAACGTGATGAAATATAGTGTTGGAGCATAATGTTGATTTAGGGTGAAGTTCCGCTTTAAAAAGTAATGCAAACAACATTAACAGATTGCTCCTTACCATCTGTAGTCTTCAGCGTTGAGAAGAAAGGATGTACAGACGATGGTAACCCAGACCGTCACGATGCACAGGAACATCAGTACCAGCATCATGAATCCATAAACATAGTAAATCTTATCAGCCCAGAAAGATGCGAAAATGAAGTACCTAAAGAAGAAAGTGAGAGGTATTGTATTTAAGAAGCCTATGCATGTAACATTTACATACATATTGATTGTGGATCTAAATACATACACAGTGTGCACACTTACATCTCAATAAATATTAATCCGAATGGAATGATCCCACCCAGACACACAATAACAGCTGGTTCCATAAACCTGCTAGACACACACAAAAACAAAAAACACAACAACAACAAAAAAACAGTTAATAATGTGTCATTTTATCTGTTTTAGATTAATGTCAAGAAGAAAAAGTGATACTGCATGGAAAGTGAAATTGTGACATTTTTCTCAAGTATGGTAATAATAACCTATACTCGAAATGTGACATCATTCAAGTTTTTCCATTGTTAAATTGAATTTAGAGAGAGGCGGGCCTTAATGTTGTGGTGACAGTAGTTTACAGTAGATTCTGCACTCACACAATGTATCGTGTGTGTTTGTGCACCTCTCACCCACGATCAAGGTCAGAGCAAGTGCCATCTTTTTAAAGTTTCTGCTAATATGACAGTTAACAGCAAGCCAAAGATTCAAAAGCCATCACGTTTCAATATTTGACTGACAGGAGAGCTGACTCGGTGTATGCCTAGTAAGATAAAATTGGTCTGCCTCATGTTTAGATTAACATATGCAGAAACAGTGTGTGTTTTGTGAGCTTTTAAACATTACATAATCACAGAAAACACAATGAAACATTTAAAGGCAGCTACGAGAAAACCAAAGCAGGTATGTGACTATGAAGCATGGTTGAGGAAATTACCATTTCTTTTCAGGTATGGGCCTGGGTACAGCGTTTACCCTGCAGGGAGAGTTGGGCTGGCCAGACAACTTCCTTCCCAGGATTGTCCCCACCAGGTTTAGTGGCAGTATTACAAAGAAACAGATGCAGCAGACTACAACCTAAGCAAGAAAAAACATCCATGATATTTAAATGTGTGCAAATTTTCTTCCAACAGGTACAATAACTGAGTGTTTTAGGACTGCCTACTGTGAAATTCATAATTTTAAAATGATTTATGACTAAATGACATTAATGTGCCTAGAACAAAGTCCAATAGTGATATAATAACATATAGGGCCCTATCTTGCACCCAGCGCAATTGACTTTTCCATCCACAGACGCACGTCGGCAAACTAGGGAATGAACTTGCGCTCCCTGGGCGGTTCAGCGCAAAAAAAAGAGGCGTGTTCCGGCGCAAACCATTCTTGATGCTATTTGCAGTTTCAAAAAACAATTGCGCCACTGACCAGAAAAAAAGTTTAAAGTCAGTGGCGCTTTGCGCGTTGTTCATTATGCTATTTTAAGGGCGCATGCTTGACCATAATGTATAGCGTGCACAACGCGCATACAGTTTGCTTATCTAATCTACACAGATACAACAGTTATTTTTGCAAATCATAAATTGTTACACTAAAAAATATTAATACACGAGATAAGGGAAATCATAGTGGTGAGCATTGTGGTGATAGTTTTTATTTATTGTGTGGCTGCGTTAAAAAATTCTCATGCAAATAACGATTAAAATATTTTCATAAGTTTGTTGTGTGGCTGTATTACGTTTATTTTATGTAAATAATAATTAAAATGTTTTCATAAGAAACCTTAATGTATATGAACTTCATTTGTAAGAGTACTTTGGGGTTGGACCCTTGCTTGCGTTTCTTGGGTCCGATTTCAAAGCCCCCAAACCCTTTCAGCGGTGAGGGTGGAAGCAGCGATGTCCTCTGCTGGCGTCTGTGTAGAGGCAGATCCACCCGCCGTTACACGGCGTGCACGATTTATGCTGGCAAGATTGGGATTCCCCGTCTCCTGACATCATTGTAGTGCTTGGCGCAACGATGGGGATGCCAGCTGATGAGACTGTGGCTATTTCCTCTCACACCTGTTTAACCTACGCTGATTTGGGCGGGTTTCTCCCATCCCCATACAAAACAACTTCTCTGTCTTTGACTGCTCTTACAAGAACGGGGGTCTCCTCGGCTGTAAACCGCTCCTGGCGTACGCCTGGTAAATCCGTCATAATAATAGCAACCCGCCATGGAACTTGCGCCCTTGCGTTTAAAGGGAATGTTGGATAGCGTTCTGATTGGTTTATTTGATGTTACGCCCAAACCACACCTATGAATAATGAACCTACTTCAGACCAACCCCTTATTGATTTGCGCCTGGCGCAAGAGTTATTTCTCACGCTGGGAAAATAGCAACAGTGCCCAAGATCCGCCCACAAACTCACTTGCGCTTTGCGCTTCGTACTTGCGTTTCAGATCGTTAAAATAGGGCCCAAAGTGTGAGAATAAGTGATTGCTTTTTCCTACACTTAGCAGCTGATATGAGAAATAGTTTAAAACAGCCATCTCTTCAAACTTCATAAAAGAAGACAGATGAAAATCTTACCATGGTGCCGAATGAGATGGCTCTGGATGAGTGGTAATAGATGGCAATGAAATTGATGAAGAATGCTGTGCCACACACCATGGCAGGAATCAGAAAAGCTCCAATAAACATCTGTTTTATCCATCTCCTGCCTGCAGAATTATATAATGAAAATTATCATCACTTTGCTGAAAGACACTGGTCATATATACATCATGCTGCTACAACAACACTTTAAAATAAGCTAAAATAAGTTATCCACTTCCTTTATCCATTCTAATTTTGAAGAATACAATTTTAGTTTTCTAATGCAATAAATTACAATGATGGCACAATTATATTTTGGTCTACAAAAGTAACTTTAAAGATTTAAACCCACTATTTTATATTAAAAGATAACAAGTAACATTTCAGTTAACTGTTTTAAAGCTTTTGAAAGGCAGTGTATATTACTGTGACACTATATATGTATATTTGCACACCTCCTTGTTTTGCATACAGACTTCCGCCAAAGTAGCCGTTGACTGGGGATGTAGCAGCATAAACAAATATGGCTGTATTAAGCATGGAGCCTATTTTGCTAAGGCAAACATAAAAGTTTATGAACAAGGTTATTAACAGAAATATAAAGCTTTGTTTGAATCATTGTTCCTGTAGCTCAATTGATAGAGCATATCACTATTATTATGATCATAGGTATACTGGGCCTAGCTATGTCCGACACAGTGAAAAATATTTATGCCTGTTGCCCAATCTTCTTAACGAAATTAACTGAATGCTTTTAATAAGTTCTTTACTGTGTTTTTGTAAATATATATAAATTTTATGATATAATTTATTGGTGCGGCCTCTCACTCTGTTAGTAAGAGGTCTAACTCACTCCGTATACAAGTCCTCAATCATCCCCAAAATAATAACTATAAGAGAAGCAGAGAAGATCTGACATCCAGAGCCGATGAGGGAGGAGAAGATCAGTGGGTGGCTGGATGGCCTGAAGACATCACCATGAACCTGCTTCAATCCATATTCATCTCCAAGATCACGATCCTGAGTGAAAAAAAAGTTACGAAATATAAAGGATAGGAGAAGTATGATTTGTTTAAACATGGAGCTCTTAAAGGGACACTCCACATTTTTTTTAAAGGGTAATTTTCCAGCTCCCCTAGAGTGAAACATTAGATTTTTACAGTTTTGAAATTAATTTAGCCGATCTGGTTCCTTCCAATAGCAGGGAACTATTTTCGGGCACTGTGTAATATCAGTGCGCCTGCTGCAGCCATGTTACGGCAGCAAAGCCCTTAATTATTACGCCAGAATGAGAGTATAGTTCCTAGCCATATCTGCCTAGAAAATCACAACTTTAAATTTTCCGTCAGTCCTAGATTTTCAATATTTTCAAAAATATCGAAAATCTTTAGTCATTTTTAGTCATGGAGTGTCCCTTTAAAGCTTTTAATAAAATATTCAAAATATTTCTCTCATATGAATGATTACCATGTCATCCATTTTCTCTTCTTTGCTGTATCTGGCGTAGTCTTTCCTTAATGTCCTCATCAGAATCATTGAAACAAGATCCACCAGGAAAATCACCATCATAAAGGAGTTGAATATTGAGAACCAGTGAATCTGTAAGGTACAAAACACATTATAAATATGTGTGCTGGTTGTAACTGTCTTCCATCTCATGAGGCTGTTTACACCTGGTATTAAGATGTGTTTTTGTCAATCAGGTGGATGAGAGAAACACAGTCCGTTTACACCTGCTATTTATCTACATGTAGATGCTGCACAATGTTTTGTACATGTATATGTAAGAGCCTTTTCTGATATTTCAGCACAATTAATGAAATAAGCTTGCGCAACTTTCACATGCTCGCAAAATGAAACTAATGAAAGACACAGAGATCAGCCGCTTTGGTTTTATCAATGAAAGCCTAAAGTTAGCGCTGTACACTGTGTGTTTGTGCTAGAAGTCAGAAAACATGTAAAACATTGTGCTTGGTACATCACATTAGATAATAAATGGGTGGAGAGTAAGCGCTTTTTGGTGGCTGCTCGAACGCATTTGATCACCTGAGCATTTACACCACAAAAGCAATCTGGTCGAAAGTGTTTTCCACTATCACTGAATGTGGTTGAAAGTTGATGTGAAAGTGGGTGAAGTAAGCACCTGTCTTTAGCGTCGTCCACTTGTGATCTGATTGACAAAAACGCATCTTAATACTAGGGATGAACCGATAGGAATTATACAATACTATACAGTTGGTCTATTAGCTAGTTTATTTCTGCATCAAATTATTTTTACTGAACATGGATTTTATCTAATTAACATTCAACTGACCAACATAATAAGAGAGGCACAAATTAAGCTAAAACAAATATAATAAGACAGCACGACAACCTTCAAAGGTGGTTTTTGCTATTCAGCATTTATTTTATTAACAACATTAACTCATTTTTTTTTTTTTTTTACATATAATGGATTTCTTTATGCAGTTAATTAATAAACAATCGGTATCGGCCTTTCTCGTGCTATTGCCGATATGCCAATGGTTTAAAATTCATCAAAAATCGGCCGATAAATATCGGCGGCCGATACATCAGTGCATCACTAATACCATTATAAACAGCCCCGTTACACCAGGATATAGACTAGGAGTTAATGTGCATTACTTACTCTGTGTTGAAAGAATGATGGATCAAGGTATTTGTCAAATCTATCCTCAAATTTCACATCAGATTTTTTCCATTTAACCTGTGAGAAAAACCAAAAAGATTATAGTCAAAAAAGCCAACAAATGAAATCCAGACGAACAGAAATATAATACATGTAAAGTAGTCCAGAGGCCATTATTACATGACAACAATAAACTTTATATACAATACGTTTTTGTTTTTTAAAGGGCAATGTAGCTATGCTAAGCGAATTGGAAAACTAAACAAATAAAATCACATTTAATAGTCAAATGACTATTTAGTAGATTTCGTAAGTTTTTAAGATTTACTCACAGAGTAAGACATGCTAATTCTTGTGTTTGGAACAAGCTTGACTTTCCCCTCGCTGGTCAGGTTAACATCCACGATCCTATTCTCATTGTATCCGATTTCTAGCTTTTTGTAAGTCCAGAGATAATAGTCATCCCCATTCTCATCAGCTTCACCAACAATTCCTTAAATAATGTCATAGAAAGATGTTTCAGTTTACAGTAATCCACGAAAAAAGAAAGAAAAAAAGTAAACACTCAACAACATGTTTTTTATGGATAATCAAAATGGAAATTGAGTAGTGCCCTACTTTACTGTACCTATTATAAACCTTGCTGGCATATCATTTTAATTATCTCAACGGCTGTCAACCATTAAACTATCATGCATATCAGGGTGAAAGGTAGTTATTTTTTCAGAAAATATGCGCAATAATACATACATTTAGGATACTTTGAGTAGAGCTTTCTGACCAATCACTTTAGCTTCCTGGTTTATTTCTACTCACCCCAGATGGGAAGGTCATCTATATACATTTGGTACCAGTAGTGGTTCTTGATGGCATAGACAAACGCATCATTTTTAGCTTTGTCCAGGTCAATTTCACAATATGTTCCCTGCAACACCTCATCTGCAAAAGAGAAATCCGTTTTGCAATTACTAAAAAAAATTATAGATAAAAAAAGAATTACAATATATTATGGTTATTAGCCATTCAACATGTGATTGTCCTCCGACCATAAGTTAGTCATTTTCATAGTTGCCTGTTTCATGAAATTACTTCCATTTAGTAAACCTTGATCAGGTCAAATTGAAAAGGTGAATGTCTGTTACATACAGTCATACCTTTAAATTGAATGTCCAGACTGCTGAACTCCATGTCTATCCCCTGCAGTGCATCTCCTAATGTCTTATGATAATGGTCTATAGTTCTCCTCAAACTGACACAAAATGGTAGAGAGAAGTATTTATAAGTCTCTTGTCTGTTGTGATAAGGGCCCACAGTATTCATCCATAGAAGCACCTCATTGTTATCTTCGTACTGCAAAAGAAAGAGACCAGTCAACAATGGTTTAAAATATCACAGTCGATTGTGTAGTGGACAGTGCTCCGACGCACTTTTGGCAACCAGAGTTCGCTTCGATCCCATACCCCTCTCTTCACCCTGTAGTTTATTGTCCTCTCCTACTGTGAATATTAAATAAAGCCCCAAAAAATAACTTAAAAGAAATATATTACAATTCTGTAATGCTCTTAAATCTTTTAGGATGACACTTAAAACACAAGGTATTAAAACAATTATATAACAACTAGTGCTGCTGAACCATTTCAAAATGTACACGTTTGCACCAAAAGGGTGCATATTGATAGTTTTCGTGTCACAATACGTACTTGGGGGAATGCACAGATGGAGGGCAAGAGAGCACTATCTGCCATTGTCCGCCGGTTAAGAAGCTAAACATTTTTTTTTGTTTAGCCTAAATACTGAATAGTCAGTTGTTGTGAGAGACACACATGGGCTATGCTCCTACAGAATGCCGTCAGAAAAGAGAACCCAGAGAGGAGGATTTTGTGAATTTTGTGCCATAAACGTATGTCCCCAGTGAGGAGAAAACAATGGGAGCCATCAATATACACTCATATTTACAACGACCACTTCATCAAGGGTAACCTCACATAACCACTGAATATAATCATTACATTTTTAACCATAAATAATATTTTTGAATTAGGGATGCACCGATAGGAATTTTTTGGGCCGATACTGATTTAAACAGACAACTTCTGGCCGATGCTGATACCGATATTAAACACTTGTATACAATACTATACAGTTGGTCTATTAGCTAGTTTATTTCTGCATCAAATAATTTTTACTGAACATGGATTTTATCTAATTAACATTCAAGTGACCAACCTAATAAGAGAGGCACAAATTAAGCTAAAACAAATATAATAAGACAGCATGACAACCTTCAAAGGTGGTTTTTGCTATTCAGCATTTATTTTATTAACAACATTAACTTTTTTTTTTTTTTACATATAATGGATTTCTTTATGCAGTTAATTAATAAACAATCGGTATCTGCCTTTATCATGCTATTGCCGATATGCCGATGGTTTCAAATTAATCAAAAATCGGCCGATAAATATCGGCGGCCGATACATCGGTGCATCACTACTTTGAATCATTTTCTTACCTGGATTGTTATTACATATTGAGGCAACCAACTACAGTGATTAGTTTCACCAATAGCTAAGACTTGTTATGTGAAAATGAAAAAGTGATGTGAAAATGCTATGTTTTGCAAATAATTACAATTTTTGTTGTAATAAGAGTATTAAACTTGTGTTCAGACTGAGCTTTATTGTTTTTCATTAGTAGTTAGTACCTCATAGATAAATATTGTGAAAAAAGGTATAATTATCTGTACCTTATAGTACATATTAGGACCTTTTATATTAGTATAGTACATATTAGTACTTAAAGGGTACTCCCCCAGTGACAGTTAGGGTACATATTTTGACCCTTTTTTAACAGTGTACATTCTTTTTTATAATCTGAACTGATTTAAATACACTAGGCTTTACATACTCGAACCATCATAAATTAAACTAAGGAGGATCACACTCAAGCTAAATTTTACATCATTCCGAACACAACAAACTGAAATGTGTGTCTCATGACAGATGAAATAAACATGGATGTGCAGAGCGCAGATTCTGTGTCCTGAGTCACAAAAGATTAAATGAATCAAGCACATTCGAATGTGGTCAGTATGGACAAATTACTACAAAAGTCATAAATTAAAATACTGGTTCTAAAATCGGCTCAACATTTGTACAGGAAGGATAATGTATAGGCAAGAGGTTTTCATCGCAGAAGTAAGCTCTTAAACTGTGATCAGGTCTTGTATTATAATGAAGTGGCTTATTTTACCATAACAACCTTACATGGCTATTTAAACATTTAGTAAGGTAAGAGCATCACAATTTTCTCATTCTGACCTGAACAGAACTTTTGTGAGTAAAACACATTTACTTTCGGTTTTAAGATAAGACGTTCAAATGTCACGAACACACTATTTGGTTTAATCATTTGTAAATATAATGCCAGATATGCTAAGACATTTTTATATTTAATTTTGTGTAATATTAAATTGTACCTGTCAAAATGATTTGCAGCATGCACGGACGCGGTTGGTGAGAGGGAGATTTTTTAAAAGTAAAAATGTTTTGCACAATTTATATATTACTTATGAATATTTTAGAAAAATTAGTTTGGACACACGTAGGTTATTACGTGTATTTTGGATTTTAATTTAATTACTGTCTGTGCCTACCCAAATCACGTGGCCTCATCCGAGCGCACTTATTCTCCGCCTTGCGTCTTTTGAAGACATGTGTAGCACCATGACCCAGAAAAGACTTACACACCTATGGCTGATGCATGCCCACACAGAAATTCTAAACTCCCTGGGCATTCGTCCCTCATGAGAGACTTTGGACTTTATTAGGCTATACAACCGGCGCAATGCGCGACGCGAGTGTCTATTGCTAGCGCGTTGATAATATGCAGTATTAACGGGATCACAACGCGGGTTTGCTTATCACATACATATATATATATGTGATACAGCACAAAAACGCTTTTTAATATGAAAAATTAAAGGATTGATAAAAGACTATTATTGAGTCTCTTGGACATAAATGATGACCGAGACGTTAGAAGGCGTAAAGAGCTGCTTCATCTAGCTAAGTAAATAAATGCTTTGCTTTAAACAATTGTATCTATTTTTAAATGTTTTTTAAATGCTACAAATTTATTGTATATAACGACTCTGTACCTGTGGATATGGTGAGATGAGAACGTTTGTAAATTATTTATCTCTTGTTTCAAATAAAGTATTTTTAGAGTACAAACCTTATATAAAGCCTAATATATTCAAAAATGTAATTATACACCATATATTTCTTTATAAAAGTATACAATATCAGAACTAAAAGCTTTATTATTTTTGTTCAATTTATGAATTATTTATTATAAAGACAGTAATAGTACTATTTAGTAAAAAAAAAGATATATATAAAAATATACTAGTTACTGTGAATATTTTACTATTAATCGACGTGTGATCCTTAAAAACGAAAGTAAAATATGTTCGTCCGCATGGACATTGAAAATTGTGAAGTTTAATTAATATTATATGTTGTTATTATATGTTGTTAAATATATGTATGTATATCTGAAGTTGTAACGAAAGTAATTTCCCCTGGGATTATTAAAAGTATAGACCCTTTTACAGCTCACGTGATCAAATAGCCTGCGCGCGCATTTGGGCAACAGAAGTGGTGTTATTCCCCATTGGTTCTAACGTGGTAGCAACTCAGAAAGTTTATTAAAACGGTTTCTCAACATCAAAACGTTTGGTTGCACTAATATAATATACTAATATACGTATATATGTATCTGGCAACTTTATTTTTGGCCATCTGCTAACGTCTTTTATCCACTCCACTATAGTACACGGATCTGGTAGCTGTGTTGAAAATGTTGATAAAGTCAATTTTTTTAAAATAACTTACTGTTTGTGTTGCTTCACTGTTGATTCTTACGATACTTCCGTTGCCTAAATGCGCGCGCATACGCTGCCACGTCGTCATTGTGTACAAACAGTAAAAGGGTCTATTTCTGCTTCTGATTATTAGCGCATACTGTATATTCATCTGAGAACTGATGATGTCTGTGTGTTTCAGACCCTGGCTGTGTGCACTGAAGTGTATATGACCATAAAGTAGTGAAACTCAATGTATTTATTTTTAAAATGTATTTTAAATAGGCCTATAGGCTCATAGGTTTTTTGTTAAAACAATTCCCCCTGTTCAAAATGACTTTCAATCTTTGTAAGAGATTCTCTATGACTTTTGGCCACAACTGTCAAGATGTCCAGACTGCAAAAGCAAAATTCATGTAGATATATTCCAGCCTTAAAATGTGGATTAATCGGCCACCTCTGCTCTGACTTTTGAGTAACCATGAACATAATAAGCATAAGCTTAACCATGGTAACACCATTGGCAGGCAAATGGTAAGATGCTAAGTAACTACCAAACCAACTATGAAATTTGTTTTAAAAAAGAAATACTGTTTGCAGATACATCAAAACCAGTGCACAGCCAGGGAACTCTGTAAGGCCATTAATCTTACATTTCTGCGACAAGACAAGCATTCTTTGTTGGGGGTTTAAGAGGTTCTAAGGTTCTTAATTTTTTAAGAGCCCACAATTCAAATTGACTCATGGTTACGAATGGATTCAAAATAATTAATTCTTGTTTTTTAAATCAAATTTTGATTCAATATATTAGATTTCATTCTAGTTTGCTGTTATACCTTTCCTATTTGACTGCGGTAGAAAGTTTATAGGTATAAAAAATATGGCTGAATCAAATGTAAACCTTGACATGTAAATAAAACAAAAATCTTTTCTCAGATGTTGTAAATAGGTACTTATATACATAAGGATGTAAGATTTAAACAGAAATCATTATTGTTAAATATTTTCCTTCACTGTAATCATAATAATATTGATCAATAAACTACATTAAATACGTTTTTGCCTGCCATATACTTACAGTTTACACAGACAAACCAAGCTGAGAAATGTTTATGAAGGGGTTTATTGTCTAATGCACTGATAAATCAAAACCTAACTGAAAAAATATATGGAGATAAAACCCAACTGACCTTTTCACCAACCAATTGAACTGAACTTATTTGTTGAAAAGTACAAAAGTTGCCCAAAAACAAACAGCAAATCATTTGGGGTTTCAGACCCCAGCATGAGACAGATCAGACCCATAGTCACCCTAGTCATTGATCAGGTTATTGTTAGATTTATCTTTATATTTATCCACATAACATTATTTTAAGATTCTATGAATACACCCAATGTAGGATATCAGAGACACAAAGACATTCTGCCGTAGATGGGAAGATTACCGGTTTCACGGTTGACCACGATAAAATGTCATGGGTTATATCGTTTAAAATGTAATTATCATTACAACCGTGTTTGATTACCGTGATTTTGAAAACTTGCGGTAAATCCTGTCCAGCCAGAATCAGTTTGACGCAGGCGCGCACATGCAACATCGTTTTTTGCACAACAAGAAGGCATTTAAGGGATAAAGTATTGTATTCATTCACGGTAAACTTATTAGAACGATTTGTTTATTTTTTTACCACAGAAATAATTTCAGGGGCATGAAATATTAAATTGTTTTTCAAAAATAAAACCTGTTCAAATGTTTTCAGTGTGTGTATAAGTTTTTTTTTAAACATTTCCATCTCATTTTAACACAGCCATTATAATATTGATAACCGTAATAACTTTGGACACTGTACTCATGATATGAATATTTTAATATCGTCCCATCCCTAGTATGCTAGGATACAATACTTTTCTAAACTCAAAGAAATAGAGAGGGCGTGATCCTGTAAATCAGGTAAAGTTACACTACTACATCTAAAAGGAAATAAAGGGAGCGTGCAGTAATGATGTCAAAAGACAAACACTAGAATTCAACAGAGTCAAGAGATTTTTGGTTAAAAGGAAATAAGCGATTAACGCTCTGATCCACTAGACTATATTATTCAAAAAATAAACACGACAAAAGGATCAGTAGACATCAATCTATTTTAACCATGCTACAAACTCCGTCTTTGTCCAATGTTTTTTACCATGGCACCTTACAATAAAGAGAACATTCACAATCCTAGATCTCTGAGATTTGACACCTGGGAGTAAGGCAGATCTCTTGAAACTCCGTGTGATTGATTGATTTATTACGGACGAAGGTGAACAAATGTGCGGTTAAAGATTTCAACCTTGTTTCATAAAGAGTAGTTTAATCGTTTATATCAGGTTTTTTTTTAACTTTTGATGGAAGGAACCCCAACATATAATGAACCTTTAGTTAGTGACACCAGTTTCCCAAAATATATATACATATTTTTATAAAGAAAAATTCAACTTTGTTCTGTAAATAGTAATTGTGAAATTATAAACAGCAAATTGTTTACAAACTTAAAATAATTGGCTACACTGTGTTTTTTCTCTTAAAAATTTCTGGGCACCAGCGTGAAACCCCTTGTTTAGAAGACACTGCAGAAAGCTATACCAAACTGTAACAATAAAATGAACCAAATTAATACATGAAATGTATCTGGCTAATTATTTATGCTTGCATCTTTATGATATAAAACACGCTTGAGGAGTTAACAAAAGTGTTTATTAAATGTTTGTTGGAATTCTCACGTGAGATGTGGACACACTTGAGCACCTTACATTAAAAGCAAACGTTGTTATCAGCAGAATTATCCCATTGCTACATAAAACCCTGGATCAACCGGATATGTGTGTGTACTGTGTAGAGACACATACTATAAACAAAAGTAACACACAGAACACATCAATCGTCTTTGAAGGCGATACAAAATCTGAACACTGAGGCCCGCAATTTCTCGTACCTTGTGCTCGTGTTCCGCTCGAACTGGCAATAATACACTCAAAACAGTCGTCAACACAACCGATGCGATTTTCCACCTGAAGAGCCCCATTATTTCCTAAAAGATTATTTCCAGATTTGAGACGGTATCTTTTGGGGGGTATCCCACCTTCCTTCTTCCTGGTTCCGTGACAGTGGTTGTCTCGAGATGCTCACATAGGAGTTTGTCGTAAAACTGGGGCTCGTTCAAGCTCACACCGATGCGCAACGTTTTGAACGAAATGTTTCCTGGAAACGGCGTGCAACAGGTTTTACAAGCGTTCTCTCTTGTTTGGTGGGTATGTCAGAACTGCAGTCCAATCAGCAGCAACATGTAAATAAACCACGCGGACCGACGCGGTACCAAAGAGACAGCTTGCACAATATGGGTTCAAGTTGGAATGTTCTTTTTCATTCTGGAAGGAAAGGGCAGTGATGGTAACATCGAGCGTATTTTACAGTATTAAACACGCATTTATAACGATTTCATCAGGCTGCAAAAACATTTTAACACACATCCCATGTGTTCTCAATGTATCGCAGATAGTTTGCATGGAATTTTTTTCAGTATTCTGATTTTGGCCAATATGCATAACTAACCTCTCCATTTCACAAGAAGAACCACACCATGTGAAATACACGCATACTTTGGTGTTATTTAGTGTCTCGGGTCTACAGTAATTTTGAAGTGTCATGTTTTAGATCAGCACCATATAACGTTTTCAGTACCATAATCATTTTCCTAAATAATATGGCAGCTATTTGAATTTAATCCCACAGCTATTTTGTAATTATGCCACGTTGTTTGTTTTGTTTTATTTTAATTTGTTTATTTAAAATTTAAACCAATGTAAACCAATAAATTACTGAATTAAATTAACAGTTCTTGATTAAAATAACATTGGTGTTTAATTAATAAAATAAACAAGCGTAGATAAACAATCCGTGTACTGAATATTAGTCGTAACTTCTCTATGGCCGACATAATGCATCATTTTTTTTATAAAAAAAAAATTAAGAATATACATAAATTCAGGGAAATAGAAGATAAGTTACAGACAGAGTTTAACTTACAGACAATTGATTATTAATACAAAGGAAAAGAAATAAAAGTGAAAAGAGAGAGAGAAAAAAATACCAAATCAGTAATTGGTTGGTTAGACTGTGTATAACAGTTATAAACTCAACATCGGAGTAAGAATAGTGCATAATTTAAATTAAATCTTTGAATAAATCATAATAACTTAAGTTAAGTTTTTTATAAGTCTAAGAGATGTAACAATGGATCTTAATTCAGTAAGAAAAAGTGGAAAATACAAAGGCAAGGCAAGACAAGGCAACGCAAGGCAAGGCAAGGCAAGTTTATTTGTATAGCACATTTCATACACAGAGGTCATTCAAAGTGCTTTACATAGAAATGAGAAAACAATATATAAAAGAGAAAAAAGAAAATGTAAAAATAAGAGATACACGATAAAATCACAATAAAAACAAAGATACATGAGAATTTAAAATAACAATTAAAGAAAATAAATGTGATTTTAATAAAAACAGTTTAAAATGTTAAAAAGAATAAAACAGGAGTAAAAATGACTTGAGTTAAAAGTGCAGTCAGTGTGAAGCAGCACAGTGCTCACTCAGTAAATGCAGTGTTAAACAGATGTGTTTTTAATCTAGATTTAAAAGTGTTTACTGTTAAAGCACATCTGATCTCTTCTGGAAGCTTCTGGATTCCAGCTACAGGTGGCATAAAAGCTAAATGCTGACGCACCTTGTTTTGAGTGAACCCTTGGTATTTCTAACTGACCGGATCCTAATAATCTGTGTAACCTGTAAGGTTTATATTCAGTTTGCATATTTGTAATGTATTTGGGTCCTAAGCCATGAAGTGATTTATAAACGAGTAACAATACTTTAAAATCTATTCTAAATGTAACAGGAAGCCAGTGTTAGGACCTGAGGACTTGAGTAATGTGCTCAGATTTTTTGGTTCTGCTCAGAATTCTGGCAGCAGCGTTCTGTATGAGCTGCAGCTGTCTAATGGTCTTTTTGGGGATCCCAGTAAGGAGTCCATACCATTAATCCACGCTGCTTGTGATGAAAGCATGAACAAGTTTCTCTAAGTCCTGTCTTGAGACAAAACAACTAATTCTGGCAATATTTCTGAGATGGTAGAAGCTGATTTGCTTATCGCTTTCACGTGACTACTGAAATTAAGGTCAGACTCTAAAATTACACCAAGATTTCTGACTTTATTTTGTGTCTTTAGACCCCTAGAGTCAAGGTATGTGTTAACCTTGAGAGTTTCATCTGTATTTCCAAATACAATGACTTCAGTTTTGTCTTTGTTTAACTGGAGGAAGTTTTGATGCAGTTAATTTCATCAATGCATTTACATAGAGAGTCAATGGGGCTGTAGTCATTGGGTGACAGGGCTAAGTATATCTGGGTGTCATCTGCATAGCTGTGGTAAGCAATTTGGTTCTTTTTCATTATTTGTGGGAGCATATACAAATTAAACAGAAGCGGTGCAAGAACTGAACCCTGTGGGACTCCACATGTCATGGATGTCCAATCCGATTTATGGTTACCTTTGTTCACATAGTAACATCTCCCTTTTAAGCATGATTTAAACCATTTGAGGACCGCCCCAGAGAGCCCTACCCAGTTTTCCAGTCTATGTAAGAGTATGGTGTGATCTACTGTGTCAAAGGCAGCACTAAGATCTAGTAGCACCAGCACTGATATTTTACCTGAATCAGAGTTTAAGTGAATATCATTTATTATCTTTATGAGCACTGTCTCTGTGCTGTGATGCTGACGGAAACCAGATTGAAAGTTGTCCAAATAGCCATTTGAGTTTAAGAATTTGTTCAGCTGATTGAAAACAACCTTTTCAATGATCTTGCCTATAAACGGAAGATTTGAGATTGGTCTGTAGTTGCTAAGTTTTGTCTAGGTTACTCTATTTTAGGAGAGGCTTAACAACTGCTGTTTTTAATGACTCTGGAAAAGTGCCTGTGATCAGAGGGGTATTTACTATTTTTAAGAGGTCCGTTTCTAAGCAGTTAAGCACCTTTTTGAGAAAAGATGTGGGGAGCTTGTCAAGGCTGCAAGTTGATGCTTTAAGATGTTGTACTGTTTCTTCCAAGGTTTTTATATCAATTATGTCAAATTCTGAAAGAATGACTAATTTCTGAGGTTGTTGTAAATGATATCTAACTGACCACATACAATATGATGCCGTATTTATCGCCATTCTGATATTACTGATCTTCTCAGAGAAAAAGGTTGCAAACTCATTACATTTGTTGTCAGAGAGCATTTCACTAGGAACTTGATTTGGGGGGTTTGTTAGTCTCTCTACAGTAGCAAAAAGTGTGTGAGTGTTGTTTATGTTTATGTTGTTTATAATGTTTGAAAAGAAGGTCTGTCTAGCTGTGCCTTGTTCTACATTGAAAACACGAAGACTGTCCTTATAGATGCTATTATGTACTTCAAGTTTTGTTCAGCTTTTCTGCATGTTCTTTTCATGTGCTGTACTGCTGTTGTGTTTCTCCAGGCTGCTTTACGTCTGCAAGTGATCATCCTGACCTTTACTGGAGCTATACCATCAATGGCATCTTTAACTTTTATGTTAAAGTTTTCAAAGAGAACATCAACAGAGTCTGCCGATATGTTTGGCAACATTGATATAGCATTCATAAATACCCCTCTGGTGTTCTCATTTATGAACCTTTTTTTGACATAGACAGATCTAGCATCAGTGGCAGGGCAGATCAATAAATCAAAGTAAACACAGAAATGGTCAGATAGCGCTTCATCCTTGATTACAGTGGATGAAATGTCTAGACCCTTGCTAATGAGCAGATCAAGAATGTGTCCCCGATTGTGTGTAGGACTTTGCACGTGCTGGGTCAGATCAAAAGTGTTTAAAACATTACACAGTTCAATCGCAGTATTGTTTTCTGCATTGTCTATATGAATATTGAAATCTCCAGCAATAACAAAATAATCAAATTCAGAGGAAATTGTTGATAAAAGTTCTGTGAATTCATCAACAAATGCTGAGGTGTATTTGGGAGGTCTATAAATAATTGTAAACAGAATGCGTGGTGTACCTTTTAGAGCAATACACAAATATTCAAAAGACTGGTAATCACCAAGTAACACTTGCTTGGATTGAAAGGCATCTTTGAATAAAGCAGCTATTCCTCCACCTCTTCTAACAGCTCTACAGACACATATAAAAGTAAAGTTTGGAGGGGCTGAGGATTCATTGAGGACTGTAGCACTACAGCTGTCATCTAACCAGGTTTCATTTAGAAACATAAAGTCCAGGTTGTTAGTGGTGATAAGATCATTAACTAAAAAGGATTTGTTCTTTAGTGAACGAATGTTCAGAAATGCCTTCTTAACAGTAACTGGTTTTGCCACTTTATCAATCTCAGAATGACGTATAATAGGCAGTAGATTAGATAGAATTGCTGTGTGGCTGGAGAGGGCCTTCGGCTTTCTATCACATGTCAGGACACAGATAGGGAAAGCTAAAGGGACATCCGGCTCCTGCTAGTTCTGAGAATATTTATGATTGTTACTGCTGACGTAGCGGGGACCCAACACATATCAGTTACCAGTTTGCAGATGAGGGCTGGTGTGATCCCTGACATTGAGGCAGAGGTCGAAGTGCTCTCTCAGATGGAGGGGGAGGGCGGGCTGGGCCCGAAGGCTTTGGCGGTTGAGGAGCCCGCCGTTTCTTGGTTGATATTTGGGGACTCGCAGCAATAGAGTGGGAGAGCTTTGTTCCAGCAAATACCAGTTTCTCAATTTTCTCTGAAAAGCACAGAAGTGGTGATGTTTGAGAGAGGGAGGGAGATTGTGACGGCATCAGCTGTGATTCTGGTGTTCCTTAAGGCTGGGGGGGAGTGTTATCAAGGCTTCCCTGGTCGTTATCAACAGAAACGTCCTTGACTGCAGAGTTTTATCCTTGTCATCTGAATGTCCATCCAGGTGCTGGTGTAAATTCCTGTGGTCATTTCGGCTGTTCAGTAGTGGACTGGCACACTCAGGTGATGGATGATGCATGAAGAACAAGATATTGTCTTTAAGCAGTCTAGCACCTACTTTGTTTGGGTGGATACCATCTGTGTTAAAAAGTTGCCTTTGACTCCAGAAGATATTGAAATGGTCAATGTAATTCAGTCCTCTTATGGTGCAGGTTTTTTGCAGCCATGAATTTAAGCTTAGTAGCCGAGAAAACATATTTGTCCTCAGGCTGGGAGAGGTCCACTGATGAAAGATTGAACTTTCAGTCTTGCAAGTGTTTCAAAAAAGTTCATTGAAATTCCCCTTAAGGAGCTCAGACTGCTCTTTCCGAATATCATTCTTTCCCACATGTTTGACAATCCGACTGACAGACTTATGTTTCATTAGAATGTTGCAAAGTTCCTTGTTAACATCAGAAACCGTTGCCCGAGGAAACAGTATTTTTTGTTTCGAGAACTGCAATCTTTTGTAAAAGTCTGTGGCAGTTTGAGCAGCAGGTGGATTGAGATCCAAAAAAGGCATTTTTTCTTCTTTTCTTCTGTTTGAGTTTTCTTCTGTTTGAGTTTCTGTTTTAGGATTGTCAGCTGCTGGCAATAGCAGACTGGTAGACCGCTATGACAAATTCCCCAAGTTGTTGAATATTCCAAATATCAATATAGTTCCAGGAATTTGTAGTTTTAGTGTGAGTGCCCAATTGTTTAGTTTGAGCACTGTGCTGAACGGCTGGTAGTTGAATCAAAAGATAAAAGCGAAAAAGCAAAAGCGCAAAGCACAGAGCGCAAGTAAAAGCGTCCGAACAACAGTAAAACATAGGATTTAAGCCATTTTTGTTTGTGGATGAAGACTTTACCACATAAATTGTGGTATATTTTCAAGGAAAAACATCTTGGGATATTCATAATAGGGGATAATATCTTTGAAAGTGAAGTTATGGGTCATATTTACAGGGTTGAAAAGGTAGACACTTAAATCAATCCAAAATTGACTGGTTAAATTACATTCAAAAAAATTCATTTTCAGAACCACAAAAAGAACAGGGCCCGGTTCCTCGATAACGTTCACTCTTAGCGCGTTAAGAAGACTCAAAAAGATATATCTTACCAAAGTTGTTTGTGTTCCTAAGTGTGTTCCCCGAAGTGTCTCTTAGGAAGCTTCTTAACCCGCTGCCACTAGGTTCGACGTAACAATGTCGCTGTCCCAAGTGAAGGTGCTGAATTATTTGCGATCGATCTCTCAGGGATCGATTTTCCACTTCACGCGAAGGTGCATTACGGCGTTAAGAAAGACAACACGCTCTATACAAATGGAACATTACTCAAATTATTCCAGTAACATTTATTTTAACATAGTTTAAGTTATCCGTAAAATATAAACTATAAATTAAATTATCAAATTGTCAGTGATACGTGTAGACGAACCGGGTATCCCTCGTTAATCATCCACCCTCCATATACCGTTGTGCCGCTTCTTGACATGGGTTTAATGACTTTTAAAAATTATTTAATACACTTTTATACTAATGGTAAGGTACTTTACAATCAGAATTGATTGGCAAGCAGCTGCAGTTACTTCTGTTTAATGCGGTATTGCTGGCCATTGTTTAATGTTTTCAATAAAAAGCAATCTATCTACAATTAACAGAGAGAGAGAGAGAGAGAGAGAGAGAGAGAGAGAGAGAGAGAGAGAGAGAGAGAGAGAGAGAGAGAGAGAGAGAGAGAGAGAGAGAGAGAGAGAGAGAGAGAGAGAGAGAGAGAGAGAGAGAGAGAGAAGAGAGAGAGAGAGAGAGAGAGAGGAGGAGAGAGAGAGAGAGAGAGAGAGAGGAGAGAGAGAGAGAGAGAGAGAGAGAAAGAGAGAGAGAGAGATACAGAATTATGGTCTGAGAAGATCCAGCAGCTCCATAATGAGTTGTCTTGGGAGGCGAATTTTTTTAATTTAGCCATGTCAGGCAAAATGTCAAAAGGGTTGCCGATTTAAAAAAATGTCATGGACTAAACCCTTTGTTTCCCTTTAGGCTACGTTCATACTACAGTCTGAAACGACCCAATTCCGATTTTTTTGCCCCTATGCGACCTGTATCTGATCTTTTCATGACAGTCTGAACGACACAGATCCGATCTTTTCAAATGTGACCCAGGCCACTTGGGTATGTGGTCCTGAATCCGATACGTATCCGATCTTTTGAAATGCGACCTTCGTCTGAACGGCCAGGCCACATGGATCCGACCCGTACGTCACTGATAGGCTACAAACGTCATAATTCTGCATTGAAGTAGGCAAGAACGATAAGATAAACAACAACCATGGGCGACACTGCTCCACATCATTAAATTTTGGCCGTATGGGTGCACACGTTATATGATTTCACATATAACAGCGTTCTCCAAATATATTAATATATAGCATATTATTATAATGCTGCGAATAATATAAGTAGCAGCTTTCAATAAATATTTTTAAAATGCGTTTATAAATCCAACAACCCCTGTGACCGGTCGAGACGTCCATAAGAGGTTTCTATGTTTATAAACCATTGCCTCTTTGTTTCCACATTTAAAAGACAAAGCTGGCAATTCTGGCTATACTTTCGTTCTTTTAATAATTTCTTTATTTTATTTATAAATCACTCTGGGTTATCTGATTTATCTATTTGGCTTGTGTTTTGTTTCCGTGCACTTGAGGCATTTTGCACATTTGTTCTGCACTTTGTTACTTCTGACCTTATTTTATAAAAAAAAATTGTATTTATGATAAACGTAAATTCTGATCTAATTTAAGTCTGTAAATTTTGGATTGCGTTTCGTTGTATCGATGTTGCGCTATTGCGTGCTGGCCATGCTTGCGCATGCAATTTAGCCGAACAGGCTAGGTGCTCTTCGTCTCATATTTAGGAGTTCATCAAACTAAACATTAAAAAACGGATGTTTTTCGACGGGTATAAGTTTTTAAAATGTATTTAAAACAAACTGGTTATTTTGTCAAAAGTTAAACTACAAAACAGGTAAGCCGTTTCTTTAAATTTCGGTGCTGAAACGGAAAATATCTGCACCAAACCTATATTTATGCCTGACACGACTGTCTTCGTGTGTTCACTTTCAAATGATAGCAAAGAGATTCCTGAAATAAATAATTTCATCAGGTCTTTCTGTATCTAAAGTGAATACAGAGATGATCAAAGTCAAAGCAAGGAAGCAGGTATTTCTATGCTAAATAATAACGCGTAGTGTCTATAAAATCATTAATTTCAGTGTTTTTCTTGTTATAAATTAACGTTTAATGAATTGTATATAAAGCTTAGTTTTTATCATTTACAGTAACAAACACAAATTATTTGTCATTTCTCATTTGTCGTTTTTTTTGTCATGACTGCTTTGACGCGCTAAATCTCCAAATTATATAAAAACACTGAATTGTAGCCGGAGTTTCCAAGGCAGGATCTCCTTTATTTTTTTTAGGTGTAGTTATCAAAATGTTTTTTGTGTGATGTTCTGTAGATCGTGGCTTTAAAATGATATGAGGAATAATTAAACAAATGTTACCTTACATTTTACATAAAAAAACAGAAGATTGTAATTGTGCTGGCTCCGTTGGGAAAATAACTTTAATATTGCAAAAAGAGCTCCACTGTTGACTACACCGTTGTTGACATCCATGTTTAACGTTAGCTTACAAGTGATGTCCTTGACCGTGGAGTACTCTTATGCGCATGCGGGTCACTTCTGGGTCATTTCACGTTCACACAGGAGACCACAAAAGGTCGCATTTTATTGGAAATGTGAACGGCCTTGCAAAAAAATCTAATTTTTTCAAAAAATCGGAATTGAGCATTAAGCCCTGCAGTATGAACGAAGCCTTAGTGTAGTGTTTTTTATAGCGTTTTTATCACATTATACGTTTATTCTTTATATACATTGAAAGTTTTAATGGCTACTGAGATGTGTATGTGTGTGTGCATTTATGTAATGTATCTTGATTGTTCTTGATTGTAAGTAAAATTATTTTTACAGTATGAATCATATTGTATAATATATATTCATTATGTATGGAAACATAACAGTTTTAAAACAAACAGAGAGAGAGAGAGAGAGAGAGAGAGAGAGAGAGAGAGAGAGAGAGAGAGAGAGAGAGAGAGAGAGAGAGAGAGAGAGAGAAAGAGAGAGAGAGATACAGAATTATGGTCTGAGAAGATCCAGCAGCTCCATAATGAGTTGTCTTGGGAGGCGAATTTTTTTAATTTAGCCATGTCAGGCAAAATGTCAAAAGGGTTGCCGATTTAAAAAAATGTCATGGACTAAACCCTTTGTTTCCCTTTAGTGTAGTGTTTTTTATAGCGTTTTTATCACATTATACATTTATTCTTTATATACATTGAAAGTTTTAATGGCTACTGAGATGTGTATGTGTGTGTGCATTTATGTAATGTATCTTGATTGTTCTTGATTGTAAGTAAAATTATTTTTACAGTATGAATCATATTGTATAATATATATTCATTATGTATGGAAACATAACAGTTTTAAAACAAACAGAGAGAGAGAGAGAGGGAGAGAGAGATAGAAAAAACGAAAAAGACAGTCATATGTTAAAAGACATAAAACGGTCAAATATGAAATATTAAAAAAATTGTATAATAGAATACATGATATTATTGCTTTTTAGTATAACCAATTCAAATCTTTCTAAATAAATTATAAATGTAACGTGATGAAAACGCTATAAACATAGAGGGAACAGACAACGGCGCCGTCTTTGATTCATTCGTTCTGATATCAAATAAATAGCCCTGTATCCATTGCAAACATATTTTATTATAAGTTTTAAAATCTCCATAACATATATTCATTGTCAGCATACCATAGTTTGACTTGTACTGCGCAGCGCTGATTTCTAAAGAATGCGGCGATAGCGTTTTGCGCTAAAACAACGCTAAGAGAGAGCTTACGAATGGTCCAGACCAACCTTACGAAAGTGTGACTTACAGAAGATATACTTAGCGTACGAACGTTTTGGGAATCGTGCCATAGAGTTAAGAGAGAGGTTAAGGAATAGGTTAAGAACTACTTAGCGATAAGAACGTTTTGGGGAACCGGGCCCAGACTTCTTCAATAACAGAGTACTTAGAGATGAGAGAATTAACAGGTTAAATTTTTATTCTTTAACTTTATTGGATATACAAAATTTACTTGGCAAGAGCTAGGCTTTCCTCCAATTTACATTTGAAATAATTGAGCCCCAGTAGAATTTACCTCTAGGATTAATTTTCCTTTTTGATTGAAAAACTTTACGAATGTGTCCTTTGTTGCATTTTCTGTTTCAAAAGTCAATTCCATCTAGACATAGGGAGGGATTAACACAATTACCTATATTAAATTTTAAATGATTACTAACTAATTGTACTAATCCAGGGTAGCTTTAATCAAAGAATTATATTCCTTCAATGGGACTGGAAAGTTATGAAAATTAAAAAAAATGCTCATATGTTAAAATATTAAAGGCTCTCTAAGCGAATCTGCGAGACGTTAGTTATTGTTGACGTTTGAACTGTTTTAAAACAGACGGAGCGTAGCTAACTCCTCCCCCTCCCTTCCGTGCTTTCATGAACGCGCCCAACCCCCACCCCCAAATCCTTTTTGTCGTTTATTGGCTGGAATACTTTGTTTTGTTTTGTGCTGCTAGGTTTGGCCACTATGTTGATATTGCCATTTGTGAAGCCTGGGCTGTCTACAGAGATCGCGTTTTTTTTACAGTTTGATCAGCGGACAGGCAGCAAGCAGATAGTGAGGAGATGTTTCCGGTATGTAACAAAAAATGTTTTATGGTCTAAAACGCGTCAATTCGCTTAGAGCGCCTTTAACAGTATCGTCAAATAGAGATAAAATGCAATTGAAGTTATTAGTAAACCATCTAGAAAAGAGATTTGTTCTTTATAGTTATATCAGCATTGTTCCATATGAGAACTTTGTGTGGTGAAAAGTCATGTACATAGCACAGTTTCCATGAAAGAAGACAATGTTGATGAAAGTTAGATAGGGGGATAGGTAATTTACTAGGCAGATAATTTCATTTTAATAAGAAGGACAAGCCACCAAGTTTGTTGAAAATACTATTTGGGATAAAAAACCATTGGGATAAAGGGTTTATAAGACATCTTTTTAACCAGTTTACTTTAAATGTATTTACTGTATCTGCAAAATCAAAAAAAAAAAAAAAAAAAAAAAAAATCAGGGGCACCTTCACTTCTGGGATTAGAAAGCATTTTTTTTAATTTGTGAGGCCTATATCTCCAAATAAAATCCAAAAATATTTTATTGATTTCTTTTATTGTTTTATCATTAATGAATAAAGAAAGAAAGAGTATGGTATACAAAACGAGAAAGTCCTTCCAGACATAATGCATCATTAATTTCAAAGACCAGTCAAGCTACGTAATTCAGATCCTGTTAAAGCAGCTCATCTTGTGATTGCACTCAGATGACGTGGCCACGGATGGTGAAGCGCTGTGAGAGAAGCGATAACTTAACGGTAACTCAACGCTCTCTTCAACGATAGGGTTGAGTCACCCATGTGATCACTGACCACCTATCAGAACCAAACGCTCTGATTACTCGCTAACCAGGGCTGCTTTCAGCCCTGACCAAAGCCCTGTTTTCAAATTGTTTATGATGAAATAGAACGGTTTGACTGAAATTTGGACATATGATGCTGGCCCGAGAATTTTCGGGTGCTTGTTGTACCCCCCCCCACCTCCACAATGGGTGCATAGGTGCACTGGAACAATCCTTCCTAAAATGCATTAAACTTTCGTTTACAAAGACGTGAAAGTTTAATGCATTTTATGAAGGATTGTTTCAGTGCACCTACAGCCATTGTAGAGGTGGAAGGTAATACAATAAACACCCGAAAATTCTCGGGCCAGCATCATATGTCCAAATGTTTTCTTTCTTTCTTTCTTTCTTTCTTTCTTTCTTACTGCAGCAACACCATGCAATTCTATTGCATTCTATTATACAGAATAACACTAACAATTTTAAACTCATTATACAACATACAGTAAAATATAAAATAATATTTCTCTTAGGCTTCTACATTATTCAATGTTAACACTTTAATTAAATTTGTTGACCCCGCAATGCAAAAATCTATAAACTGGGTAAAAACTGATTTTGTTCAAAGTTGAACAATAAAAAAAGTTTAACTTCACAGATGAATTATTGAAAAAAAAATTTGTTAAACAAAAAATGCCCCTATGACAGGGTGATCAGATGACAATATTTTACAGATAAAGCGGTATAAGTACGTAAAACAACAGTAAATTTTTAGTTACAGCTGCAGTTCAGGGCAGCTCTGATAAAACTGCTCATCATGGATCATATGTCTGTATCATGCCTCCAGTGACTGTACAAACTCCCTGTAACCAAAAATGTAGGTAGTTGGCATGTGTCAATATATTTAACACATAAAAATAGTCTAATAACAGAATTCATTGCTTATTTTCAAATTTAAATTAAGCAGCTGAATTGTAAATTTGCATTAGGTAATACTTTACTTGCTTGGATGTTATGTTGTTATATAGTTTTACTTGTAACACATTTTCTCCAGCTGTGTGTAATATTTGAGTGAATGATTTGTACATAATTCAAAAATTTTTCATGAGGTGATATTACCTTATTATATTTGGCAAACGATGATCTTTATAGAGCTGATTGTGTACATATTCAAGTGATGCCTCAAATGGTATCAACTTCACTCGTTTCTCAGAGTTCTGGGCATTTTTTGCTATTCTGTACAACTAAACAAGAAAATATTATTTCAAACAAAAATTTATGAAAAGTCTTAAATGAATTACAAGTTACACACAAACCTCTTGAGCCACTGCAAAGGGTGCTATTGGGTCGTCTTCAGCATGAAGAATCAGAAGGGGGTTTTTGATTTTTTTCAAACTATCAAAAAACAGAAACACGGCATATAAGAAATAAAAACGAAAGTGTACAATTTCTTCACAAAAGCAGATTTTTTTATATTTAACATATATCTCTGGACATACTATTAGAGTCAAATTTCTTAAATTATCTTACTAGTTGAGTTATCCTAATATTTTGTTAGTAAAATAATGATCTGTTGTCACATACTTCTCATGAGTTGGAAAGATCCAAATGTTGTTTTTTAATGGATTGAAAAGAAAGTACTGAATGTATGGGAACTTCCAATAAAACTGGATAAAGAGGAAAAAGAAGGGCATAAATGAGATTTACAAGACGATTGTATACAACACATAATAATGATCATGTGTAGTTTGTTCTTGTAAATATACATTTACTTGAATATTTGAAGAGGTAAAAGGCTCAGATTTCAAGAGAATTTTACTTTGGGGATCGACTCCTTTTTAAAAGTCTTTATAAGAGTACAAACAAATTAACACATTCTCTTATCTTTAGTATAACATTATAATATTTCTACATGTCTTCTTGTAAAACAGCTGGTAAATAAAAATCTGTAAGGGTTTAAGGTATTCCCTTAAGAATTTTTTTTTGGAACCTATTTTTTTGGCACAGTGGCACCACGGTTTCACTACCATGATATATAAATGTTTTTTGTAACAAACCCATGGTTAAGCTTTAGTAACCATTTGTTTTAAATGTAGTAAAACCATGGTTTGTTTTCATACAGGTTGTTTTATTAAAAATACATTAGAGAAAAAGGTGCATCAAATCACAACCCTCTGAATTCATAATACTTATATCATACATATAAAAATGATTATACAAATACTTTGTTCCTACAATCTATATGTTCCTTTAATCTTTAATGAAACAAAAAAGAATAGAATAAAAATCAAAAACAGCAGACTGACGACTCCTTCACTTCCAGAACCAGGAATCTGATTTGATTTCAAAAATTTTGGAATCTAGCAGTTTATGCAGCTGGCCATAGAATATTACTTACCCAAGTAAAGGGGTGTGGAAATTTTCCCATATCAGCTCCCATTACATTAGAAAATGCTCCCTCAAGTATTATTCCATCAAAATGTTTTCCTGTGAAGACATTTACAGTTATACATACAATAATATATATAACATATATTTAAAGAAATTTCCAGCATTTACGGCTATATTCATGGTGAGAACCGGTTAATCCATACACAAGTTTATTCACACAAGTTAATCCAGGCACAGGTTTGGGAGGGACAATTTGGCATCTCCCACGCTGACACAGGGAGAACATGCAAACTCCACACAGAAAGGCCACCTGACCAAGCCGGGGCTCAAACCGGGGACCTTCTTGCTGTGAGGAACAGTGCTACCCACTGAGCCACTGTGCCGCCTCACAATATTTCACTACAGGTTGTATTCTGTGTATTACTGTATGTGACCAATACACAAATTGAGTAAATATAATATTATTATTAATTTTAATGCCACACAATAAAAACCCAACCCACTGATACATATAAGGTCTGGAAGAGACATTGTTCCATTCCCATGCTTCAAAGTCAGTAAATTCTTACCTTGCTCAAGTAATTTCACTGCAGTGTTTGTTGAAACACTATTAAAAAGAGAAACATAGTTCAGTTACAGGTTTTATAAATTTTTCTAATGCATTTGTTATAAACACAGGCAATGAATAAAGATATTATACACACCCAGTACCAAGTGAGTGACCCCAAACACAGACCAGACTGTTTCCACTGCGTGCCTTAACCCAGTTGTACAAGTGTATGGTATCTGTAGTCAGACCAGCCTCTGTGGGTTCACCGGTAGAATCCCCAAAACCTTGTTTTAGTTTAAAAAATATTGAAAATAAAGACATTAAGGTCAAGTCTGAAATGTGGTCCAGTCATTGTATTGTATATATTGAAGGGACACAATTTCAACCCACCTCTGTAATCTAATACTAGGACGTGATATCCAGCATTACTCAAGATCTGTATGGTCAAGATATTTCCAGACATTAGCATAATTATGCTTAAAGGGATAGCTCACCTAAAAAAATGAATAAAATGATAAAATAACCAAAGTTGTTTACATGGGCAACTCCAACTCGATGAGGAGGTGAAGCTCTGTTTATTGAAGGTAAACAAAAAAAACAAATAGTCATGTTAAATGGGAACAAATCATAAAACACTCTGCAACATATTTAAACAGTACAATTCACAAAGCAGTGATGTATTTGCAAATATCAATGCGTAAACTTCATTGGGAACCAATTGAACTATGACAGTTGGATTCAACAGTGAAGCAAAGAGACTGAATGCCCCTCCCAGTATTTACTAAGGCAAAGTGTAATGCAGTGTTAAGTTAAATAAATAGTCAGTGAACACTATCACAGTAAACACAGAAAACCTGAGCAAAGGTTAATTAGCCACTCTTAAAAAATATCAAATGCATTAATACAAATCTTTTAAAACAATAAAGAATAAAAATCAAAATATTAAATGTGCTCTCTTATGATTTATAATAATATTAAGATATTTAAAACTTGGTTTCCTGCCTGTTGCCTGCATTGCCATGGAGGTAAATAAAAACGGGTGATCCATCTCCCAGAGCTTTCTCATACCAGCGTAGATCTTTCCCCTGTGACTCTTTCCATTTATGTTTAGGTACTGTAAACCTGGAAGATGTTGTAATACAAGGACATTGTAAAAGAAGGAAAACATGACATGTTAATGAAAAACCTGAACAGTTTTGCTATTACTTTTAAAGTTTTGTGTGTGTGTATGTGGGTGTTTCAAAACTAACCACACGCCCACCCTCACCCCTGCCTCAGGTTCTAGGTAGAAATTTATAGTATAATTGAGACCTACATCTGAAGGTCGGCTGAGGTCAACAGAATCTGGAAAAATACACACTTAAATTTATGAAACATCACAAAACTATAAGAGATTTGCTTCATAACACACCAATATTCATTTGGAATAGAAAGGTTGTGTAATACCAGTGAAGAATTGCAGAAGAAATGGTATTGTCAGTACGCAGAGTACAAGAAATCCAACTTTAACCCACACCAACCCCTGTGATCTAAGGTGAAGAAGAGCATAAGAAACTGGGTATAAAATGTTGTGTCAAGGTCTAATAACGGAAGGTTATTTATTATTATCATTAAATATAGGCCTGCTTTGCGTTCCCATGAAAATTATGTTACATTGCAACTACCAAGCAATCATTTCTGCAATAATATCTAGAGCCCTTGATATATAAATTAAGTATTATTCTTATTTACTCAAATTTATAACACAAATTTTTCAGTTCTTCATTTCAGTTCTACAACATTAATCTGTTTACAACAAACGACATTTTAGTCTTATGCTTATCGCATCACTGCTTCATAGACGGCTTGTTATTGTTGTCATTAGCTTTATATGAGAGTAAAGTCCAATGGCTTGCAAGCAAGCCAGTCGCGGTGTTTATAAACGCGGTTGAAACCCGTCCCGTATCAGTTTCAGCTACTATGTAGTTTACAGTAATTCAGGCACCCTGCTTTTAAAGCTTATCTCGCTTTATCTATTCACTTGACATAAGGGTGTATCTTGTCTTGCCCCAAGAATGTCAATTTGTTTTGCTTTTAATTTGTGAAATTATCGTTATTGAGTGACGTACTTTCAGTTCGCATTTTGAATAATGTTGTGTTATAAATAAGTAATTACTCCACTTATCTACAATATTTTTTCTATTAATTACAAATTATGTTTTTAAGGCCTTTAAACACAAGTTTCACGGGTGAAATAACAAATAAAGCTTTAAAAGCGGCGTGCCGAGAAACGACCGTAATTAACACATTAGGCGCGCCATGAAAAGTATATATCGCGATTGGCTTGACAGATCGTGTTTAAAAAAAAAGAAGACTGTGTTTTTTCAAACTGCGGCTGACCGCAGTAAAATAACCTATTCTTAATTTGTGCAACAAATGTTACCTTGACTGTACATTTGAGTCCTTATGACGACCAGCGCGTTGCGATTCTCCTGCAGATGCAACTTTACTTTCAGTGTGATCAACTCTTCTCTTCATTTTGAGGATATTAACACTCCCTACTACACACTGCGGTCAAACCAGTGAACACTCTCTACCTCTACACAACCTGGCAACAATTTAACAAACTGTGTAACTCACGCAAGCGGATGGGTGTAAAGTTTAAAGGGCATGGACTTATGCATGCATCTTAACATTAGGCAAAAAACAGGGTTTCCTCCAAGTTTTGGGTTGTCACTTTGGCGTGTTTTGAATGTGCACTGCTTTCACTTTGCTTTATTTAATATATCAGCTATCTAAAAAGTAATTAAAAAGAAAACTACGAACAAATATAATATAATAAATAAACTACATATAAAAAATATGTATGTGAGCTTTTATTATATATTTCGAGCTCCAAAATCACGTCACTTCCTGCTGTTGACGTCGACGAGGAAATAAACCATCATGTAGTTTTTCTATCGGTCGTGAAACTGAGGATAATTTGATGCCTGTCAGATGAACATTGTAAGTTTAAACAGTTTGACATTTATAGGTGAACATCTCTCTGGCGTATTGCTCTTCGTGTATTAGGTTGTATAGATTGTAAGACCAAACAAATGATAGGTACTTGCTTGCGCGCTAAATTCAAAATGACTTGAGGCACTGGAGAATTAGCCCCTGATGATTTCTAGCCTAACATTAAACATTCAGCTAATTGAATGATTTTTATATTTGATTTTGTTTTGAACTAACACCAGCTAAATATATGTAACGTTACAGAAGGTATACCAAAATTAGGTCTCTAGACAACATTATATGATGCGTCTTCTGTACTCATCTATGTACATTGAATTTACCTTCTCTGCATCTCTTGCACTCTTCTCTTCATAAATATGCACTCCATAAAATAGTCTTTAGTTTCACATGCACATATATACTATTGCCTTATGCACTTCTGGTTAGATACCTACTGTTTTTCATTGCATTTTACCAGAATGTGTTGTCCTCCACGCAAAGATGCTTCGAAGAACAAGAACAACGAAGGTGTATAAAGAGGAGTCGACAGATGATGACTCTGAAGACATGTGAGTTTTAACTTTACTTGCTTGCTTTCTCCAACATCATTTTTATAAGAGTAACCACATATTTGATATAATGTAAACATGAATTGTCCCTCAGTAATGTGATTCACACTTATGCAAAATGGTATAACATTTACTTCAACAAACAAAAAATAAGATGTCCTCATATAAATAAAGTAAAAAATAGTGTAAAATTACTGCCTCCTGAGTCCTGTTTTATATTTTGTCTGTGTGCTGGATGAATTAAAAATGTCACCCTGTTACAGAACACCCAGTCATATCAAAGATGAAAGTGAAGAGTTAGACGAATGGTTACCAGACTTAAATGATGGCAAAATAAAAGGTGGACGCCAGAAGTTGAAAGATGGAACGGCTGATACGAAAAAAGTCACAAAGAGGGTCGCCAAACCCAAAGAGCCAAAACCTAAAGCAGAGAGGAAGCCGAGAGCAGTACGGACTACTAAAGCTAAAAAGGAGAAGCTTAGTACAGAGCGACAACCTGAGGAGACCGATGTACCAAAGCCAACATCACAGCAACTCATGACAGTTAAAGACGAGGTATGTTATTCATTTTTGTGCCAGTTTTTTCCATGCCAACAACATTTTATCTGACTTTCATGCTACTTTCTCATTATGAGATGTTTAATACATAATTAAAGCAACACATGCCCATGTCATTAAAATGTGCCTAGCAGTACTGTCTGTTTCTCCTCAAACTTGAGAAGCAAGTGCATGCTGTCATTAAAGCAAAAGAGAGATATATCAGGCCCAGCTGCTTCAAAGAATTTGTCTATGTAGCGCACATAATGGATTTCAACCTCTTGCTTTGCTTTAGAGGCTATCCATCAACTTGAACAGTGAGTTCAGTAATAATTCAGCAGTCCCAGGAGATATGCCTGGTGAGGGAACGTCGTCTAGCCGACGTCCTTCCAAGGTAAAAAAAGAGGAACCAGAAGACTTCACCTTTGATGAACCTGCTCAGAAGAAGCAGAGGACAGATGCATCCCAAGGAAGACCAGTTAAACTCAAATCAGGAAATTCCTGTTCGGAAGACCTGCAGATGAGTTGGGATCCCATTCAGGTGGGTTATTATAGGTGCCATCTCAGACTGCAGTGCTAGTGTTAGACGAAATATCTATACAGTGTTAATCTTTGTATTTGTCATTGTGTTTCAATCATTGTGATTATCTGTATTTGTGTTGTAAAGATGTAAACTGCATATCCATTTTCAGCATTTTTAAAGTATCAGTGTAATAAGCTGTATAGTGTACATTCAGCACAAAATAAACCTCTTTAAGATGATAAATATACTAAAAACCTTACTTGTGTTTGTTACGCATGTTTACTCCTCTTTAATGTACCAGTTATGTGTTCCTACGTAGGTTCTCGCTCAAAAGACGGGTGTTGAGCAGTGGGTGTGTGCAAACATTGCACAACTGTTGCAGGAGGATAACACTGTTCCTTTCATGGTGCGCTATAGGAAAGAGTTGATCAACCATATGGATGCAGATGCTGTTCGAGACGTGCAACTAGTTCTTGAAGAGTTACGGTAAGACAAAAAGGAGGTGAAGGAGGGGCACTGATCTACTATCCGTTGACGATTTCATATTTTAGGAAATGTGCTTGGTTAAGTTAAGTGTTATATATTTGTATGACATTGTATGTACCTAGGTCAGTGGCAAAGAAGAGCAAGACCATTGCTCAAACACTGAAGAAAGAAGGAATTCTTACTTCAGAGCTGGAAAAGGCTCTGAAGAACTGTACAGCAGCTGATGAAATAGACCATGTGGTGAGTACAGAACAAGAAATAAAAAATAAAAACACTAGTATTACCAGGCCCACATTGAATCTGTGCCGTGTGCTCTGCCGATTTCCTTAGATGTCAAAGTCATTCACAAAGTTACATTGCCTTCATTTAAAACGTTTAAATCCCTTCTGCAAGATTCTCTTAAAATCCAAGGAGAAAATTCTACTAAACTCCCAGATTTTGTCTGAACCTGATTATTACTGTAAAACTGATGAGCTTTAATGAGTTATTGACTGTTTATGATCTATCAATAGCTTGCACTGCTGTGTTTTCTTTAGTATGCTCCCTATAAAAAGGGCAGTAAGTTGTCCAAGGCCCGGCGAGCTAAGGAGCTGGGATTGGAACCTGTTGCACTAGCTTTGCTTCAGTCACCCCAGACACTGAACCTGCAATCCTGGATCCAGCCCAACAAAAAGGGTACTACTCCTTTGAAAACCCCTACACACACTAATAATAGGAAGCAGCAACCCTGTTATATCTAAATAATATGTAAATAATTATAAATGGCTGTGATAATTTTTTGCGTTGGTAACGATATTTTAACTATTTTAAATTAGATTTTTTTTATCTAGGTTTATATAAAAACTGGGTATTCATACTTCATCACCTTCCCAACTGGAATATTCTTAAAATACTTACTAGTACATTCATGTAACATTTCATATTAGACATTTCATCACAACTTAAAACAGGTTAATTGCCACAGGACCATTGTTATTAGTATGACTATTTTTATTCAATTTGATGTATTATTTTGTCCTTTCCCAGATCTTTTCCATCTTAATTTTTGTGAAAAACAGCAACACCCAGATATTTGGTCAGTAGAGGGCAGCAAAGTGCTTTTGTTTTTGCTGATGCATGTAGTAGTAGGTTGACATGAGGTGCCACAGCAGTGTGGCATCTAATGGAATTAGCCATAGAAGCTGGCATGGTGTTGAAAACAAACAAGTTTTAAATGCCATGTTTCTAATGATTTTATAATTTCGAGTCTGTACTCAGTGTTCATAGAGACACTTGATGGATATTTGTTTAATTGTCAAATGCCACTTAAATGGCGAAAATGCAGGCACCTAAAATTACATTATTATAGCTTGGTTATTTACACACATGCAAATAGCAAATATCTTTAAAATATGATAAAAAGTCCATAGATTGTTGTAGTATGTTGTCCAGGCCCATAGAAAAGTACATGTACATATTTTTTTATTATTTAATTAAACAAATTCTATAATAGTTAGTATAATAATGACTGAAAATTTGAATTGTAGAAGAAAATTAACCCTTTGTGACCCTTAGTGATATACAAATAGCACAAAATCTTGAATATTATGATTTTTTTTCATTCCTTTGTTTACACTTTTTATCTGTATTTTTCCAGGTTTTTAGAAAGTTTAAATCCCATCATTTCAATGTAGTCTCAGGCTTTTGGACCTCATATAAAGTCTTGATACAATGTCTCTGTAATTTATCAGCTATTAATATCTGTGTTAAAATGAATATCTATATAAACCCATAATACCAGTTCCACATTTTGGCCCAGAGAAAGTGTTGTTCTAATATTTTCTTTCAGTGTTGTCTTGTTACATTTCAGTCCTTTCTCTTGCTGTATGTTTAAAGGTTTATCTACTCTGGAGGAGGTGGCCACAGGTGTGCAGGAGATCCTGGCAGATATGATTTCTAAAGACAAAGAGACACTCACATATGTCCAATCACTGTGAGGCGCTGATGGTTTTATCAACTTTACTATTTTTCCATAGTCTCTATATATCCTCTTTCGGTCTAATAATTGAATAATCTGTTTCTTTTACCATTATATACACACATCTCTCCATGCGTTTGACTTGTTTGACTTTCCGTGTATGTTCTTGTCTCAGGTGCGACAGGGCGATGGTGACCATTCACTCCTCAGTGTCTAAAACAGCCCTTAAAGAACAGCAGGAGCAGCAGGGAAATCAGAAGAGTAAACCAAAGGACATTGCCAAGTTCAGCCTGTATAGTGACTTTACCTGCAACGTCCAGCAAATCCAGCATCATCAGGTATGGTCATTCTTATTGTGAGTCAAAGGCCAGAATTTTGTGGACGACATACTTAAAATCGCTAACCTTTGTGTTTTATATGATGTCTTTTAAAAGAGATTTAAATATAATGCAGTGTAAGTTGTGTTGTCATTATGTATGTTAATCTTTCCTTAACTGTGTTATCCTTTTTGATGTAAATGTATGAATGTCGGTTATAATAACATTACTCTATAGTGTATGTTTACACTCTAAAAAAAAGTTATTTTCAACAGTGTTAGGTCAAAGAGGGATGAACCCAACCCGTTGGGTTGTAATTTAATCTATGAAATATAAACATTTTCTGGGTTAGTTTAATCCAGCGGCTGAGTTTCTCTTTTTGACGCAGAGTGTTTTTTAAGTGTATGTTCTTACCCTATGGTCAAAACTGCTAAGTTCTTGCAAATAGGTACAAATATAATTTTATATAATTTTTTTAATTTAATTGCTTACAGTTTTATTTTAAACTTTTAAATTATTTTGCATTGGATCTAATATGAAGGCAATGCTGGCGACACATTCCCAGAATGCACTGGATCTACTTCACTACTTAGGGCATCCCAGCAAAATACTGTAGGTTATAAAGTCAATTGAGAAAAAGCCCAGGTTGTTCAGAACTATAATCTACATACATCTGTAAAAAAATTGCGATATTACGAATTTGCATATTTCTGTAAAATGATTACACTGTTTTTAAATGACTCCATACTAAACTTTTGAGGGAAAGCAATGATAACTTTATGATAAGACGTGCTGTATATGTACATACATACACAATGACAGTGTTGTGCCACATTATGTCACTCTTTATAGGTCTTCTGTCATTGATGTTTAACCGTACGTCTTTGTGTCATTATTGTCCCTCCCCCTCTCACTCACGGGTACCCGCTTACTCAGAGCCGGTTGCGGCCACATGTCACACTAACTCTGTCATCATTTTCTCCCTCTATCCATCTCTCTCAACCCCTTCCCTGTCCTCCAGTCATTCCCTATCTCCCCCTCTTAACATATGTGACACGTCCGTCTCCGCATGGCTGTGGATTAAAGGCTGGGATTGACAATCACTGCTTCATGATGACAGCCGCTCATGGGCTCCGTGAAAAGGGTGGGGGGTACGGCGCGAGGGCGAGAGACAAAGCCGGAATCAGCGAGCGAGCGTGCGGTCGAGAGATCTCCTGTGAAGCATACAGTTTAGCCGTTGTTAATCTGCTGACGTGAATTGTCAGTGAGTGTTAATTTGAGTTTGCCGTGACCTGCGAGCTGTCACACTCCGGCTAAAATGAACCTTTTCGTGGTTTTGCCGAGGAAGAGTGTGAAATGTATTTTGACAGGAGGCATGTGTATACACACGTTCTTGCTTGTTTAATTTAACACATCAGTTGCGAGAGTGCATTAAGGACAGATGTGTATGTGTGTGAGTGTGTGGGTGCTCGAGCGGGTTTCACTCATTGGTATCGTAGAGGTGAAGGGGTTGTGAAAGGTTTCGCTGATCTTAGAGGTCCCTTCATTAACAGAGGTTACATTGATGCTTTGTGTACAAATTAGACAGAACTTGTATATTTGACTAAGATGCGTATTAGATCAAACTCTGTAGTAGTGATGTGGCTGAATGTTGAAAAATATTTTTCTTTCAGCATGAAAAGATTAAAAGATTCACTAGACTACTTGAAATCGATATCGATTTGATTTCTTACGTGCGTTTAAAGTTTGCTATATCTATTTTGTCTTAGACTTGGTTGCAACTAAACTATTGAAAAGGAGATTTAAGGGATTTAATATTTAAGGTAGTGACCAGATCACGCATTAGGCACACTATTATGTAATATTTCACATTCTTGTTTAATCAGTATTTCAATAAACTATTAAGATTCAAAATTTGCTATGCAACATTAAAAACCAATCGATTATGCGATTATGCAGCATAGTGATACTAGAGGTCATATTGTTAAATAAACCACTCTTATTTGAAAATGTTAACATGTTGAGAAACTTTTTGTTATTGTTTAAAAGGCGCCAAACATTGGGTTTTATTTGTTTGATATAAGAAGACAAATATGAATTGCATAAATTGTTTCTTCTACCAGCACACATGCTAGAAAAAAAAAGAAATTTCGTTTTTACACTAAATGATATGCAGCTCCTTGTTTGTTTGAGCTGTACTACACTATTATCATTGCTAAACTATTAGAGTTTTTTACAAAACAAAGCAGCTTTCACTAAAGCATAAGATCTTGTTTATTTTGTATAGAAATACACGTTGGTGTATTTTAAGCCCCATGTTGTGTATGTTTGTTTTTCTGTACATGCAGGGATAGGAAGTGAAAAGTTCATCCTTTCTTTTTGTTTTTGTATTGGCCATCCTCTATTGCTCCGTTCTGTGGTGATGGCCTTGCCTTTATTTGGAGAAAAAATATTGATTCGGAATAGCCCAGTCTTTGGAATAATATTCATTTCTGTCGCTTACATTCCTCATATTTTTCCAATTATGATTTCATTGTTATTGAGGAACATGATATGTTGAATATTTAGACTAAACTTTTCCCCATTTCTTTCCATCTCTGTTTTAAAATCTCATGTCCTGGATTGGCATGAAAGGGTTGAGGCTGATTGTGTTTGAAATATGACACTTAACCTGAATAATGGCATTTTAAAATTCAACCATTTTTTGGATCCATTTAAAGTTTTTGGTGACAATTTATGCTTAATTTATTTTATTAAAACTCTTTTGGTCTGTTTATGTGTTTGTGATACACACACAAATGTTGTATGTTGTCTGATATCTGTGTTGTGGGTGTTGTTGTTTTTTTGAGGCAGTTGTAAGGTTATGTGTCCTATATATTTATAACCTACAGATCACCTTTGTGTGTTTTTTTTTTAAAGACAGCTGCACCTTTTCTTACGTTTCCTCTCAATGTATAACACGATTAAAGAATATGATTAACACAACTACTCGAATCGGTGTAAAAAGAAAAGTTGGATATTTATTTGACATTTTCCTCATCTATAGCAAAACTTTAAATGTGATGAGCCTTGCATGAGAAAGCCCCAGTCGCCTTAGGGGGGATGCCAAAATAGTAAAATATAATTTTCATCATATTTCTGGCTGCATTAATTTACATCTTTATCAGGCCATCAGCTGTTGAGCCGTATACAGGGGGTTGCTTGCTGCTGTGTAGTGCAGGGGTGAGTGTGTGCTTGCATAGGGGGTTACTGGTGTTTTTAGCTCAGTTCTTCCGCTTCGAGTCCAGATTGGCAGGTCATTCCTCTTGCTTCCTTTCAAAAGCTTTTCCTCAGAAAAAGGTCAGATACTTAAAACTATTTGCTTCACAGCATGTCACTTTTCCTTAAAGGGCCGGTAGGAGAAACTGAGAGAGGCTTTTCAGTGAGACAAAAGTGTGTTGAAGCACCCTGCCCTGTTTTAGGAGAGAACGGGAGGGGGTGGCACTGACGGCACGCTGCCGTGCCTCGCCTTGTGTCGGCTGTCTCTACAGGTTACTCTCTCGTTTCAGACGTTAGCCATTAACCGTGGGGAGAATCTGAAGATTCTGACAGTGAAGGTCAACATCCCCGACTGGGTGAAGAATGAGTTCTGTAGGTGGTGCATCAACGTCAGGTCAGCACGCCGCCGCCCCCAACACAACATTCAAATGCACGCACCTCATCATCTTCCTCTCATTCTTGTGTTGGGCTTTATTCTGTTGTCTGTTTGATGGGTGGTGGCAAGGTGTGAATGATGTCAGCTTCAGGTTTTTATAGTGTTATTGCTGCTTCCCATCATGCCCCAGAGTTCAGTATTTTTTATTTATTTACTGTTTTCTACAGAAAATCATCCTACATATTGTAAAGAACATTCTGTGTAAATATAATCTTGATATCTTTGTTATATTGACTGAGTAAGGCCATGTCAAAGATTGAAATCAAACTTTGATGCTTTGATGATAGGGTCACACATATAATATTAACATTAGTATTATTATAACAGTGTTATTAAGTGAGAAACAACATCTAAAATAATATGAAGGATTTTAATAATTGTCAATTTTGATGGTAATTATGTTTGATACAATTGATTTTTTATTTTATTAATGTATCGACCTGCCATAATTGTTTTGTAATTTAATCTGTATAAAATATGTCATATTGTAGGATTTAAATGACATGCACACAAATATTAATAAAGTAATGTTTTTTAAAAAAAAATTATAAAAGCAGCTGATTTTCTCTTTGAAACGTTAAAACCTATAGCTAATTATTTGTGTACATTACACAATCCCAGTTTCAAAAAATAAGTAATAATTTTTTTAAGGGGGTTATGAGTGTGTTAACTCTCTGTGGTGTGGTTTGCAGGTGGAAGCCACAAGGATTTGCCCAGCCAGAACTGATGACGGTTTTGAGGAATGCTGCTGAGGATTCCTACAAAAGACTCATAATGCCTTTTCTTAGCCGAGGCTACAGGTTTGTTCTCACCTGACAGGAAACCTTAATTTTTTTCTAAGCAGCCTTTAATATGCATAGTCTACAAAGATCAACCATTCTCTTTCACGCTCTCTTTAACCTTTGCTTCTGCTTGAGTCCTATTTTGTTTTCTGTCCTAGAACGAAGTTGACCGCGAGTGCGGAAAAAGAATCTATCGCAATGTTTGTTCGTAATCTACGTCAGCGTCTTCTCATGTGTCCTGTGCGAGGGAGGGTCATCATGGGAGTGGACCCAGGATTTCATCACGGCTGTAAACTGTCCATCCTTTCCCCCACCAGTAAGAACACCTAGCTTACTTATTTTTTTAAGGAACAAATAATAATCATTGAATAATAATAATTTAAATAAGAAACGTATAACAGTATTTAAAACTAAAAACAGTCACAGAGGAATATTACTTGGTTTTATACGTTTGGAAGAAGGAACATCTACCAAATAGTTGATGTGGAAAAATAGAGCTAATCTTCTGATATTGAAACTAATATTGAAATTCACCAGCACTGGCATCATGGACTTTTTAATCACTACAAAATGTTAAAGTTGGTAAAAAAGAGTTTGATTGGCAAGTGTGATGAGAAAGCTCACTGTATGCTCTCAGTGGGTGGAGCTGCATGCTGCGGCCTGTGTGTGCCCTGTGTCCGCCCTGTGTCCAGGCGACTGATCGGCCTGGCGGGTGTGTGTCAGGTGGCATTGCCGTGTTTTGTCTTCGGCCCTGCGGCAGCACCACACGTACACGCATACCCAGCTTGACTGTGACAGGTCTGTGGATGTAGATTCACATGACCTGCCGGGCTCTTGAGGTGTCCATTGCGATTAGACTGCCTCTCTTAGGCTGACAAAAATGCCTTCTGTGTTGTCTAAGAGTGAATAAGATGTTGAGTGCAGTGGTTGACAATATCAGTAGCCAGACAGCAGATATTTGCATGAAATAATATGATTAAAGATAAGATTGCTAAATTTAAATAAAAACTTTTGTACAATATTTATTTACTCAAAATGCACAGATAATATGCCCCATTCTATTTAAAAGTGTCAGGATAGATTAATCAGCCTATAGCATAGATTTTAGTCTATTGCTTGTTAAAGGGATAGTTTACCCAAAAATGAAAATAATGTCATTAATGACTCACCCTCATGTCGTTCCAAACACGTAAGACCTCCGTTCATGTTCCGAACACAGTTTAAGATGTTTTATATTTAGTCTGAGAGCTTGTTGACTCTTCATTGAAAATCTACGTACGGTTTACTGTCCATGTCCAGAAAGGTAATAAAAACATCATCAAAGTAGTCCATGTGACATCAGTGGGTCTGTTAGAATGTGTTGAAGCATCGAAAATACATTTTGGTCCAAAAATAACAAAAATTATGACTTTTTTCAGCATTGTCTTTTCTTCCGCGTCTGTTGTGAAGTGCATGCGCGAGACTAAGGTCACGTGACTGCAGTGACGCGGATGACACGTTTTCCTTAGACATGTTTGCGAATTTTTTTTTTTAAACTTACAGCTTGCGTCTCCCTCAGACTGTAAACGAAGCCCGGGCGCACAAAAAAAACACACAAACAAAAAACAGCTGGGGCGCACCAAATAACACGTCAGCCGTACATCATCCGCGTCACTGCAGTCACGTGACTTTAGTCAAGCACATGCGCTTCACAACAGACGTGGAAGAGAAAAAAATGCTGAATAAAGTCGTAATTTTTGCTACTTTTGGACCAAAATGTATTTTCAATGCTTCAACACATTTCAACTGACCCACTGATGTCACATGGACTACTTTAATGATGTTTTTATTACCTTTCTGGACATGGACAGGCTACCAACATAGATTTTCAATGAAGGGTCAACAACTTCTCGGACTAAATAGAAAACTTCTTAAATAGAAATCTTAAACTGTGTTCCAAGATGAACGGATGAGGTAGAGAATGACATTATTTTCATTTTTGGTTGAACTATCCCTTTATGGACATTTATTTACATTTTAATGAATTTATTTAGCAGAGGCTTTATCCAAAAAAGATAAAAGGAAATCAACTTATTGACATAATATTCAGCTTTATGTATCTCAAAAAAGACATCAGAGGAATATTGGTTATTTTAATCGAATTTTGTGTCGTCAATAAGTTATATTTCTATTTCTAATATATCCAATATTAAGATGTTTTTGCTCTGTGCTATGAGTTTTTATGCTTTTTTCAGGTCAGATACTTCAAACAGATGTGGTTTACCTGCATGGCTCTGCTAGACAAAGAGAGGCGGGAAAACTGCGCCATCTTATGCTTAAACATGGGTATTACGCTAAGAGTGATGATACAGGGTTACATGAGTATGTTTGTGGCACCCAGGAAGATCTTTGAGTAACTTTATGTTTTTTTTTTTCTTGCAGCTGCCAGACCGTTGTCATAGGAAATGGCAAAGCATGCAGAGAGACTGAGGCCTTCTTTACTGACCTTATTAAACAGCGCTTCTTCCACCCTCTTGATGTTTCCTACTGGTATGACTTACTTATTTTTTTTTTTTAAACAGACCAATGTGAACAGTTGTATTGTTGCTGTTCCTCTACTTCTATTGGTTATCTAAAAGCAGCTATGCTGTGATGATGATGATTGCAGATAAAGTCTTATTTTAATCGAAGCATGGGTTTACCTCTGTTTCTTTGAGGTCACATCAGCCTCATTTACAGTGTTAGTGTAATTACAGCTTGAAATTTGAAAGCGTTTCATCAATAAACTCTCCTATGAGAGAAAATAGCAACTGTCAGGAGGAGGAGGACAGGAAATGGTGCCGGTCTGGAATGTGTTACTCTTGCGGGTTTTAAATGGTATCTGGACCTTGTTTGACTGTCTCTAATTAAAAACAAATATTTCTCACCGTCCTTCAAACCAAACCAGGCCGACATGTTCACATCCAAGCCAAATAAAGGCTCGATCTGGGATTGTCTCTCCCTCCATCTAGCTAGACTCGTGTTTGTTGACTTTTGGTTCTGACTGGAGAGAAGCCCAGAACCGCTCTGAAGTGGCCGTTTATGGCGTACATTGATGGCGGTTTTCATTACAGCTCTCCGCATCCCTCACTGCAGCTCAGATAGGTTGCCAGGTCTGCCTCAGTAATTCTCAGCAAAGCATGATGCGTCAAAATTGACATTCATGGTGCTCCACAAGTGGATCCATTTCAACCTCCATTCTAAAACGAATGTGGAAGATATCTGCATAGGCAGTGCAACATGTACTCTGTCTGGTTTAGGGTGCTGACACATTTGAACTTTGTCCTGGTAGTCACAGACAGGTATTTATAGAAGCCAAGTGCTAGTTGAAATAAATGACATGGATCAAATTGCACGCTTAAATGGTCCTCAAAGTGGAGAATTGCACTTTTTTTTAGCTTTACTTGGGTGAAATTTTTAAACAAGAAATGCAGTTTTAAGTAAACTTTGGGTATGAAAGCATTTGAAGCATTTCACATATTACAGATTCAGAGTGTAATCTTGGTATCGTTCCAGTCACTATCATATAACTTCCATGGGCTTTTGAATTTTAGTTAAGATAACATATTTGAAGTTCACTAAATGCTTATTATTAAAAGAACCATTCATCTACAAAGGAAAATGCAGTCATATTCAACTTCAACTTTTTCCTTCTAACTGAATGTTATTGAATGACAGCCACAGTCACTGTTCACTTTTATTGCATGGAAAAAGAGCAGAAGTCTGCCTTCTTCAGAATTTCTCTTCTACTGTCTTCCACAGAAGAAAGTAATATAGGTTTCGAACAGCATTTACATTCATGCATTACATTTGGCAGATACTTTTATCCAATGCGACTAACAGTGCATTCAACTATACATTTAATCAATTTCTGTGTTTCCTGGGAATCGAAGTCCTGACCTAATTCAATGCTCTACCAACTGAGCTACAGGAACCCAACATAAGCAGATCATGACCAAATTCAATACCTTTATTGCTGGATGAGTCTCATATTCTGCAGGACATCTTCCAACTGTTTAATTGCAAAAACTTGGTCAGACCGAGGGGCAACCGCGTGATCTCTCTGATGAAGCCAACACTGAAGTGACTTAAACTGCAACTCATTGATGGGCCACTAGGGGCTGGCTCCAAAAGGGAGTCAATCTCGATAGACCCCCATGTTAAAATGCCCAACTTAACAGCAGAAAGTAATATGTTTACAGCCTGGTACAAAAGTTTTTTGGTCTGTACAGCTTATTTTGCCCTTCATGACAACTGTGAGGGGGTGAATTTGTTTTAACTCATTCTTTAAAGTTATATTATAAGCCTTAAACTTCTGCATAATTAAGGGGGTGGCTGCTTGAGTGATAGGTGGATTGCCGCTGCTGTCTGTTCAGCTCCACCCACATTCCGCCTATTTGGCCATTTTGGCGATGACGTGTTTGCCAAGATGGCGATGACCGGCTTTGCCCACTTTTGGCTCTAAAAATGCTCTTCAGAAACCTACGGTTGATGTCACGGACACTACATCCATGTTTTATACAGTCTATGGGTCAAACAACTGATACAAAAATGATTGTATAGTACAATAACACACTCTTAGAAAGTAATTGTTAGAGTAATTGAAGTGTGTTTCTTTCTTGACTGTCCCAAGTCACAAGAAGCATTTGGTCTTGCTGTTTGATCTAAAGCTGACCTATATGCCAGTCATTCCTGTGTGTGCTAGGACATATGCACTTGGACCAGAGTGTTACTTAAGCACATTATTCCCCTTTGAAACTTCATCTCTACACTGAACTCTGTATGCAGCCAGTCAATTAAACCAGCTGCTTCATTTACACCATCTGCTATCTGTCTCCGCAGCCTTCAGCATGTTCAGAAATAAAACATCATCTCTTGCCCCGACCCATCATCCCCATTCTCCCATACTTCTGTCCCAACGTCCCCGCTAGCCCGCTTTTTTCTTTCTTTCGCCTGACTGCTGCTTTGGAATGACAGGCTGGCTGTGTGCGTTAATGAGCCTGCGGGATGAGCCGCGACGCTCTCAGTGACCTGGTGCTCCTCTTTTAAACCAAGGGCCTGTTGAGTTTATGAGGTTTTTATTTGCAAAAGATTGGGATATATACATTTTCTTCCTGTTTGTTTTTGTAGATCATCACCAGGCTATTGATGATGTAATTATACTTTTTTTTGTTATGGTATTCTATTAAGGAAATCTATCTTTTAACCTTTTAAGTTACCATTTTGATTCACAAAGAAGTGAAAAGTGAAATATTTGCATTTTGAGGAGTAATATTCGTATTTTCAACTAATATACAAAAATGATTGTATAGTACAATAATACAGTACTGTTATTAATATTATTGGCAGGCATACATTCCTTTAAAATCTGCTTGCAAACGTTTTAAAAAATATGGCAAATTTATTGTCCGTTATTGACATATCTTGTTTGTCACTTCTGCCATATTAAGAAGAATCACATCCATGCAGATGTGGTGTAGTTCTCATCACCTGCCCTGTATGACCGGCTTACATGAGTGATGAAGGGTTGTCCTTTCTCTGAACTTTTATCAGTAATGTCTAATCAAATATATTCACTGTATTCTACCATGGCTAACTATTGCTTTCTAGGGCTGCAACATACCAAAATATCACAAATATGGATGTAACATCATAACTAGATGTTGATGCATATAGTAAAGAGATTGATGATTTCATCCATAATACAGTTATTAACCTATATAAATTATTGATGGCTTTAAGTTAAATTAAAGCGTAGAATACAAATGTTAACTACAAATGAATGTTATTCATTAATAATATTTCAAGTTATGAAAATAAATATACAGAAATTCTGTTAATACAAAAAGTTGCAGTTTAAATACAAGTTAAACACAACAACATACATTTTTTTTAACGAACATCTTCATGATTTAATTAAATGTATTGTATGATTTCACTTTACTTAAAGCCATCAATAATGCATTTATAAAGGTTAAAAATAACTCTACTATGACTCACAATACATGGTTATAACAACAATATAAAACAATTCAGTTATTTGACAAATAACCAAATCTGCATTACTAATAAATCGTAACTATAATATAACGACATTATAACAAAGCAGGCTGCGTCTTTAAAAATACACTCATGGAAGTATACGATAATAAAGTAAATAAATAAAAATATATTACAAATCAGTGTATAATGTATTATGGGCATGCACATTGAAAAATAAAATGCATCACTTATAAGTAGTAATAAAAATATTATAAATCTAAATACAATTGTTCTTATTATTGGGTTGTGGTGTCTTTATAAATATGTTTATAGAATAGTTATAATTACCTATACACAATTATAAACGGGGCTGTAATTCATTATAAGCATGGGCTTCATAGAAAGTGTTACCTATAATTTATGGATAGAATTTATATAATTAGACCTTAAAGTATTATCGTATCACACATTGTATATTGCACTATTTAGCAAGTTATTGCATGACCCTACTATAATTACTGCTTTCATTCTTGTTTGCTTAAATAATAAGTACAGTCACACATATTTAGCTTGAATGACTTTACAATGGGGTGGGCATGCAATGATCAGACTCATTGAGAAGTAGCATCTCTGCCTTTTCTGCATGGGTTTTATCAGGATTGTGTGTGTGCGCTGTATTCTTTATCTCTGGTCCTGTCGTCATGACTAATACATGCTCCAAGCCTCTAACATGAACCAAATCCAAAATGACCCAATAAAAGATGACCTTGGCTGTCCTGGTATCATAGCACTGCTGAAAGAAAGCATCGCAGCCTCAGATATAGATTTATCATAGTTATGTTGGCCTTAAAGTGTTAAACTTGCTTTAGGGTTCTTTTTTGAAACCCAAAAGTAAGGTGCTGCTTTTACTCAGGTCATTGCGACAATTTGGCCCTGACTTTGGTTCTTTCCCCCGAAGGATGAGATGACATGTATCTTGCTTAACGAAGGAGCCTGTAGTGTTCCTGACTGTCAGGGCAGTGATGTTGATATTGAGCTTTGGCTACAGACTGATTGGACAGCTCTGTCTGTTTTTAAGGTTGAAGACAGCAGCAGTGGCCACCCTCCTCCCCTCAGGCTGGCTCTGTGCCACCAGCCGGCCAGTCTCTGGTCATTAGAATCAGTTTACAGGCGGAGAAGGAATTACAGAAGCTTTCTTCTTCACTCTCCCATCCGTTTTGGTTTTATTCAGTGTCTGTTGCTTAAATCAGAGTTGATGTCTGTTGTAACAGGAAAGAAAGTACCACATATATGAGAAAATCAAGAATACTAGATTGGACAGTTTACATTTAAAAGAAAATGATTTAGTTTTGTTGTAGGGGATAAAACAAGAGCTTAGATGCAAAAGCTCCTAAACGCCACTTCCGTCAAAAAATTGGATAATGATATTAAATTCAATTACAAATCCTATTTAAAACAAGATACGTTAACCTAAGATGAAAACATTTTGTATGTTTAAAAAAATTCTAACCAATTTTCAACCAAACTATCTACTAAAACTAAGTTAAAAGAAAAATGGTTGTATTTTTTACCCTGTTGGCAAATAGTATTTTTTTAAACTTCACAAAGTGCTCCGACTTAATATTGTGTAAATTAATTTTGTTTTATTTGTTTTTAGATAATAGAGACAGAGACACATATATGTTTAAGTGCGCAAGGTTGTGTTTGATTATGCGGTTTGTGAGCACACAAACTTGTTTAAAAATAATGGTACTGGTATAACGAGATAACTATGGTGCATCCTCATAAACTGAACACACAAGAAGTGTCGTCATAAACAAAAAGGCTTAAACAAACAAACACATTTTTTTGTGAGAGTTTAGGGGAAGGGGATAGAAAATTTGATTAGCTCAGTATAAAAAACATGGCACCTATGGAATGTCCTTTTTAACCACATATGCCAATGTGTGTGCCAGTGTGTTGTGCTCTTTCCAGTTTGCTTCTGGTGAGGTGAGATCACTTGTGGCTGTAAGGTGTTGGATGACTAGAGTTTTGGATTCAGGGTGGTTTGGCCTCTGAGGAGGGTACTGGGTAGGGTGATCAGGACAGTAAGGAATGAGAAGGAATATTTGCCAGTCACAGGCCCTCGGCTAGTGGCTTACTGAGAGATAGATGTCCGCAGATGTCACAGAGGACATCCAGAACCACTGGCTTTATGAACAGCTGTCATGAGCTCGTAATTTGAATTGACTGATTTTTTTACAGTATAATATATTGATATATATAAACTGATTACATATGATTGATATATATTGAATTATATTACAATATTATGATAATGTATTCATTTTTTATTAATGTCAATGTGGTGTCTTAGATTTTTATGAGATATTAGCATCTATGTTGTAGAGCTGTGCAATTAATCTTTTCATTTTCAATAAAAAAAAATTATTAAAACAATTACAAAAACAAGATAAACGAGGTAAAACAATTATTGTGCGATTAAAAAATAAATTGCATGCTGTTGGACCGATGTGTTTGTAAGGCACTTCGAAGGCACCACTGCTTTGACATGTGTAGCAACACCTACTTAAAGGAACACTCCGCTTTGTTTGAAAATATACTCATTTTCCAGCTCTCCTAGAGTTAAACATTTGGTTTTTACTGTTATGGAATCCATTCAGCTGATCTCCGGGTCTGATGCTACCACTTTAAGCATAGCTTAGCACAATCTGATTAGATGTTACGCCAGAATGAGAGTATAGTTCCTAGCCATATCTGCCTAGAAAATCACAACTTGTTGGTCTAAATACACAATGTAACTACAGAAGAGTCAAGTTTTAAATAGGAAAAATGTTGAAACTCTTTGGTTATTTTTAGCGTGATGCTAATGGTCTAATCAGATTCAATGGATTATGCTAAGCTATGCTAAAAGTGCCAGCGCCATATCCGGATATCAGCTGAATGGATTCCAAAATGGTAAAAATCAAATGTTCAACTCTAGGGGAGCTGGAAAATGAGAATATTTTTTTTAAAAAAGTGGAGTGCCCCTTTAATAAAAAGGGTAAATAAATGCATGTTTTCAAAGTCATAGACAGTAATCATGTTAAATAATCAATCATGATTATGATTTTTCCCATAACCGAGCAGCCCTACTATGTTGTACATTTGTCAGAGCAGTCACAGCTTTTTTTGCATATGATTAAGTTTCCAGAAGATTGCATATGGAAATTGCAGTGTCACTCTCAATCCGCCTCGTGCCGATTGATCCTTGTCAGCCAACCTTGAGATCAAGCAAGCAGCCCCATGAAAGTTTTCATTGCCTTAAACCCAGATGCCAAATCCTCATCTGTCAATTTCTATCTTATGGCCTCTTGTGATTTCAGAACGACTGGAAGCAATTGCCACCAGTGAAGTTTTTACCACGCTGCACATTTCATGCCTCATTTACTTGTGTTTGGCCATTATAGCTCATAGTTTATAGCCCTTGGAAAACAGCAGAAGAAAAAGCTAGCAACATCAAAATACTAAAACCTCAATTCAATTTCTACATATATAACTGAACAACCTCATATGAAACCGTGATACAGATATAATATGGAAAGCTCTGGCATATCCTTTTTTATTGGCTTCACTCTGGTGTTTTAAATGGTTAAAAACAGTCCACAGTGAAAATCAGATGTCATTTTTTTATGATTTCCTTTCGTTTGTTGCAACTGGATATTCTTAAATAGTTTTGGTGTCGATTAGGTTCTTGAGATCTGGAAGCTGACACTGTCCCAACTGAATTCATGCACATGCCTGGACAGCTAACCTGCATTGGTTCTTTGAGAAGATGGGTGTTTAAGGGAGGAAGGGAAGCTGAGGGGGTGATGAACATCTGCCACTAGTTTGATGTGAGTGACTGTGAAGTTTTGCTCTTTTCAGACTTGTGTGGCGGTGGCAGCTTGAATGTGGTGTTAACTGCGCCTCTATACGAACTAGGCGTTTGTTAGCCTCTAGCACAGAGCCTGAGACTGACAGCCTTTGACACCTGCCATTCTGGCCCTTTGGTAGACAAAAAAATGTCAGAGTTTTTAGACTTGGCATTGGCCTGATGTTTGGTGATTTTCTTTGGCCAGAGTCTCTTGGATCAGCTGCCAGTAATTATCCAAGATTATTCTTTTTATAGAAATGAAAAGAGACAACATGTTTTATATTAAATGTAGCACAGTGTAGATTTGATGAAGTGATGAGTGAATGAGCTTTTTTTAACAAACATGCTTATGCACACAAGAAAGTTTGGTTACAGAAGCATTCACAGCACAGAAAATTGTCAAAAAATATAAAAATGCTAATTTTATATAAAACATAAGAACTGTTAATTATCAACCTTATGTCTAGTAAAATATATTTTCTTTAAAATAATGTCTTTTTTAGTACATTAGTACAGTTTCTGTTCAGTATAAGTATACTGTCAGAAAACAAATAGTCAGAAAACGGCCCCTAGCTGTCACTGGTGTGGTACACTTTCAAAAAGTACACCTTTGCACCTACAAAATGTATTACTCACAGTATAATGTTTATTCAAAGCAACATAAAAGTCATAATTTATCAACTATGGCCTAATCCTGCCTTAATCTAAGCCTTCTCTGTGAAACTGGGCCTTAGTTTACTCTAAATAGTTGATATGAAAGCTTTGTGAGAAATCTTTGTATGCAGTTTTACCAAGCACTGGCCTAGAGGATACAAAGATGTAAGAACAAACCAAACAATGTAATGACACAAAGAAAAACCCTGCCTGCAGATGCCTTGATGACCCTTAAGGTCTGAGAGTCATCCACTTATACACCCCCACTTTGGGAACTATCATGTGTTTATTAGAGCCCCTGGGCAAAGTCACAGCCCAGTATCCCTCGTAACTGTAACTGTGGTATTCTCCATATTTGTCATAACCCTTCAGGCTGGTCCATCTCCCCCTCTCAAAGACTCGGACCACAGGGTGACACCAAGAGATGGATACATACTTTGATACTTGCCTGTTTAACAGCCCCCTAAACACATGTGCTAATTAAAATCATTCATCAGACCCATTGGCAGGGTGAAGAGATATCATTACTACAGTAACTTGATACACAAAACCTAAGATGGACTGAAGATATAGAGCTAAGGGGAGTATATCTACTGTTCTTGTAAATTCCAGAAATATCCAGGAAATTTGGAGGTAAACAATGTGCATTTCTCTGCCAGTGTGCCGGTAGCTGCTGTACGTAATGTCCTTTATCAAGTTTAGCCATGCCCTCAATGAAGTGCAGTGATTGGTGGATGTAATGCATATTTGTGTCAAGAGTTGTTTAGTATTTTTATCCAGCAACTCTTGCAGCCCTCCTAAATAGTTCAGATAGGTACCCTAGATAAAGTAAAATCTTTCTTAATTTACATTACCTGTTCTTTTTTTATTTTCAGAGTTTATTTCCAAGAACATCGTTCTAGTTCCATTAAGCTGTAGTAATGTAACCCTTTACTTCAATTTAACTACAGTTTTTCTGTTTTTTTTTTTTTTTAGTTGGTAAAAAGTATGCAGAAACACTTTGCATAAATTATTGACTTGGTTTTGTGATAACCGAAACAAAATTAAGCAACATTAAATTATGTGTCAGTTTTAAACATTGGTTTAAAATCTATTCAAACTTCAGCTTCACGTTTTTCAAAATGATAAAAATACTAAATAAAAATAATACCTAAAGTTTTATCATAAAGCATTATATTTATGCAATCCAGTCTCCTGAAGATGCGTATAAATAGCACGAAGTGTAAAACTCGTGCAATACATACGCCAAATTCCACTTTGGCGTGATACGCCAGTCCTTCCCATTCACTTAAACGGTGCATCTTTTTTTGTCGTTTTATTTATTGGATTCTCAATTTTTTTTCTTTTTTTTAAACCATTTTCGCTTGGGTTTAGGGTTAGATTTTAAATTTGCTGAATGAGGTTATTTAATATACAGATTTCTCCATGTTTTTGTCCATATTTAAGCCATGGTCACTTGGAGTTGGGGTTAGAGTTGGGGTTTGGGTTAGGATGTCATTTTTATATAACAAAAAGTTGTTCTAACCCTAAACCCAAGCGAAAATGGTGAAAAATAGCAAAAAATTTGAGAAACCAATAAATAAAACAACAAAAAAAGATGCACCGTTTAAGTGAATGGGAAGGACTGGCGTATCATATGCACGCCATGTATTGCACGAGTTTTACACTTCGTGCTATTTATACGCATCTTCAGGAGACTGGGCTGATTTATGTGTGCACAGTTTTGTCTCTGTGTGCACTTGTAAGTGGTCTGTGCCCTGTTGGTTGTGTCAGCTGATATAGTAAGATGTCTGCTCACAGCTGCCCTCAGGATGTCACAGCACAGCCCCTGTCCTGTCACTCTCATCAGCACCAGATCGGCTGTTTAAAAAGAAATTTAAATGACTTTGGTCATCTCTTAAATTGATGTCTAACAGTCAATCAAATTGAATTGATATAATTTTACTTAGATACAATGTAACGCATTGCACTAATGTCTGCGCATTATGATAAAATCATATTCATCTCTCCGTAAGTATGAACCTCTGTTTTATTAATTTATTTTGTCTGCATGGGTTTCTGTGTTACAAAACTTTTAAATAACCTGCTTCACCTTGACCCCTCGGTCAGATGCCAGGGCTTGTTAGTTCTGTCACAAGGGACATGAGAGGAGTGAGGTTGGGAGAGGGGGTCTGTAGAAACGAGGACACCAGTCAAACTGAAGGTCCATGTCATAAAGTCTCTGTATCCTGTCATGGGGATGATGACACTAATTGGCAAAGTTAAACAAGGAAGCCTTGGGCAGCAAGAGAAAGGCAATGAATGTAATAGAGGCTGCGGTAATGAACTGCCCTATTTTTTCATTGGATACTTTAATGTGGGGAGGACATTATCAAAGGTCAATTCAAATGGAAATCTGCAATCAGTAGCGAAGAGAAGTAAATAACTGAGAATCGTTTTTAAACTTACCTTAAATATCTAGTTTGGAAAGTAATAAAAATGTAGGTTTTTCTCTGCCAACTGCATGAGCATTACTTAGAGACATGTAAAAAGAACAGAGTATCATCATTCACCTCTTATTTTACTGTTTCCAGGTAATGTTATTCAGAGGAAATGTGTTTTATTTTTACTGAACTTTCTTGCATAGAGGTAAATGGAGAAACAAGTGCTTAAATTATTTGGCTATGTGACAGACAGGCAGCTGCATTATTTATGTTTCTAGAAGCACTAATGTAGATGAAAACATTAGCAGATGTTACACACATAACATTTATTTTATGTACTGAGTGCACAACCAATGAGTTGATGATTTACTCAAGAAACTGATAAACAAGGAAGAAAATTATTATAGATGTTTAAGAATAACTCTATACATAAACAGTTATACGATTAACCATAATTATAAATATTATTTTTGTATATATTATAAATTATTATAATAATGAATAATTGTTAATCATATAATTATGGTTAAATGTTAATTGTTAAGTATTTACTATGAAAGAAGAATATATTTTCAGCCTGGTCTATTATGAAGTTTATATTTGAGTTTGTTAGAAATAATATAGAAATATATGCTTGTTTACCATTAGATGGCAGTATTGCCCCATGTTTTTATTTGCTTGTTAGATTACCAAAAACGTAAACAAAACCTTTGAATATCTTGTCATGTGTCATTAAATGTATTTGGCAAAGAAGATGTTCTTTGTAAATTGTGAGAATAATATTGATCAATAAGTATAGGTTAAACATTATAAATCAGTCAGAATTGTTTTGACTTGAAAATGATTTTATAACTGTTGTGAGATTACAGCCTACTTTATGTGATTTCTTATTGCTATAGCTTTTTGATATTTCAAAAAAAGTTATTTAATTACATTTAATAAAATATAAAAAATGCGATAATACATTGATAAAATGCATTAATCATTGACATAAAAATGCTTAAAATAAATATTATAGGCTTTATTTGGTGGTGATGCCAGGGGGAAGAACAGTAAAAATGTCAACTGCAGGCCCAAAAGAAACCAAGACAAGTCCTTGACGCAACACTGTTCTGTTTTTCTCCCCAAACATGTCTCAGCTCAAAAATATAATATGCATTAATAATTCAATAAGTAAATATAATTATTCTCATATGAATCTGTCACTGTTCTTCTGTCACATAAGTCCTCTGAAGGTCTTTTTACTTACATTTATCAAAGTGACGAGTTTCACTTAAAACTGTTCATATTATGTTTATTAATATGAGTTACAATGAATTCATTTTTTATCTGATGTTAATAATGTCGATTCCCAAGCCTGACAGATGTGACTGTGAAGGTACATAAAACATTGAAAACACTGGTATATACCATGACAATGCTTTATTATATAAAACTGCATATAGATATCAAATATTTATCACGTTGTTAATCAATTTCTATGTTTGAGTTTCATTTAGTACTTGTTTTGTAAGACCATAACATAATCTTAAGACACCATGGTTCTTCACCAGAATAACAGGCACAAGAGATTTTTCAGTCAATGATCCATAACTTTAACACTTGTTATCTTCATTATTATCAAATCTTGTTTTTCTCTTCACACCACTCACGTCTCATAACTTCTTTTGTTTTGGAACATGCTGTATGATTCAATTCCTGTGACTTTCATTTAATAAACACCCAGAGCCAGAGACCCAAACTTTATCATCCATGTGTCTGAGCTTAGACGATGTCCAAAATAAACAGCTATATTGAGTATCTGTGTGTTGTAGCGTATGTCATCTGTGCAAGCTTTGGGTCCTGTGTGCTTTCTATGGAAATGTATTTAAATGGGCTCTTTGGTCTGTGCTCCTAGACTTACTGGGGAGTGAACTTATGAAGGTCCCACATCATCTAGTGTCTTGAGTTTATCTTGCTGATTCCCTTGGAAACCTTCTTCAGTCTGTCTGTCTTTATTATTATTTTCAGCATAACAGATGAAGCAGGAGCGTCCATCTACAGTGTAAGTCCTGAGGCTGTAAAGGAGATGCCTGACTTGGATCCCAACTTAAGGAGTGCAGGTGATAGCATGTTCCTTATTTTCATGCAAAAACTAGTGGCCGATCAATACGTTTAAAATAATATATAAATATGAGTTTATGATCAATAGGATAAATCTGAAATCAAACATTGTTTTACACCAGATTTACACAAAATATAACAATAAAGTACATACTTTTTTAATATTCCAACAGAGTAAAGATGCTGCAATATAGATTAATTTTTTATTAATTTTTTTAACAAATGGAAACATCAATGTCTTCAGTGGAAAGGATACTAACAGTGAGTAAAAATCTGTTCCTTTAAATGATAGGTTTGTAATGTTCTCTAGCGCCAAGACCCAAATCTCTAGTCAAATGTACTGGCCCTGAACAGCTAAATTAACCTCACCTGTCAGTCTAACTTGGCTCCAGCTAAATCAGACCAGACATGCCATTTCAGTCAACTTTGTCTCCCTAGTCTAAAGCAGACTCTATTGTTATCCTGTATTCTACATCCATATCTCTATTTTTCAAGGTCAATACATTGACTTCAAGCGGAGTGCAGTGATGGACAGTTGCCCTGGTAGACCTTAAGGTATAAAAGGCATTTTGTTAATGCAGCATGGCTCTTACGAAACATCAAACCAATAAAAAAAAAAGTTAGGGCTTTCATGTGTTTAGACCACACAACTCTCTCTGCTATACATAAAGCATAGTAAAAAGTTTGGAAATCTCTCCACTGTTCTTAAAAACAGGATGTGGAAATTATAACAGACTTCCTCTATAAAAGCAGTAAATCAGTGTGGGATTTATCATAAATTCTCCTCTGGTCAAGTGCAAAAGAAAGCTATATTAGTCCACGTTTATGAAAGGCATAAGAAATTGGATTGTCTTGTGTGTAAATGTGTGTAGGGCTCTGCATTTTAAATATTAAGGTCAAGTTTTTTATTTATATAGCCCTTTAAAACAGCATAAATGCTGACCAAAGTGCTGCAAGTATAAAATTACAATGTATTAAATACACAGCAAAGTATAGAAACATGAGAAGTGTTTTTTTATAACAAAGACATCTATTTATTATGTATTTAGTACAATTTGAATAAACAGTACAATTATGCGATATCGTGTAAGAAAAAAACTGGACCCTCTGATCTGATTTTATTACAGTGTTTTTACTAAGGAGACCTTATGGCAGTGGCAGGCGCCATTTTTGTATGCCACCTCCTGCGCCATGTGTTTTTAAAGGAGTGCTCTGAGCGAAAAAGCGCCTGACGTCGTTCGCGTTTTTTTTCATTGTCCAATCGAATGAGGGAAGAGGTGGGCTTTCTGTTGTGGTGACAGAAGTTTACAGTTGACAGCTTGATTGTCCAGTTCTCAATCTCGATCAAGTTCAGAGCAAGCACACTCTTTTTAAACTTTTATGCTAATTTGACACTAAACAGGAGAAGACAGCGCACGCTTCAATATTTTAGTGACAAGACAGCTGCCTCGGTGGTTGGCTAGCAATTTAAAAAACATACCACAATGTTTTTTTTCTAAAGGGCAACTAGATAAAGGTTTTGTGTGATCGGCCTCTTAACTCTTTCCCCGTCATTGACAAGTTAACTCGTCAATTAAGAGAAAACACTTCCCTGCCAATGACGAGTTTTTCTGGCAATCCATATTTTCGCTTTTATCCAACTCGTCTTACCCAACTTATAAAACCTGGAAGCAACCCTTTAGGTAAAACAGTAAGAACTCCATGTATGTTTTGAGGATCGCTCTGAATCTGAATGCAATTATCTCAGCATTTTCTCAAAATTAGGTATTTTTGGAGAAACCTACCCAAAATTGAGACGTGATTAAAAAGAGAACTAATGAAGGTAGAATGAAAAGGTTTTTTGGGGTTTGAAAGCAGAGGGTCTGTTCTCATTTGATGTATTGTATGTTTATATTTTTCCAAAAGATTTTCTAGAAGACATTAAACTTCTGTGAAAATAATAAAAAATGCTGGCGCTGGCTGGCAACTTTAAAAAAATAAACGCTGGCAGGGAAAGAGTTAATGTGTGTGACCACAAATATTAACGACCTCTAGTGTTAAGACATGGTGGAGCATTACTATAGACAATGAAGACTTATATAACTGCTGTTCTCCCTGTTAAAAGATTAATTTAATAAATATATAGTATCTGTTATTTATGGGTTTAACCTGAGATTTGAAGTCACTGTTAAACTGAAGTAGTGATGATCCTCTTTTCCGTATCCATATGTACATATATCTGAGTGAAACGGGCCATAAAAATAAAGTCTCCGATAACCCAATCCTCGTGTCATTCCTTGTGACAGGAAGTGAAGAGAGGATGTTTCGAGGAGGTTTACGTTTTTACGGTTTATTTTAAGATTTTATGAGCACATAGATAAAAAACAATAATAATAAAGAGCACCGATAAGCCATTTATAAAAAACATTACAATATTATTCCATTTAAGTTAGGGATGCATAACGATTAATCGCGATTAATCTATAGCAGAATAAAAGTTTTTCTTTACATCATATCTGTGTGTGAACTGTGTACAATAATTATGTATATATAAATATGCACACATGCATGTATAATTTGAAGAAAAAAAATTTATTTATTAAGTATTTATATTTATATATAATATAAATTATACATAAATATACAAATGTATATTCACCTGTAAACATTTATTAAATATATACATGCATGTGTGTGCATTTATCTATACAAAGTTATTATACACAGTTCACACACATATATGATCTAAACTTTTATTCTGCTATAGATTAACCGCGATTAATCGTTATGCATCCCTAATTTAAATGTTTTAAGTTTTCAATTTCATGGTGACTTTTATTTTTACACAACCTGTAGAAATGTTATAATTTTCATGACTGTTTCACAAGTCATTTTTTCCTGTTGCACCTTTTAAATTTTTTATAAGTGTTCCTTCCCCTTGTGCAATGAGTCAGAGCATCAGTTTGCTGGTTTTCTGCAGGCTGTGTGTTTGCTGACCACAGAGAAACTTGCCACTCGAGCTGTTAAGGTCAGACTGAGATGATCAGAGACGTTTTCTTCCTCTGTGGCTTGTTGATGTGTAAATTGTCTTTTTGAACTGGAAAGAAGTATTGAGTTCTTGTTTTTATAGTACAATGAACAACATTTCAAGCGATCAAGAACATTTTTGTTTTTATTATCTGGGCCTTAAGACCTACTCTAAAGGAGTGCATATGTTGAATGAGAGTAGTCTGTGGAGGTGGTCGTCTCTCTGTAATACCTGAAAGATCAAGGTGTCTGCTCTTGCTAAAGTGAGTGACCGTTGAAGGAGGTTTTGAGGTGGGCTGTCGAAGCGTGATCGCCAAGCCTCACTCGCTGCGTCTCCACGTTGAACTCTGTGGGAAATTGCTGCCTGTAATAATATTTGGACAGGGATGGAGTTACAGCTCAGGCCTTGTACAGCGCACACAAAAGCACTTCTCTCCACTCTCTGTAATGTGGAGCTTGAAACCACGTACTGTCTCACAATCTGTCTCAAGTTTTCGGTGCTGTTTTCTGTCTGAGTGTCTTTCTCTCTCTCCCCCCTCACCCTCTGACACTCACACACCCGACCACATGAAGCTGAAAATCTGATTTTCATTTGCTGACCTTCAACAAGACTAGATAAAGCTAATGGAACAAGTGCTCCACACTGCTTATGTTCATTTCATTTTATAATATTGTCTTTGGCCTGCTCACAGATGATATTTCCAGGGACATGTTAGATTCAACATTTTCTAAATTGAGTTTTTATTTACTTTAATTGAGTTCTTATTTGACCAGACCTCTCTTTGTTGGCTCATTCCTTTGCCTGTCTTACAAAATTTACTGGGGATACGGGACTCGTATTGCAAAAGTGAATGTGTCTGTCAGTATGTCTCTCTCTCTCTCTCTCTCTCTCTCTCTCTCTCTCTCTCTCTCTCTCTCTCTCTCTCTCTCTCTCTCTCTCTCTCTCTCTCTCTCTCTCTCTCTCTCTCTCTCTCTCTCAGACAGAATGATGTCACATTTATTTGTAGCTAAGGCTTTAACATGATCCTGTCATCCCTTTAAAGTAATAATTTTTGTCTGGTCTCTTGGACTAATAACATTTTCAAGTTTCAGACTGTCAGAAGTGTTTTTGTTTTGAGCTTCGGTAAAACAGTGGTGAATTTTAGGTGAGCTCTATAGGTCTGTGTGTTTTGAACATGGGCTTGCTTGATCTAAAGTTTGTTTTATTAAAACTTACTTAGCCACTGAAATAGTCTGCATCATACCTTCAACCTCAAACGTCTCCCTTAATCCTTGCCCTCCAAAGACATTTTGGCGAGCCTGAGTGTTACTCAAAGAGGGACATTTAATGTGTGGTTCATCCCCCAAAACCACACTTTGTGAAATCTCACAGTATTTAAAGCAGTGGTCTCCAACAGATTGCTTGCACGGAGTTTGTGATTTGCCCGCTAAAGCACATTTTATTAACTCTTTCCCTGCCATTGAGAAAATGCTTCCCTGCCACTTTTTCCGCTATTATCCATCGTTATTCCGTTATTACCCAACTTAAACAACCCGGAAGCAATCCCTCAGGTCAAACAGTTCAACCTCAGTGTATGTTTTGATAATCGCTCTGAATCTGATCTCTAACAGTCCTTAACAAAAATGCAATTATCTCAGCCTTTTGCTCAAAATTGAGTATTTTTAAAGAAACCTACCCATATTTGAGAGGTGATAAAAAGAGAACTAATGAAGGTAGGATGAAACAATTTTTTTTTTTTAAAGCAGAAGGTCCGTTTTTTTATATATTGTAAGTTTATATATATTTAAAGAAAAACATCTTCTGAAAGGCGTAAAATTTTATGAAAATCATAAAAAATGCTGCTGTTGGCTGGCAACTTAAAAAAAAACACTGGCTGGGAAAGTATTAACAGCCTTAATTTTTTTTTTTTATTACATACTTTTTATATTAGCTTGGCTTCTTTTATGTATGTCAACATTTGAAACAATAATAAAACATATCAGCAAAAAAAAAAAAAATCAACAAGTAAAACAAAAGCTTTTAAGTAGACTATATCAAAAAAGTAGTAACCCTCTAAGTGACATATTTTCTTATAAATTAGCATTTTTTATCAGGCTCTTAAAGGTGGGGTGCACGATCTCTAAAGCCAATGTTGACATTTAAATCACCCAAACAAACACGCCCCTACCCCAACAGAATATGAACCTTCTTTTGATAGACCCACCCCACACATATGCAACCCAGGCAATAATGTTGGTTAGTAGCCACACCCCTTACTGTTGATTGGCTACAAGTGCGTTTTGGTACTCGGCCCGACTCCCTTTCCAAAGTGTTTTACTAAAAATTGTTTACCCCGCCTTTAATGGGTTCTGCCAACAAACTGGTATTTCTGAATGATCTTACTCCCTGGGATTAAGCAGATTTGAAGTGAAAGTATTTGATAGACATTTGGTTAATATCATTCTCATTTTTTGACAGATCAGCAAATTTTATTTAAATAATTTTATTAAATAATTAATTTTTTTTATAAATATTTCTTTATTTTCTTATTATTGTATATAAATAAGTGTAGGCGGCTAGCAGATATTTCACCATATGATGTCTCACAAACTTTTTGCTACAGTCCTTGTTGCTTGTTACACAGAACCCAAGCTTAAGAGCTAAGCTACTAAACCACAGTTCTTTGTTGCCTTGCAATCACAGGAATTCCCTTTAGTAAATGCAAATCTATTTTATTTATATAATCATGATGAAAGCCATTTGTGTGGGCTTAATTTATTCTTAATTAAGTCTGTTGGTTTATTAAAGTGTAAATATTGCTTTTCTCTTGAGACAGGCATTATTATATTTGAGAGTAAACTGTGCATGGTGAGATAATTTCCTCCCTGATGGTTGATGTACTCGTCTTTCGTTTTCTCAGTGTCCATTGGGAGGCGTGTTCAGGACCCTTTAGCAGAGCTCATTAAGATCGACCCCAAACACATTGGTATTGGCACCTATCAGGTGAGTCACATGGTCTCTTCTTATCTCTCAGAGTTATGTCACAACCATGACAAATATGATTTGCTAGTTTATGTGTTTATAGTGCAACTTTTTTTGTCTTTATTAAACAAACTGTTGATAGTAAAAAGTCCTGCCACGCATTGCTGTATTTGATATGTTTGGCTATGCTCTTGATGTACTCGGATGTTGAAATTGTAGGCTTCTTCCCAACTTTCTAGCCAAGCTTTGGTTTTTACATTTGAGTAATAGCAGTTTCAAACAGAAGTCAGCTGGACCTGTGAACTAATCCTGTCTCTGACTGTTTGCTTTTATAGTCTTGTGTTATGAGTAATTCATTTCTCTCATGAAATTAATTCAGCTGCAATTCCCAGTAGCATCATATGTTGACTCGAGGCTGTGCCTGGTTTGTATTTTTTCTTCTTCCTCTCACTATTCAACTTTCGCTTTTTTTCTCTAGCTTATGCTACATGCTATCTTTCTCCTACCCGACTGACCTTGTCGTCATACTGATGACAACATTATTTGGACACTTAAAGGAATAGTTTACCCAAAAATGAAAAGTCAGTCATCGTTTACTCACTCTCATGTTGTTACAAACCTGTATAAATGTCTTTGTTCTGATAAACACAAAGGAAGACATTTTAAGAATGTTTGTAACCAAACCGTTCATGAGCCCCATTCACTTCCATAGTATTCTTTTCCTAATTTGGAAGTGAATGGGGCCTCTGATTTGGTTTGGTTACAAACATAACCTCAAAATATCTTACTTTGTGTTTATCAGAACAAAGACATTTATACAGGATCATAACAACATGAACGTAAGAAACTGACCGAATTTTCCTTTATTGTGTGAACTATTCCTTTAAGATGCACTTGTAAATCATGGCATTAGATAAGAAAATATGAAACTAATTAGCATCCGCAAGCAAACGATTCCAGACTGAGGTCACTTTACTTTTATGGTCCTTTGTGTGATTTTTGTGTGCTCTGAGCTTGATATGCTGCTCATATTACCTCTTCAGCTGGTTGATTAGCTGTACAAGGGAATTGTAAACCAAGTCCGTTGCACCCTTGGAGCCATTTCCCAAATAAGGAGAGGAAAGAACATCTTGCATCTTTGCAAAAGTCAAGGATCAATATCATATATCACATATTTCTCTCTGAAAACTTTTGACCCAGAGAACATATGCATATGTGCACAGGTTTAGGTTAGCAGAGGATCAGGGTCACCTCTCGTTGCCCTTGCACAGTGTGAGAGTTGTCCTGTGTGCATCACGGCGTCCCCATGCACGTCTGTCAGCACTTTGTGTTTATTTACCCTGTTACATAATCTCAGCAACAAAGATAGGCATGTGTGTGTGTGTGTGTGCGTGAGAGAGGTTCACATGTTTGTGTATTTGTTTGTGTTACAAATAGACTGGACTGTTTACCTTGATATTGCAAATGCAAGCATGTCCTCCCATATTTTAAGGGTTCTTAAATTGTTACATAAGTCAATTTAACATTTAATATAAGTTTAATATTCTTATCCCCACTTTGAAAAACAAACATGTACTGTTTAAGTTGAATTGCTGTCTGTACAGTACAAGTTTTTTAGATTACACATTGCCCTCTGTTGTTGGTTGTACTGTCATGACATGCCCCTTGTGGGTGGGTGGGTGGGACCTCCAGAGTTTACATTTATATAGTTAACTGTCAATCATTGAGGCAGAGTAGGACTGTTGTTCAGGTTTCCCAACTGCTTAAAGGTCCCAGAGGGCACATTTTACCATTTTACCCAGCTGCGAGAGAAAACAGCACACGCACACCCGGATATTAAGAAAACTGTCACTCTCCTTTATACACTTTCCCATGTGTGTATTAAGTCCGCTAATAAGTCTGCATCTATTTTATTAAATAATCAGTTTTTATTAAACACATTTTTCAGTTTCCCTGAAGGGATATTTCTGTTAGTTACTTAATATGTATTTAATTTTAGTTCTTTAAAGTTTAGTGCTTACTTTGAAGTTGTTTACTGCTTCTGTTTATTATTTGAGTAAAAGTCTGTGAATTGAAAATATTATTTAAAGGGGCAGTTCAGACAAAAAAACAAAAAAAATGTTCTTTTGGCAGTCCAAACCTGGACTTACTCTCTCCCATTGACCACATGAAGATACATTTCTTTCTCAAACAAAGTAAAATGAGACTGACAATGCTAATTTCTAACTTTTTAATGGAAGGCTTTGTTAAATGAAGGAAATATATAATATATAATGACACTTTGTGGATGGACTGTGCCTTTAAGGACAAGTATAAAAATTAAAGTTGTGGTGATGTCACTGTAGTTTCCTGACAGCTTTCTCTTTTTAATGGGCCTGCTGAGACTGTTCCCTCAGGGTGAAGCGGAAGAGACTCAGTGAAGGTGTGAGCAATGACTGACAGGAAGCTGATTGACGATGATTGATAGCGCAGCCCATTTTCGCGTGGGAAAATCGTATGTGCTCCTGAACACCTTCACTTATATTCTGATTCATACTAATACTCTAGTTGTGAATGATGTTGTGTGACTCATTTTTCTATGTATAACCAATAAAAAGAATCACTTGTAGATGGATAAAGTCTATAATTAGCATTATCTCTCTTGCCTAATGGATGCTTATATTTAATAAACCAATGAATAGAGCAATATCTGAGTTTTTGCTGGGTGGGTCCTGTTAGCGCACTGTGGGATAAACTCTAATGTCCTGTCTGACAGGTGTTTACTGACACCAACCTGAACTTCACCTGAGGTATAGGAAAGATGGAGGAATGTCTAGGTGAGACAAGCGTCAGAAGAAGCCATTAAAATGTCATCTCATTGCCAGGAAACTGCATCACCTGATTTGATGCCAGAACCTCTCAGAGTCTCAGTTTAAAGGTTGTTTTAATTCATGCAAAGGTGTTTTCCAGACCTGGAAAGTAATTGAAGTTATTTAGTTTCTCTTGTGTAAAGTTTGTGAGGAGGTTTTCATTTAAAGGTCCCGTTCTTTCTGTGTTTTTAAAGCTTTGATTGTGGTTACAGTGCACAATATAACATGTGTTCATGTTTCACATCTATAAAAACATGGTATTTTTCCACACAATTTGCTTATCTGTATACCGCTGTTTTCACTGTCCTCAAAACGGCTGATATCTTCCTTGTTTTATGAAGTCCCTCCTTCAGAAATACGTATAGAGTTCTGATTGTGTAGCTTGTTTTAGAGATTGACCGATATGGATTTTTCAGTGCCGATGCCGATTTTTGTTTCATCAGCCTTAACCGATGACCAATACAGGCTGCCGATTTTCTTAAGCCGATATTTGGAGCCGATACTGCTTTTGCTCACTCAATTTACATCATAAAAATGACACAATGATGATGCCAAATGTCACAAGTCTCAATTTAAAAAAAGTAACATTTATAGAACTTTAAATAAAAAAAACTATATTTAAATGTAAAAACAGGGTGAGGGTGTTGTCATGGAAAGGTTGGTTGTTTTTAGTCACATGACCTGCAATTGCTTGCGGCTTCCAGCACTCTGTCTGTAAATAATGCCGGAAAAAAATCGACGAACATGGCAGCCACATATCGGCCAATGCTGATACAAATAAAACTCGCAAATACTGGCCCAATATATTGGCCGGCCGATATATCGGTCTATCACTAGCTTGTTTAGTGTGTTGTGATTCGATAGCAGTTTAGCTTGCCGATAGCTTAGCTTGCCGTTAGCTTAGCTGGTGACTGATGTAGTGGGTGGAGGTTAGTCAAATAAACTGTTCTACTGACGTCATTAAAGCAGGAAGTAGAGGGCTGTAGTCCAAACCGGTTGTTCGCTGTAGGCTTTAAAAGGGGAATTCTGATAAAGAAAATATATCGCCTGGCAGTGAACCTTGAGCTTTATCATTTTACAGGTATTAATAATACTATTATAGCAACATTACACACTTACTAGGGTTTAAAAAATGGGATCAAAAAGAATGTGACCTTTAATGGTCATTCAGAAATTTGTTGGAAGTGCATAAAAATAAAAAAATGATCTCGTCTCGGAGTCACAAAGGAAAGGTATCCCCACAGAGATGCACTGGTCAGAATGTGTGCCCATGCTATGTATATTATTTTGGTAACATGTTACAATAAGGTTGGTTTTATGTAATGAAAACACAGTTTTTCAATATTTTACTATGTTTTTACCTCAACTTAGATAAATTAATACATACCTATCTTTTTTCAATGCGTGCATTTTTAATCTTTGTACATCTTTGTACTGTGAATGTGTTAGCATTTAGCCTAGCCCCTTCATTCCTATGGCTCCAAACAAAAGTTTTATTTTGTGCCACCATACTTACTTGTGTAACTACTCATGTAACAGTCTTTAAATAGGGAAAACATGGAAGTGTTTGGTGGCTTCTAAATTCATCCCTGTTTGGAGCCGTAGGAATGAATGAGGCTAGGCTAAATGCTAACACAATTACGAGGCGCTGTACAAAGATTAAAAGTGCATGCATTGAAAAAAGATCAATTTAAGTTGAGGAAAAAACATAGTAAAATATTTAAAAACGTTTCCCTTTAACAATTAGTTCATGCATTAGCTACCAATGAACTATCAATGAACAGTACAACATTTGTCAATCTTGGTTCATGTTAATTTTAGCATTTACTAATATATTATTAAAATCGAACCTTTAAACTATTAACATTAGTTAATGCACCATGAACTAACATGAATAACTGTTTGGACATTAACTAACATTAACAAGAAATAATAAATGCTGAAAAACTATATTGTTCTTTGTTTGTTCCTGTTAGTTAATGCATTTACTCATGTTTAATAACCTTACAGTAAATTGTTACCATTATATTTATATTTAGTTCATTTGTTGTTGTTTCTGGTTATTGTGTATCATGAAGCATAACATATTTATACAATAAAACTATCAAAACATTCATGCATGACTTAAGCTGCACTTATAGAGTGACAGGCCGCTGTATTTTCTCATAGGTAAAATAGGTTCAGCAGTGTCAGTCATTGCCGTTTCTTAGACCTCTGTCAGGATGTCTTCGGCAGTTTTCAAATGCCTCGTTTGGAGCGTTCTTGTTTTTCTGAAAAACGCGAGGCTCTGGTTTCTCATGAGGCAGAGGTTTGGGAGGTATGTAAAGGGATCTCCCCATCAAACATCTTTGTGTTTTCAACTCTCTCTGGGAAGTGTGTTTTCAGAGCCTGCAGCTGGTTAGATGTACACTGGGTCATGAGGGTGGGGAGAGGAGAGAAGAACTGATTGACATCTCAGAGTGGCAGCTTTTCATAAAAAATAGCTGTTAACTGGGCTGAGTGTGGACAGACACACTTTGTTCTAGCGCTGGGGCCTGTCCAAGCCAAACAGGACCTTGCACCTGAATTTAATCTCGGCGGTTTGTGCGAGTGTGTATTTGGGACGGAGCGTATGTTTTTGTGTGTGCTTGACTTGGGTCGGAGACCTCGCTTTGGCTCTGCTTGGTGAAGGTGAGGCAACGTTGCCACTTTGGCCTATCATCTGGCCTTACCTCTGAATTTGGAGCAGAAGGAGGTTCTGGGTGTGTGTCTGTTCACACTTAAACAGGTTTAAAAAGCTGTGTGAACTCACATCAAATTTCTTCGCCTGTTCCTCAATGCTTTAATTGAGTTTTGGTTGTTTTGTCTTCGAGGTTACCGCCATGTCAGAGCTCAGCTGCCAGTCGCTCTTCCTACTGTGAGCGAGAACCAGAGGGTGGCACAGCGTGTGTTTGAAGACAGATGGAGAGCTTTATATGAGCTTTAGGCGAACATGGTCTTTGTTATTCAAGAGTGGAGGGCTTCTCCAAGACATAAGTTTGATTCTAAGCTTCTGCTCTACCAGATGTAGCTTGGTTTAACACTCACTAATTGAAATGGTTATGCAGTTTTAGATATATCCACTAGGATTGACAAGAGCTTGGAAAGATGTTATGGGTGAAAGCTGAAGCCTTTTTCAAAAGCGCCTACTGGAAGGCTTGATGGTTCACATTGTCTTGGCTGATTTTTCATATAGTCACACATGTCGACCACAACGATTTCTGCCTGTTATTACTTTCTTGTTCAGCTTTGTTCAATTTGTTCACAGTGACTGATCTGTCTTTTGAAGCCCTAATTTCCTCTCTCTTGACCCAGCCGTAGCTTGCAGCCCGACAGTTGATATGGATCATCGAATGTTCTCTTGTCCCATCATATGCCATTCATTTCTGTCTTCCTCCCAGTATGCGAGTGCTAATATCACAGCAGTGGCGTCTCGCCTCATAAATTAATGTATCCACGCATATATCTTTCTGGAAACGCCTTAAAACTAGATCTGGGGGTGGCTGTAAAAATTGATGGCCTTCTAATGAGTGTGCATTCCATCAGCAGAGCCCCAGAGTGCCCGGAGGCCATACTTTTTTGGTGTCTTTCTCTATCAGTACGCTCATGGACTGTGAGAATTTTCGCTTCATCCGAGCTCCAGGCGTTCTGTGCAGCCGACTGCCTGCCAAATACTCAAAAGCTAACCTTAGGGTTTGGGAGCAGCTACATGGGAACCTGTCCTCGTACTTCTCAGGTTGCATCCGGCTGTTATGCAGCAGCAGGTTTTTGGAGGCTAAAAATAAGGAGTTATTTGTTGTTCTCTATGAAAATGTATTTATTAAAGGGTTAGTTCACCCAAAAATTAAACCCTTGAGTCGTTTGAACCCCCAGAGCATTTTGTTGTTCTTCAGAACCCAAATACAATTTTTTTATAAAGAGTGTTGCTTGAGGTTTTCCTAAAGCTGGACCCAAAACTTCAAACTGACCCAAAAGTGTTAAATAAATAACTCCACTTGACTTGTGCTGTTTGAGTTACACGTAATTCAAAACTAAACATCCTAATCCGGCCCAAACAACAGTTCAGTCAGAATTGTCAATTAAAGAGATGCAACACTTTAAAAAAAATTGAGTAATGTGTCTGAAGAACAGCATTAAGGATTTAAACAAGATGAGAGTGAGTAAATAATGACAATTTTTTTCATTTTTTGGGTGAACTATCCCACTAACAAGTGTTGTCAGAGATTGTGGAAGCACAAATTGTTTATTCGCAATTGTCCTACTTCTAAAAAAAAAGGGACCATTTTGTAATCACTTCAAATACTTTAAGCATCATATAAACTTTTGTACATCTGGGAATTTTTTGATAATAAATTAGAAAAGAGGATTTGAAATGATTGATGTGCAGTTGATAGATTTCTAATGAAAGCATTTCCCCTTAGGCACTCTTGTTTATTGTTTAGATATCTTGCGTCTTTTTTACGCATGCATTCCTGAAGCATACATATTTCTCACCTCTCTAAGGTTACAAAGGACAAGTGTGAGACAGTCTGAATCATTGTTTTCACAGGTAGGGTTTTCCCCGCTTGATGCCTGTATCTATGCAGTAAACTTTTAGCTGTATAACATTACAGTTTCTTTCTAACGCTCATGTATTTCTAGCTAGTATTAGGAAGTGATACTAAAATAACGTTCCTTTTAATTTCTCATGAACTACGGCAGCCGTCTGGTGTAATTGATGCTTTACTTTTACAACTCTAGACGAGTTTCAATTACTTGCATTTTCCACTAGAGGCATTATTTTAAAAGTGTGCCGGACACCTGAGAGGGGACGTTTCCCAGATTCCCAAGGGACATCTAGCGCTGAGATCTTAATGCAGCTACTGTAGTTTAGAAACTGTAAGTAGTGATGCTGGCTTAAGTGAATGAGAACATGACATGAGGATATCACAAGGTGTGATATATCTGTGATAAACAATACTTTTCTGGGGTAAGATTACTCTCTTGTAAATGTTCAGACAGTATTTGGTATCACACAGACGGACTTATTTCAGTAGCAGTCATCCACATCCTGTCAGGTCAACACAAACATACAGCTAATTGCTGTAAGACAGACGGCTCACCCAGCCCGCATCGGCTAGCAGTCATTTAATCTTACGGCCGGCCTTAAGCTTTTTTGATGTTTCTTTTCTATTCCTTTGATCAGTCTCTGTTTGTGATGATTTTTTTATCCTTTTATTTAAAAAAAAATTGAGGTCTGTGTATTCATATCTAATTTGATACTTTTCACCTTGTGTTATACATATGTTTTTATGTCTCCCTCTATTCTTGGCCAATGTTCCCCTTTACCATGTCTATTAACACCTTTTATTTCAAAACACACGAGCCCATGGGACAGTTTTGTGGTACTGTTCAGTAATTAGTAGCTACTCCGTCACAATTCCATCTGCCAGCCTTTTTAAGACCGAACATTAAAACATCATCACTTTTGCACTGAAAGAAAGCACCTTTATATGAAATGCCTCTGCTTACAGGAGTCTATGTAGTTCCTGTTTAAGTTATTTTTGTTCTTATATAGGTAACGGTTCATGTTCTCCTCAATTATTTTCATGTTCGCCTTTTTGGGTACGTGCGTATATGTAAAGATTTATTGTACACCACAGCCGTAACCACATAGACATTGAGGGGGACATGGATGGCATCCCCCCAATAATCAGAAAAGGCCAAGTTGTTCCCCCAGTATTTGATGTTTATAATATACATGCATATAACCCTGCATTTTTTGGTCCTCCCCAATGTTTAAGGTGTGGTTATGGCCATACCTGTCAACATTGGAATTTGAAAATAAGGGAAATTTCCCGAACCCTAACACCACAACTCCACAACAAATATATGACAGTCCTTAAATCAATATATATTTTCTTGAGCAAAATGACCTGAGAAAATAAGTCTAGTTTTTAAACAAAAAAATCAAACTTTAAACTTGCTTACAACAAGCAAAAAAAAATTGCCAATGCACTGTAAAATACTTTGCTGCCTTAAAATTTTTTGTTAAATCAACTCAGATTTACAAGTCATGTCAACAGAGATGAGTTGTCACAACTTATAAAATATAGTTGAGAAAAGTCAACTTAATTAAAGTTACAACAACTCACCTGTAGTTATAACAACTCATCTTTAGTCAAGATAAATAATAGTAAGTTGAAATGACTTGTAAATCCAAGTTGATTCAACAAAAAATTTTGTGCTTGTTGTAATTACAAATTCACTATATTTTTGTCTGAACAGTAGACTTATTTTTTTAGGTCATTTTGCTCATAAAGAAAATACATCTTGATTTAAATGGATAGTTGACCTTAAAATGATGAACACAAAGGAAGATATTTTGAGAAATTACGGTAAACACACAGCAGATAGTGACCATTGACTTTTATAGTAGGAATAAAAAATATGATGGAATTTAATGGGTACCGTCAACTGTGTACTTACCATCATTTATCAAAATATTTTCTTCATCATTTATCACAATGCTTCCAAAATTTGTTTTTCTACTATGGAAGTCAATGGTCACTATCTGCTGTGTGTTTACCATCATTTCTCAAAATATCTTCTTTTGTGTTCATCAGAAAAAAAAAATTCATACAGGTTAAGAACAACATGAGGAGGAGTAAATGATGACAGAATTTTCCTTTTAAGGTGAACTATCCCTTTAAGAATATTTAGATATTTGTATTGAAAACAAAACAAAAATACTAAGTTAGAAAGTCATTTTCGGCAGTATATACCTTGTAGTATTGTTTGTAAAGCACAAACAGCAGTGTTTCCCTACACGGCAGAAGTGTGCGTTAAAGGTACAGTATAATGCATGTGGCGTTTGTAGCTTTGCACGCGGCTTGTCATCCCCCACCCATCCTCGGGAAGCTTTTCTTCTTCTTGTTTTATTGCCGGGTGTCGTTTGAGTGATATGTTACATGCCACCTGCTTTATCAGAGGTTAATGTAGCAAACATCAAATACGGCTAGTGGGATTTTTTTATAGAAGGATAAAAATACGGTAGAAATACGGGAAATTGTTTAAACGGGGTAATGGCGGCAAAGAATGGTAAAATACGGTAGAATCCCGGGAAAAATTTGATGATTGACGGGTATAGTTCTGGCCTTGTATTACATATTTTATTAAATGTCTGTAAAATCCAGGCCGAAAGTTTGAGGTTTGGAGCATCAAAGTTTGATTTCATTCATTGATTTACATTTTTTTACATGACCTTCCTCATTCAATATTAAAGATATCAAGGTTATATTTTTACAGAATTTTCTTTACACTGTGTTGGATGATTTTATGTAGAAAACAGTAAACAAACCACTAAAATGACTTTTGCTGGGTTTTCACAGAATGGGTAATAATTTTCCTTTTTATAGAGTATTCATTTTAGTCAACTTATGTACAGAATTCCGAGTAGTCTCCTTAATAAATCTCATTGTATGTGTCGAACCTCACCTTTTCTTTCTCTCTATGTGCATGTGTTTTCTGGACAAACAGTTGTGCTAATGAGTTTACAAGATCAGCTTTCACTGAAAAACAATATTTGTTTTCAGAGTGTTTTTGTGTTGACAGAACATCTGCTTCTAAGACCTCTTTGACATCGGTTGTGCCCTGTTGAGTGCATTTTACATTCCAAATGTCCTGTGTTTTATTAAAGTGAATAACAGTGATTTAACTTACACATTGATTCTGTCTGTTGTTAATCTGAAACATAATTGCTGTGGGATGCTAACAGTTAGCCTTTGTGTGACTGAATGTAATTCAACATATGTGAATGGTATAGAAACCAAATAGAAGGATATCTGTAATTAGCTGTAGTTTATATAAAGAAAACATCTTCCACATTTTATATTCTTGGTTCTTCGAAACCCACGAAATGGGTCTCTTGCTAAAGTAGGTTAATACAAATTAATGTAACGTATCCCAGACTGAGTAACACAAAAGACGTTAGGGTCGAGTTTCTCAGTCGACACCATCTCCGGCCTACCTACTTCTTTTCCCAATTGGTCATTTAGTTTTTAAACATTAACACTCTCTCAAAGTAAACCACTGTGCCCAAAATGAGGGAAATATATTGTCTATGTCTTTGTTTATTATTTCTGCCTGTTCCTGTGTTAGTGTTTGAGTTGGACTGTGTGTTTTTGTGTGCTTGAAGGAAGTCGAATGTGTATATTGAATTAACCGTGGGCTTTTCATTCTGTTTAAATAGTGAATTTGTATTCACACAAACACAAAAACACAGTGGCACACGTAAAGAAAGATTTAGAGCGATGGAGCAACTCTAAACGTAAATTTACATGTGGAAAAGTACACAGAACAAGCAATGCATGTGTTACAGCTACCCTTTTAATAACTGAAGGTAAACTGTTGGGTTTTCCCTTAATGAAAAAGAAAATCTAATCTTTTGACCTTCTGATGTTCCCCTTTTTGGATGTTACCCTTTTATGTAACTATAAAACTGGCATGTGATGCACAAGTTAACCTGCATGCTTAACACTTTGAAGAGCTTTGAATCTTTTTATCTTTTGTAGATGTAATTTAGGTTGGTAAGCTTCTTTAATAACAGTGCCGTTTTTGTAAACATGTATTTTCCTCCATGTTCAATTACTATCATTCATTTCTGCTTAAATGGTTTAATGCTTGTTTTTACCTATAAAATCATGTTTTGATGGACAGATTTGCTTATTTTGATTGAATTATGCTGCCCAGTTTTTCCCCACAAGCCCCCACAGGGGTTCTTAGTCATTACCTAAATAGTGTAGAGCGCTCATCGTAATGAGTCCACCCAAATTAAGCATTGCACATTTTTCTTACCCGATCCCAAGCACCGGTAACATCTTCCATATGATTCCCAGTCCCAATGCCAGATAGACAAAGGCTTGTCAGAATTCCCTGCTTGCTTTCGGTCAGTTTTGGATTTTGCCTGTGGTTTTCTTTGCTTTGAATTCCATCTCCATTTTAGAAAACCGCCTCCAAAGTGTGAAAAGTTCGGCTGGATTAACTTTATCAATTCCCTGCTCTTAATGGAAAACCCCTGTGAGAGGACTTTGAAGTGCCACAGATTCTTTCCAATGAAAACAGCCTCAGACCTTTTCGCCGCGTCTCTCGAGGCGAAGCGATCCACCGATTGCTTTTTTATATTGCTATTTGTCTTTTCTCAGACCAGAATGAACGCCGCAAAGTATTTAAGGTTACCGTTTGATTGCCAGTAACACAACATTGGCCTTGTTTTGGGAAAATGACTGAGACATCTCAGTTGCTGATATATCAGAGGTTTTGGTTTTCTTGACATTTAAACATACAGTCGGTAATACAATTTTTACTGTTTGAATAAATTTGAAATTGAAGTAACCGTAGATTTAGTGAACTAAATGCCAGAACAATATCGTCAAGGTGCTTGATTCTGAATTTTTTTGTGGCACACACTTTTTATGACCTTGGTCACTCTTTCCAGCACGACGTGTCACAGAGTTTGCTGAGGGCAGCGCTGGACGGAGTGGTGCAGGAGTGTGTGAGCTTCGTGGGAGTGGACATCAACATCTGTTCAGAGACGCTGATGAGGTAGGGGCCAAATACTTTCCAGCAGGAGTCACAACATGGCAACTTCTCACTCGCCTCCCCACTACTGCTTAACGCTCTGTTTAGTCTGACACCATACACATCATGCACACACACTCAAAATCATGCACCGTAACTTTTCTTCACGTCCCCACTACACACAAACATTGTGATCTACATACACAAACATTGCCGTTCCCCAACATATTCTCAAATTGAGATATATAGCTTTAAATATTAGTCGCATAAACTTACAGAAACAGCCAAATGTGAACGTAAATTAAGCCGTTCTGCCTAATTCCTTGTAGGATTTCATGAGTGATTCCCTGGGGAAAACAATGGCGTTGAATGCATTTACTGTGCTGTACACAATGTAATCTGGATCATTTTTACATGCCACTTGAAAATGTTCGTTTTTGCTTACACAGATTATTCCTAAGTCTATAGAGGTTACTGTGTTTACATGAGTAAGTTTAAAAAAAGAAATTGATGACGGCAGGCAGACTTTCTTCTTTCACCAATACACTAAATTCAGATATATGTAAGCAGTAGTTTGAAACACGATCGCTTTATTTAACTCCATAGGCTTATGAATTATTGCACACACACTCACACATCACTAGTCTGAGCCGTAAAGCAGTACGATGCCATTAGGAGGCAGGGTTAATGCTAGTGAGGTAGGCTGGGATCAGGTCATCTGTTTACCTGACTTTAAATGAGCTCTCAGTACCAGAACTCCAGACGAAGTGTTCATGGCTCCGGCATTATTCAGCCCTTATTTATGTGTGATGACATATAGTGTTTACATAGCTGCTTTCGGGGAGCTGCCACTCCGAATTGGCCATACTGTGTCGCGAAAAAACTTCTCAATGCCTGTCTGTTTCGTATGAAAAGGTCAAAAAGATTATGAGATTTTAGGGAGCCATTCGGTAATTCTTCTGGAAAATGTTCACAATATTTTTACTAATATCTGACCTCTCGCTTGTGAATATGTAGGGATTACATCAGTATGAAAAGGAATTTCCATGGCCTTGGGTGGACTCCTAAAGTTAAACTTTTCATCCAGGTTATGTGGTTAATGCAGGATATTGACATATAAAGCAGCGAGTAATTCCAAACGCAAACGGCTATTGAATATGTGTGGTTAAATGCGAAGATACGACAGGTTAGGATGAGGATTTTTTTGAACAAAATATCTGCCACTGAGAACTTGTTGTAACCTCAAATTAGCTTCATCAATTACAGCGTAGAATGTAATATTTATATAGTAAAAAGTTCAATGAAAAATAGCAAAACAAACTTGCCCGCTAATACAAAGTTAACTTTTAATGAATCCAGACTGAAAAGCCTACAGCATTTCTACGAAATTCATTAAAGGGTTTATTTGACATAAGGAGTACATAAGATCATAAGACGCAGACCTCTGAGACGCAAAGAGAAAGAGTTGTGTTTCTTGTGCTTTCAGGCATGTAGCCGGCCTGAATGCAGGGCGCGCTCGCAGCATCATGGAGTGGAGAGAAAAAAACGGACCATTTCTGAACAGAGAGCAGCTAAAACTGGTGAAAGGCCTGGGCCCTAAGAGTTTTCAGCAGTGTGCTGGGTTCATCAGAGTCAACCCAGAGACAGTGCACAGGTATACTTCTAACCTGTTTTTGTTGCAGGATATATTTATATAATGTGCTGTAATGTTTGACTTTCCTCTGATGTAATGGTTAAAGATTTTGCGGGGTTTGCTTTCAAAAAGACGCAAGTTTTGCATGTATATTACATGTTAAGTCTGAAGGCATGAACTAAGACTTGACAGGACTAGGCCCCGTTGACTTCCATAGTTAACATAAAGAATACTTTTGAAGTCAATAGTGCCTCTAATCAATTTGGTTACAAACATTCCTCAAAATATCTTCCTTCGTTTTCATCAGAACAAAGAAATTTATACAGGTTTGTAACATCATAAAGTGAGTAAATGATGAAAGAATTTTCATTTTTGGGTGAACTATCCCTTTAAATTTTTGCAATAAATTTTGCAACATTATAGTTAGGGGTGGGCCGATACTATATTCAGTATGGATATTAGTCTGATATTGGCGAAAATCGGCGGATCGAAGATTGTATAAGTCGGGGAGTACAATCCGATCCAACACGGACCTTGTCATGGCAACTTGGCGTAAAGCGCGACTTGCTGAGCAACATGAATTTGCACTTTAAATTGTTACACATTAAATTTCATTTTAAATTTTTGTGCTGACTAACTAAAAATGTTGCTACTTGTCTGTTTGAAACATTTAAATAAAAATGAAGCAGCAGTATTGCACAATGTTTCATTTATTCTTGAATTTTCACTGTCATTTGTTGCACAGTAAAACATTTGAGTTCTGTAGCTCTGTTTAAGCTTTTTGTAGGGCTAACAAATGTGTTATTTGCACCTTAATTGATTTAAAGGGCTATAGAAATGGTATTGGGTCCTTATCAGTATTGACAGAGACTCAAGGTTGTGATATCGACATCGGAATCAGACATGAAAAAGTGGTATCGGCCCATCCCTAATTATAGTACATGGTCACTTGTAATAATAAGCTTTACTCATCTTCTGTTCAAATAAAATTGCTCTATGGTTTTTACCGTCGTGATTGTTTGTATTTATCGCTCTTTGGAAGAATGCATATGTTTTGCAGGTAGACACGTAGTTTCTTTACAAAGTAACATTGCCAACTATTAGCCTGGTATGCATAAACTGAGATTGTTTTGACAATGTGAAGTGTATAAGAAAATTGTTCAAAAACGCAGAAAAGAATGACTATTCAGTTTTTAGTACAATCGTTCATGTGTAAACGTGTCTTTAAAATAATCCGATTTACGCATTCTCTTTACATCATGTTACTCTCACCTGTTTTATTTCATACCATGCATCCAACAAAAACCTGTGTGCAGTATGCCTAGCTTATCTTAAATTTCAGATGTTTTACTCTGTATTTGTACTTGTGGTTTATGCAGTTACACCCCTGGAGGAAAGCAAGAACTGGATGTTCCCCAGAAACAGACAGTTGAGAAGAGAAAAGTCAAGGCCTCTGGTAGCATCTCTAACCAGTTTAACCCATTGGACCAAACCTGCATCCACCCAGAGTCCTACAGTATCGCCTTGAGGTGAGAACAGAGCGTGGCATTGAGCTATCGCATTACTTTACCACTGCGGATGATCATTGAATCTGCTTAAGGCTTGCGGTAGCGTGCGCGTGTGTTTACATCAAATGGGAGCATCTGTTCTTGTGTTGCTCGATGCGAAAGGGCCGAGCTGCAAGCTGCTGCCACTTATATGAAAAGCACATTCAGCGTGTGCTCTCGACTCTCTGGCAGTCAATGAAGTTCTCCCTGCAGCTGTGCTGCTCAAGTCTGTTTAGACTACTCCAATCTGACACTTGCGCCTGTTGCTTCCAGAAGATGTGCGCACGGATGCCCTGTGGTTTGGATGTGGCTGCGTGCATGACAGCTGCGAGTTAAATTGAAATCGGTGTGTGAATGTGAAAGAGGCTTTTTGCTTTAAATGTACGAGTATGAAATGTGGGCAAAGCAATCTGATGCTGTGGAATTCGGAGGATTCATTGCTGAATGGCAACTGTAATTTAGGAAAAGACATTCATTCACTGCTTATTACTTACTTCTTTCATTTCTACTAAACAAGAGGTGCTGTTGTTATATTGGATGTAGCACAGTGTATCTGCTCATTCAGATATGCTTTACTTGAGTGTAGATGCAGTTGGGTCTTCAAAATGCATTGCTTTTAAAAAATATAGAAAGTTTTAGGATTTCAGAAAATACTCTTAAGATTTTTTTTAATTAAAAGAAAATATATTTTCTAAGATGAATCTCTTTGTTGTTTTTCTCAACTTAAGTTGCAATGGGAAAAAATCTTCTAAATGCCCAAAAGTTAAATGTTATTTTTTCAATTCTGTGTCAACTAAAATTTTATGATGAGCAAATTGATGTTATTGTTAAATGTATGACTACTGTATTTTAATCCTTTTGTACAAAAGGTAATTTTCCATGCTTCCATGGCAACACTTAAGATCACATGGGATTACATGTATCATTACGTTTTGCACAAACAGCTTAAAAATGTGCTCTCTCATTAATGGGAGACTTCACTTTCTTTGAAAATATACAAATTTTCCACCTCCCGTAGAGTTAAACATTTGATTTTTACAGTTTTGGAATCCATTCAGCTGATCTCCGGGTCTGGCGGTACCACTTTTAGCATAGCTTAGCATAATCCATTGAATCTGATTAGACCATTAGCATTGCGCTCAAAAATAACCAAAAGGTTTCGATATTTTCCTATTTAAAACTTGACCCTTCTGTAGTTACATCGTGTACTAAGACCGACAGAAAATTAAAAGTTGCGATTTTCTAGGCAGATATGGCTAGGAACTATACTTTCATTCTGGCGTAATAATCAAGGACTTTGCTGCCGTAACATGGCTGCAGCAGGCGTAGTGATATTACGCTATGCCCGAAAACAGTCCCCTTAGTATTTTTCAATAGCTGGGGACTATTTTCTTATCCAAACTCTTTTATTTAGTTAGTTATTTTTTAACGCAATTCTAATGGTCTAATCAGGTTAAATGGATTGTGCTAAGCTATGCTAAAAATGGTAGCGCCAGACCCGGAGATTAGCTGAATGGATTCGCAAACGGTAAAAATCATATGTTTAACTCAAGGGGAGATGGAAAATGAGCATATTTTAAAAAAAAGTGGAGTGTCCATTTAAACATGCAAATAAAAGCACTTTCACTATTGGTCTTAGACTTTTGGAGCCCACTGTATATGCACGTGTGACCCATGTGTAAGTGCGTGTGCGTCCGTCCACCCATTCACTGTCCAATCTGTCGTCAGAGGCGCCTGCATGGGTCATAGGTCTAATAAAGCCACTTAGGGGCATGGAGTGGGGGAATAATCACCCTGTCATATCCTCCCTCCTCTACACTCCTTCTGTTTGTTTTTATTTCTCTCCGTTAGGCTTCATTTCCGACTAAACCAGGCAGAAAAGCCTCCCTTGCAGTCCCCTGTATTATCACCATTCTCTATCGTTACCAAATGCTGTGCTAATGGATGTTGCTCCACTCAATTGTCATCATGAGCCCAGGCATATTTTTCTTGGAGTAACAGGATTTGATTAAACATGGCCACCAGCAGTGCTGAGATGGTAATGTAGCGGCCAGCTAATGTAGCGGCCTTAAAACAAGGGTTTCTAGGGGGCTTGGGAGGAATTCTGGGTATTGCTAATAAATTGGATCAAATATGTTGCAGGGCTGAAATCATGAAGCTAATGATGCGAGCGAAACATCTGAGCGATGACCTTATAATGATGATGACAAGCCTGACAGATTCCCAACAATCTGTAACCCATTTCTGAACTGGGTTCATCACTTGTGTCCTCTATTTCACCAGCTCGTTTGCTTTTCCACGCATATTATTGAGTAGGGGAATCTCTTTTTTTACTGTCCCCTCCCCAAAAAGGGAGGGGACAGTCTATTCACTATTGCAATTTTTTTAAAACCATATTTTTTAACAGTTTGGTTATGGAAGTGTGCACCGAACAAACCGCCGTCTCTTCAAAAATGACACAGTGTATCACATGATCTGAAGTGGAGCATACTTGTGCACAGCTAAAGTAAACAGGGCGAGTGCTGATTGACACTGACAAAGTTTAAATACGGTCCGATGGGACAAACACACCTCTGGTACTACAGTAGGTTATTGTACCTATTGTATTCAGTGAAGTGATCCGAGCAGATTTACTACAGATGTAGTCGAGTTTTATATGAAATATTTACATCGAATTTGTAAAACTAGGTCCTCTGTAACATTTTCGCACCAGTAACTGTTTGGTCCATGCGTACGTTCGTGTTACTGTAGTCGGTACAGAAGGTGGCTTAAATCAGTCACACATTTTGCCTGTGAAAACACGCAGCTTGTCTTCCTCCATTTTGTGATTGATTTTGTTGCACGATGGGCGCTTTGCGAAGCGTGGGCCAGCAGACGGTAATGGTGGATCATGTTGCTCTAATGTGATGAACTTGATATCCTAAGCCCCACCACTTGGAATCACTTCCCACACATACACACACAAATACGCATTCACGAAATGCAGCGCAGACCCCCTGATGGATTATCTATAGAATTTAAGTATTAGCCGTGGAACGAAGGCACTCCCTGGATATGTAAATAATCTCCAAAATATCCAAGTTGAAATATTTTCTGCTTCAGGATTATAAATCACTTCTTGAGAAAATTTAAGAAAGAGATTGTGCCATGTTGCGCAGCGATAAATAGGATTTTATTTACTAGTGTAATTGATATAAATTGATTTCATCTTCTGGCCATTGCATCAAAAACCTCTTTATGTGATATGTGATTGCATACTGTAAAGATGTTGAATCTAATAACTGTATATGTTTAAATATCTCCTTAAAAACTTACACAAACAAAGTCCGCAGTGTGCTATGTTTGGGCAGGTTATGCAGTATAGTCTGTCTTGTCATCGCTAGGCTCTTAAGTCAAAAGTAGTTTACAGATCTCTCAGCCAAGCACCACATCGAGCAAAAAACAGCCGCATTTCTGTGGAAAAGATGTATCAGAGTTGTCATCTTGTAATTGCGGTTATACTGTCACGATGTGAACGCACCATTTGTCGCGTTAGATTTTTCCAACCGAACGAAATCTCTAAATCAGCCGAGAATTCGTATCAAATGTCATCAATTTTACGTTTTACATTTACCAATGATAAAAATTGTACTTGAGGAGACCACACAGCAAAGCAGCCCTTATTATGTCTGGATAGCTTTTATCTGTGGGCCCACCCAGCAGCTTATGTTGTGTGGAACCGAGGTCTCCTCTGCGCTGCTCCTCGGCAGAGCTGCTTTTCATTATGCCCAGAGGATAAGGCAGACTTCACTTTCTACGATCCAATAGAGCGGCAGCCTTGGTACCCCCTAAACACTAACACACCAGAGGGAAACATAAGCCCAGCTGAGACCCCCTCCAGAAACCCGAGCCCTTAGGCCAATCACCCGCCACCACCACACTTACTGTGTAGCTGTTCATAAATCACTCATAGTTCAGCTCTGCTCCCTCCTCTCTTTTCCTCTTTCTTCCTCTCTTTTCTCTCCTCCTGCCCACCCTGGCACAGCTAAGGGACAGCTGGAGAGCGAGCGGCACAGTGTCCCTTATGAATATCACGGAAATCTTGGGAGGACCATATGTAGTTGGTTTTGGATAGCATGAGTGCTTGAGTAATTTGTTGAAATTGGTACAAGCAGTGGGCACAGGTATAAGTGTGAAAACCTTTAAATGCAGGTGAAGGCGTGCGCCTGTTTAAGAGAATGTGGGCTGTGAAATTTGATTTCAATACAGCTGGATTGTCTGTGTTGGTTTGGCCTTCAGAACATGCAGCATTAATCGAATGACTCAGTTCTGCAGTTCTTGTCGAATTACTGATGCTTCCAAATTGACCCGCGAGACAAGCTGGAATTCATCAGCCGAACGTGCGTGTCTGTTACCCTTTGCGTTTTCATCACCTCATAACTCTAAGACCCAACAGAGAGAGTCTGTGATTATTTTTTTGTTTCACTAGACCAAGTTCTACTCCAAAACTGTTGCTTGTTTGAGCATGAAAGCCATTAAACTTCTGTATCATCTCGGGTTACTACTGAAATATGTACTGCTAACCAAATCAGTGGTGCTTGCTAAGGCCAGCAAACTCTAGCGTTTGGTTGGTCTAAGTGTTAAACATCGACACGTAACTCATCTTTCATTGTTTGTGCTCAAGACACCGATCGTACCTCAAATCGTGCAGCTTGTCAAGAGATGGTGTGATATTACTGTGCTTTTTAAGAGATCAGATGTATGGTTTTCACTTGGTGCATGATCAAACAGCTGAAAAATCCCATAGACATAATGTATACTATCTGCGACCTTGGCCATATCTAAGGAACAGAAAAGAGAGTTCACGGATAGCTTCTTATTTGGCCGAGAAATGTAATGTAGCAACAGCCTAGCACCTACCCACTTCACCTAGGAACCTCGTAGCAATCAGGTTTTGACCACTCAGAATAGACCAATTTCACAAAAATCGAAATACGTCATCGCTAGGCAGGGCCGTAACCACAATATAATAGACGTGCCCCCCCAATAATCAGCCTGTGACTCAGAAAGACTTCATATCACCCGTTGTGCTTGACATCTCTGCTCCTGATAGCGCTGCCCTGTCCGTTTGATCACCGCCCAACAGACATACAGGACGCAAGCATGAGTAACAAGAGGCATGTTCGCGATCACTGGTGCTCGCCTCATCATCACTGTTATCGCTGCTGTTAAATGTTAAACATATTTTTAATTTTTAAACACTTCGTTGGTGCCTGTTATTAAACTCTATTAAATTAATTTCGGCAGTCGGCAGCACATAGCCCCTTAATTTTCAAAATTTTTTATTTTTTGATCAGCTGCACATTATAAACTTAGCATTTAACATACAACATTCACCAACATTTTAATATTTTTTTTACATATATTTGAGAATATTTTAGCGGCAATCATATACAGTTAGTCACATGTCACTATATGTTGTTTTATCATTTAATATCATTATTAATACTAATACACAAATTTGGGCAAAGAGCACTAATGACTTGTTTAAGACTTAAATCTTTAAGTTGATGACTTGTTACTCGACTTCGACTTGCCTGTTTTGACTCAGGACTTGACTTGGGACTTGTCCGTTTTGACTCGAGACTTAAATTCCAAGACTCGAGACTTACTTGTGACTTGCAAAACAATGACTTTGTCCCATCTCTGCCTGCGAGGTGGTCTAAGCCATGGTCAAACTAGATTTTAGCATGCAAAATGTTTATGCACAGATCCTTGCAGCAAGCAGATGTATCAATATGCTAAAGTGTTGTTTTTATTCACAAATGGATTCGGACATGCTTGCTGCAGCCCTATGCTTGCACAGTTATGGTTGCTTTTATTATTAAACACACAATACACACAATAATATACAATGGTACCCTGTGGGGTTTTCTGCTGTTGTAGCTCATTTGCCTCAAGGTTGTGCGTGTTGTGGCTTCACAAATGCTTTGCGGCATACCTCGGTTATAACGAGTGGTTATTTCAGTCAAAGTTCTCCTCTATCAGTTTGAATCAGTTGGCCCATTGTCCTCTGACCTCTAGCATCAACAAGGCATTTTTGCCCACAGGACTGCCACATGCTGGATGTTTTTTCCTTTTCACACCATTCTTTGTAAACCCTAGAAATGGTTGTGCATGAAAATCCCAGTAACTGAGCAGATTGTGAAATACTCTGACCGGCCCGTCTGGCACCAACAACCATGCCACGCTCAAAATTGCTAAATCCCCTTTCTTTCCCATTCTGACATTCACGTTGGAATACAGGAGATTGTCTTGACCAGGACCACACCCCTAAATGCATTGAAGCAACTGCCATGTGATTGCTTGATTAGATAATTGCATTAATGAGAAATTGAACAGGTGTTCCTATTAATCCTTTAGGTGAGTGTATAAGTAATGTTGCACAAAGTAGGATAGGGCAATACTGTTATTTTCCTCCAACTGAAAAGGTCACGCTTTGACGTATCGATTATATATTGCTCAACTGCCTTTACGTGATGCGCAGGTCAAAGTTCATCAAACTTAAACTTTAGCACTCAGCGAAATGCAAAACCTTTCGCACAAGCTTGCGATTTTGGTTTGACGCATTCATATGAATTAAAGTCAATGGAACGAAAAGTGCAGAGTGACCACACACACCTTAACACTGGTCCGCTTTATTTATAATCATATAAATATTAATCTGTTCTCTTTGCGCAGGCGACAATCATGTTAACATTAATAATATGAAGATAAATACCAATCTTCTTAGATTCTGCTATTGCTGTGACCAAAAAAAATTTTTTACCCTGTGACAGGAAAATCTGGAAATCAAAAACCCAGAAGTGTGAAATTGTTCTTGGAACATCTCCAGAAGTTAAAAACCTGGAATTAAATCCGGAAGTCAAAATCCCAGAAGTGTAATATTTTATGCAATGCCTTGGATATGTAAAGTTTAGTTTGCATTTGCGTGCATAATAATTTCTACTAGAGATGCATCGATATATAGCAGCCAGCCAAACATCGGTATCAACCGATAAAAGCTATTTTTTAAACAATAGTTTATTAACAGCTGATAGTCATGACCAATGTAATCCTGTCAATCAAAAGAGGACAGGAAAGTGCAATGAATTTGAGCTCTGTGTATAGAAAATATAAAGAACCATCATTAGTTTAATATTCGATAATAATGGTCATTATATGAATGAATAACATTCAGAAAATGTATCTTTTCAGTTTAGTTAATGCAAGTTAATATAACCACCAAACTATCATTATCTGCAGATATCAATTTGAATAGTCTGCTATCAGTAACACTGGATTAAAACTGTGTTGAAAAAATCAATGTAAGAGAAATCTTGCAGAAGTCACTGGTGAGCTGTTGACGTGGATCTGTGTAAATAGATAAGGCAACAGGCATGTACAGCCACAGCTGCAGCAGTGTTTGTACACAGACAGTTTAGAGTTACACATTACCCATCAGCATCCCTCCTGTCAAGTGTACACTTTTTCAGGAGGGTGAGTCAGGGAGAAACAATGATCCAAATGTCTGTGCATCATTCTGCAAGCTTGGGACAGTGCCGATTTGTCTGTGTACATACAAAAGAGTGAGTGTGAGTTGATTTGCATTGCAATGTTTCTGTCAAGCCCCCTGTCTGCAGCAGGAAATGGGTGGAGCTTGGGCCCACCTGCCCTGTCAGTCACACAGAGGACAGCTGCTCTGGCTGGCTGGCGTCAGGCTGTCACGGCGACGACCATCTATCAGCAAGTTGGCTCAGCAGGTCCGCCTCCACCCCTTGCCAAAACTCACATTCCAATAATACCCTGGACCCCAGCATTCCTCAGCCACCTCTGGACAGTTTTTGACCTATCGCTCTGTCCCTTCCACAGGCTTGTTGCACACTCCAGGACATAATGTATGTCCTCGTATAGGTTTAATAGCCTTTTTGAAGAATTTGAAAACGTGCCTCAAGATTTTATCTAGGCACTTTGAGGAATAATGAACTGGCTTTTGGTCTATGCACATGTAATCACTTATATTTGAGTCTGAATGACTGGATTCTGACATTTACTATAATTAGGCTTTATGTAGTCTGTATTTTTGGGCAGTTTAAAGGTGAAATCTGTTGAGGTTAAAATATAAGTGTATAAAGTGCATTGAAAGCTCTCCTTACCTTACCCTTATTCACAAAGGTAAGCTTTTAATAATGATTTGTAAGTTAAAATGTCAGCTATGATTTGGTTATGAAGTCATTTGTCAGTTTGTGTCATTTGATTGTAAACCAACCTGCAATTTTATTTTAAACAGAGATGCCAACTAGAGTTACAGATTGAGGCTTTAAAATTATATGGGCATTATTTTATGCAATAGCGATATATGATTAAACTGTAATGCTTTAAAGCTGCAATCCCTAGGTTTGATCTTTCTATCGCCATCTCAGTTTGAACTATAAAATTTTAGATATTCACGGAGTGATTTTCTGTACATTCGTCGTGCTTTGCCCCTTTATTCTGCGTGGATTAATCTGATATCTGCAGCATTTGTTCTGACTTACGGTACATTCACATGGGGCGAAAGCGTTAACGCTTGACGGAAGGAAGCGTGGCCAACAGCCAATCACAGTGGCCGCAACCTATGCTTAAAACTGAATAGGAAGCGTTAACCCTTACACCCCGTATGAATGCACCGTTAATGACAACGTAAATGCTTCAGCATAAATGTTTCAACATATATGCCTTACCTGTTCAGAGGAAAATCTTAGTATTTAATCCCTGCAGATATTAATATAAATTTGAGCTCTGTCACGTTCCCTTTTTAACTGGGGACTCTTCGCAGTCTGAGCTTTTTCTTTGATTCCCTAGATGTAAGAACGTAATAAATGTACATTTACATAATGTTACCCAGATGATCATCTCATAAAACATTACAGATGAAATTTCGCCATCTATAAACAAGCTAATAGTGTATAAACAAGCTCGTCCCCATACATCAAATGGATGTGATGAAGTAGCCAGTTCCTCTTTTTTCTTTTACGGACGTGACGTAATCACACAACGATGAATGACTTTTTCATCTTTTTCCTGTTAAAAAAAACCCGGCCACTCTTATGAATCATTATTATAAGCTTACCACTGTGACCCGTTGCCAGCATACATGTTTTACATTATTTCGGGGAAGCATCGCCAGTCACTCTGCTATAGAGTGCTGCAGGAATGACGTATTTTGGTTGGCCAACCCGGGAAGTTAGCGGGACACTGGTTCTCTGGCCAAAAAGCCCATTCATTTTTCCCATAGACTTTTGGTTTATTGCAAAAAATAAGATCTGTGTTTAACAAAAGCTTATGACACTTACACGTTTTGCGTTAACTAGAAATAAAAAGCTTACCTTAAAGGGGGTCACACACTTGACGTGCAGCTCAGTGCGGCGCAGCGCCACATCATTCTAAAGAAATCGAACACATTGTTTTCTATGAGTATATGCACACCAGCACCGACAGGTGGCGCCTGTCCGCCGTGCCCAGCTACGACTTAGGAAGTTGCTCAAATCCCTGTTGCACCACAGAGCACCACTCACATAGTTTAACATTAAATAACATCATATTTGTTCTGAATCATTAACGATTAACATTGGCTGCTAATATATATTTTGCATTTTGAAGTAGACGCTATCTGACCAAGCTCGTGCTATTTAATGTGCACTTCCGGTGTACGATACCTCCGAGTTGTCCTAGACGCGCAGCTCAGCGCCTTTCGGCGCCCGTGTGCGTATACCTACAGAAAACAATGTTTTCTATTCTTTTAGAACGGCCCGGCGCTGAGCTGCGCGTCCCCCTTTGGGCTACAAGCAGTAGTCCCATGTAGCAACTTGTTAGCAACCACACATTTTAAGACACGTAAAAGCTTTAAAAAGTCAAAAGTTAGTGTGTATTGTAGAATAAAACATGAAATATCTTAGGCTTGTGTTAATCAAAGATCTTATTTAAGGCGTTTAGCAGTTAAAAAACATAGACTTTGGAAAGATGGAATCGGAATGCTAAATGCTAACTACCTTTCGGGTTTTGCCTACAACAATCAGCAGTCTATTTAAAATCACCTAAAAATTTAACTTTTAATAAGTTAAATTAAAGTAATTTTGTCATTGCAAAACATTGCAATCTGTGTATTGCAGTATGCGTATTTGCGTTTCTATAATATTAATATATCTAGCAGCCCGTGTGTGTGTGTTTGTGTGCCTCCCCACAACTTACATTGATTATTCAACAAACTAAATGATATTTTTTTAAATATACAAAAATTTTCTGCCAGTTAAGAATATGGGTTGGGTTAAGAGAAGGGCATAGAATATAGATCTATATAAATTCCAACTTAAAATCACAATTTGAATTTAATTTACATTGTCTAGTCATTTTATTTTTAAATGTGTCTAACAGCCTCCCTTTAAAAAACACAAGGATAAAGGCTAAAGTCTTCAGTGCTTTATCACTGTTCATGAATATATAGACTCATCCTGAGACAGAGCTTATGGCTTATGCCAAATAATTGACCCTGTCTGAATGTGTTTGGTCTGTAAGAGTTGCTGGTTCATTGCTCAAACCTCAGCAGCACTAACCCTCTCCTCTAACGTATGATATTTGCAAAGCAGTTAGATTTATGAAGGGAGACATAGTCTTCATCTCTGGGACTCTAGAAATGAAGATTTAGGACATAATTAGTCTCACCTCCTCCCCTCCCTCCTCACCTCTCATCTGCTCTGTGTGTCGGCCTTCAGACTCCTCACCGGCATTGGGGGAGTTCCTCCACGTGTACCGAGCTCTGGGAAGGGCTATTAAAAAACCATTCATTAAGACACCACCTCCCATGGACCTCAGCAGACCTCCCTACCTTACCACAGTATCTGAATTTGTGTGTGTGTGTGTGTGTTGCTGGATAGGATAAGCTTTCAAAAGCCACAATGAGGTTTCATATGAACAAGCCGCCCATGCTAATCAAATGCACCTTTTTCATTTTATTTTTTCACTTGTCAGGATTGTACTTTATAGTTCTTTCTCTCTTAATTCAGGTTCTTGTCTCAAATTGGAGGCAGTTTGGATCAGATGGGCAGTGCTGAACTCAGGGACAGTGTTAAGAGCAGTGTTGAGAGCAATGGTCTGGATGTCCTGGCCAAATCTCTGAACACCACACCTGAGACTCTACAACTTATAGTGGATGGACTCACCCAACCACCCGGTTTTGACATTCGACAGGGTAAGAATCCATTAGTGAAATATCCACACTGACACACAGCTTATCCTTAGTATTGGGTTACATAAAGAAGGGACTTTGATTATTTAAATGCTTTTCACTTTAATTAGAAAATAACTAAACCAACAAAGAACATTTAAGAAACTTGTCATATATTATCAATAGGGCTGTCAAAAGATTAATTGCGATTAATCACATACAAAATAAAAGTGTGTTTTTGCATAATATATGTATGCACTGTGTGTAATTATTTTGCAAATCGATAGATAGATAGATAGATAGATAGATAGATAGATAGATAGATAGATAGATAGATAGATAGATAGATAGATAGATAGATAGATAGATATTGATAGATAGATATTGATAGATAGATATTGATAGATAGATATTGATAGATAGATATTGATAGATAGATATTGATAGATAGATATTGATAGATAGATAGATAGATAGATAGATATTGATAGATAGATAGATATTGATAGATAGATAGTTCCCTTTCAGTCGGTCACTACGACGTCACGTCGTGACCGACGAATTGGGAACCGCTTCGCGGGTGACCTATCTGCTTCGAGAAACCTTTAAAACGCCAATGAACTTGGCATGCAGATAACTGCATCTGCCGGCGCCGCCCCGCCGCACAGGTATTTAATGAGCGGCAGGTGCAGTTATCAAATCAGCTTTTTAGCTTCGAAAGCTGGCAGACTGACTGCTCACGAGAAGCTACTCTCTGCTCTTTGGAGAACTCTGCGTGTTTGATTTGGTTGGGCAAAGGCATTTCAGCGGAGGCTCGCGGGTGTTCCACCTTTCTTTTTAAATTTTTTTCTCACTCTTAGTTGAGTGTGTGCGTAGCCGTTCCCCTGTGTGCTTCATCAACATCAGCACATTAAAAGAGTGTTTCCTCTAAAAGAGTATTGCGGTGTTCTGCGTCTTTTTAAAGACAGCATTTCACTTGCACTGAGGCAGGAGCGTCTTTTTAAAGATGTCTTTCTGTCCGTGTTTCTGGATGCGGCAAATGTATGGGTCCCCGGGTGGCCACGATCGTCCTCTCTCGTGCGCAAGAGTGCATGCTGAGGCGGCGTTCGTGGAGGGTTCATACTCCTAAGAGAGCGTGAACCTCTTGGATGGCGGAGACGGGTTTCGTACCTCCGGGAACGTCACCCCCTTTTTTCCGTTGCGGAGCCCCGTTAAAGGTGCGGTGGCAAAACTCCGGAAATCTTATCTCCGTATAAACGGTGCTGAATCGGTTAGCTGGTTCGTCCAGTGACTCTCAGCACCCCCATCCACAGCCAGAGGTGCCGTAAGAGACGGGTGGCGCGTGTTCTACGTGCTCTCGTCCTCTTTCAGTCCTCACGAGGATTCTATGTCTGTCACAGCATCGGAGAGGGGGTCGTCTATTCGGTCGCCGACTCGGACCCACTCCCGCCTTCGGGTTGGGTAGGGGCTCCCGTGCTCGACCCCGAGTGGCAGCCATGTACGCTCGGGAGCGCGGAGACGGTCTGTGTGGAGCGGAGAGCTTCTCCCCCACCCGCACCGTCCCGCCTAGATGACTGGCACTTCAGGACTGCAAGAACAGCCCCAACCTTCTGTGCCTTTCTTCCCGGGGTGCATGTTGGTTGACACGGTCGTGGAAAACTCGTTTTCCTCCCGGAACCGACCGTTCAGCCATCACCTCTCACCTCTCCTGACGGCGGGGCCGCTAAGGGTTATGCTGCTCCAAGAGACCAGCCTCCCTCCCCTCACAGACCCACGGGCTTGTGAGAGGCGGCCTCTGCCGTGCGCACCATGGCGCGATGCAGGTCCGCCAGGCTACGGCACTGAAGGATCTGCACAGGCGAGGTCACGGTCCGGCAACTAAAGAATCCTGTGTGGCTCTGACCTGGCGCTACGAGCGACTGGGTTCACCCCACAGGCCGCCGGACGTGCTATGCCCACCCCCCGGTGGTCCAGGGACGCCATCTCTGGTTGTGTCTTGCGGGCATTAAGTAGGTCATTAATAATCGCCCTAATGTTCCTTTTTAGACCAGCCATTTCGGCGACACGGCTGAGAGTGTCCAACAATGATCGGCCGCTTTAGAGCAGACTGAGGCTTCATGCCACGTCGGAGCCTAGCTGCCCCCTCCGTTACGTCAGTATATTGGTCTGCTTTTCGCCGAGGGTGTCCTGCTACGGCTTTTTCGTTCCTTCATCCCGGCAGCTCTGAGGAACCTGTCGTAAGCTGTTCACCCGCCCACTCAGCCCGCTACAAAGGTGGAAAATGAAACTTAGCGGCTCTGAGTCGGGCGACCTGAAGATGGAGAGGATCGCTCGTCAGGAGATGGTGAAAATATCACTCTCCCCCCCACCCCGTAGGAGGGCCGGGTGGGGAATCCTTGGTTTCGTTTTGTGTTACGCCGACTTCAATCGGCACCCACTAACCTCAAAGAGCGAATTCCTCTTCTTTCTCCAGGTCCCCGGAGGCACATAGGAGCTTCGGACGGGCTCAAAACCCTACGTTCTCCTCTTCCTCATTCGCCAGCGGATGTATCGAGCGGGACATCTACAAGGGAGCCCCTTTGCTCAGCATCCATCAGCGGTTTCGGGTGAGTGTTTCATTACACACATCTCACAATGCGGCCAAAGAGCACGCGTCGTTGAGTTCCCCGTCTCCGCTCGCCACGGGTACACATCGTGCCGTTAATTTCCTCTCGCTCGGTATCTGGGGGCCTGGAAAGAGCTTCCCAGCCCGTCGCGTTGGCTTTTACGCACGATCCGTCTCGGTTATACATTCAATGTGCCCGGCTACCTCTCAAATATTCAGGCTTCACCACGGTGAAGGCTGCCGATGCGCACGTACTGCGTGCGGAAGATTGCTGTCCTATTGGCGAAGGACGCGATCGAGGCGGTCCCTCCAGCCGAGATAAAGTCGGGGCTTTACAGCCCTTACTTCATTGTACCCAAGAAGAGTGGCGGGTTGCGTCCGATCCTAGATCTGCGTACTGAGTCGAGAATTCACAGAATTCACATTCACAGAATGCTGTTCAAAATGTTTACGCAGAGGAGCATATTTTAATGCATCCGCCCACAGGATTGGTTTGCAGCCTTCAACCTGAAGGACGCGTACTTTCATATCTCCATACTTCCCCGACACAGGCCGTTTCTCCGCTTTGTGTTCGAGGGGTGGCCATATCAGTACAAAGTCTCACCGTTCGGGCTTTCTCTCTCTCTCCCTGTGTCTTCACGAAAGTTGCGGAGGGCGCACTGCAGCCCCTGAGAGAGAGAGAGCAGTGTTGGCGTTTTGGCGTATTGGCTCATAATAGCTCAGTTTCGTCAGATGCTGTGCACACACATAAATCGTGTACTTAAACACCTCGCTCGTCTCGGTCTTCAGGTCAACTGGGAAAAGAGTAAACTTTGCCCCGTGCAGAGGATCTCTTTTCTCGGAATATAACGGGATTTGGTCGATTTAACAACACGTCTCATAGAAGCGCGTGTTCAGTCAATTCTGACTTGCCTAAACATTTAAAGGCAGGGTTGCGGTTCCACTAAAATAATTTTAAAAAACTTCTGGGGCATATGGCAGTAGCTGCGGCTGTGACACCGCTCGGGCTGCTCCATATGAGACCGCTTCAGTGTTGGCTTTATGACCGAGTCCCGAGGAGAGCGTGGCTCACCGGCTTTCACAGTATTATAATTACATCGAGATGCCGTCACACTTTCACCCCGTGGTCAGACCCAGCGTTTCTCAGGGTGTGGATGCCACTGAGATAGGTCTCCAGGCATGCTATTGTTGGCAAAAATGTCTCTACAACGGGGTGGGGAGCTACGTACGGCGGGCTCGTCGCTTCGGGGGTCTGGTCGACATTCCAGCGACATTGGCATAAATTGCCTCGAGCTGTGCACTGTATATCTTGCGCTCGTCCGTTTCATCAACGTGATTCGATGCTTAAGATGTATTAGTGCGCACCAACAAAACTGCGGCTGTAGCGTATATCTATCACCAAGGCGGTCTGCGCTCTCATCACCTGTCGCATCTCGCCCGTCTCTCCTCTTCTGGAGTCAGAAGTATCTGAGGTCTCTTCGTGCCATTCACATATCGGGGTCGCTGAACACAGCGGCAGACGCGCTCTCATGAGCAGCGCGCCCCGGCGAGTGGCGGCTCCACCCCCGGTCGGTTCAGCTGATTTGGAAATGTTTCGGCAGAGCAGTTAGATCTGTTTGCTTCTTCAGAGACAACCCATTGTCGCCTGTTTTATTCATTATCCGAGGGAACACTCGGCGTGAATGCACTGGCACACAGCTGGCCGCGGGGTTTTCCCCCAGTAAGCTTTATTAGCGCAGACACTGTGCAAGTCAGGGAGGACGAGGAGCGCATTCTATTAGTTGCGCCGTACCGGACAACTAGGAATTGGTTTTACAGAATTCACTCTCCTCGCGACAGTCCCTCCCTGGCTGATTCCCTGGCACATTATGGCACCCTCGCCCCAATCTGTGGAACCTCCATGTGTGGTCTCTGGACGGGGCGCGGAGGTTTTAGGTGATTTACCCCAGGCGGTATCTAACACCATCACTGTAACGCGAGCGCCGTCTACGAGGCAGGCGTATACGCTGAAATGGAACCTGTTTGTTGTATGGTGTACTTCTCAACGAGAGGACCCCCGGGAATGCTCGATCAGTATTGTGCTTTTATATCTCCAGCACCGCTTGGAGAAGACACTTATCATTAAAGTAGATATCGCGGCAATATCCGCGCATCACGTACCCATAGACGGTAGATCTGTGGGTCAGCACGATCTGGTCATTAGGTTTTTAAGAGGTGCACGGAGGCTGAATCCTTCGCGCCCTCCCTCTATTCCTCCTTGGGACTTGTCCATGGTGCTGAAAGCCCTTCAGCACTGCCCTTTCGAGCCTCTGCGGACTGTGAGCGTCAGGTTTCTCACTATGAAAACTTTGACGCTCCTCGCATTGGCTTCTATTAAAAGGATAGGGGATCTTCATGCATTTTCGGTCAACGATTCGTGCCTTCAGTTCGGGCCGGTTGAATCCAGCGTTACACTGAGACCCCGGCCGGGCTACGTGCCTAAAGTTCCCACCACTCCCTTTAGAGATCACGTGGTGAATTTACAAGCGCTGCCTTTGGAGGAGGCAGACCCAGCCATGGCTTTGTTATGTCCTGTGCGTGCATTACGTGTGTATGTGGATCGCATTCAAAGCTTTCGGACCTCAGAGCAGCTCTCTGTCTGTTACGGTGGTCAGCAGAAAGGGAAAGCTGTCACTAAACAGAGGATGTCTCATTAAATTGTAGACACAATCGCCCTGGCTTATGAAAAACAGGGCATTCCTTGCCCTTTTGGGTTGAGAGCCCATTCAACCAGAAGCGTGGCTTCATCTTGGGCTTTGGCTCGTGGTTCCTCACTTTCAGATATTTGTAGAGCTGTTGGCTGGGCGACACCTAATACGTTCACTAGATTTTACAGTGTTCGTGTTGAGCCGGTATCCTCTCGAGTTCTCTCGTCAGATCAGTGAGAACATCGAGGAACGGCTCCTGTGTCGGCTTGGTGCCTTTCTTTTCGGTGCTGCACGACCGCACCATTATGGAAGGCAGTTAAGGCAAAAACGTTACAAAAAGCTGTTTTTTGTCTCCTCCACCGCTTGGTGGCCGATGTTGCGGAGCATCGGCTGCCAGCCTCTCACTAGATGTATCCTTGACTATCTGGGTGAGGCTAGCGCCCACATTGCGCCCCCTAGTGGTTTCTTTGTGAGTATTTCCGTGGAAAGTTTCTGATTTACCATGTTTCCCTTAGCGGAGTTCGTTCCGCGCCTCTCTAGTGTTGCTAAGAGAGTGTATTTTTTATAGACCTCGTGTCTTTTTATCCATCACCTTAGTGGTAGACCCCTAGAGGGTTTTCTTTCCGCAGCGATCTTAGTCCCGCCTGACGAGTTTGCTTCCCAGTTCGCCTAGTCACTATCGTGGGTTAAGGAACAAGTAGTGACCGGCCTCTGCTTCAACCCCATTTCCGTTCCCTTAAAGAGGAGAGTCGGAGGGTTTATGCAGGCACTGGAAGGGTCAGCTTCAGTGGCGCTTTGGTAGGGATTCCCAATTCGTCGGTCACGACGTGACGTCGTAGTGACCGACTGAAAGGGAACGTCTCGGTTACATATGTAACCCTCGTTCCCTGAAGGAAGGGAACGGAGACGTCACGTCCCGTCGCCACAGTTTGCTGTTCCACTGCTGATATCGGCCGGACCCTTTCCTTCTGTCCAGCTTTCTCAGCAAAAAATAGCTGATTTGATAACTGCACCTGCCGCTCATTAAATACCTGTGCGGCGGGGCGGCGCCGGCAGATGCAGTTATCTGCATGCCAAGTTCATTGGAGTTTTAAAGGTTTCTCGAAGCAGATAGGTCACCCGCGAAGCGGTTCCCAATTCGTCGGTCACGACGTGACGTCTCCGTTCCCTTCCTTCAGGGAACGAGGGTTACATATGTAACCGAGACGATATTGATAGATAGATAGATAGATATTGATAGAATTTTATATTATATGTTAATAAATAAAATTATACATAAACAAAACATTTTCTTAATGTTATACATGTATGTGTGTATTTATATATACATAAAAATTTCACACAATAAATACAGAAATATATTATGCAAACACAAACTTTTATTTTGAAAGCGATTGATCACAATTAATCTTTTGACAGCTCTAATTATCAACTCATATTCGAGTAATAGAATATTCAACTTAAAGTAAGTTACCTGGTTGCCTCAATATCTTAAGTTAATTCAAATTTAAAAAAATATTAGTTAGCTCAAAACAAATTGTGTAAAAATTGTTTTGTCAACTTAAGTTGGATTAACTCAAAATTTTAAGGCAACCAATTTTTTCGTTTAACCAACTTTTTGTACAGTGTAAGAATGTAAACGTAATACTCTACTACACTTTAAAGTTAATACCAACTAATGGGGCGTACACACCAAACACGCATTCAAAGATTTGGTGAGTAGATTACATAAAAAATCAATGCAAAGATGTAAATACGAACTTGCACGGGGTGATGCGAATGATGCAAATTGGGCGGCACAATTAATTCGCCTCAAACTCATCTTCGCACAAGTTGAAAATATACAACACAAGCGAAAAACTTGCATGAGACTTGAATCTACAGTGAGGAATTTAATGCTTTGCGATTGGTGTGTATGCAGCATAAGAGTCTAATACCAACTAAACATAGTACAAACCAATACACACACAGACAGATCTGAGACAATGCTGGCATCTTTTGCACTTTCCTGTTTTTCCTTTTCCTCCCTCACTCCTAATGATTCCCCTCTTGTCTCCCTTGAGTCCGTCTCTTGTCTGTGAGATGACTGGGCGGCACTCCAGGTTTTTGAAGTCTTGCCGCGTAAACCGGGGGAAGACCCGCGTTATTGAAGCAGACCTGCCGACAGATATATCATTAATGAGAGAGAAATCTGCTTTAAAAATCAAAGCAGAACAGCCTTGATCCCAGCCCTGAAATCCCCCAGCGACTCTCTCGGAGTGAATAAAAACTACCGAACAACAAACGCCTCTTCTGGTTTTAATGTTACGTTCAGACATCTGAGAAGATATTGTTTTTCTTCTGCGGGTGTTGATAGTAAATGTTATGTTTCATTAAAGATGACAGGATCGTAATTAAGACGAATGCCTTAACGTGTTTTAAGGGTTGGGGAACAGAGTTCATTATATGCGGAGGGAAGGTTTTCTTTGGGAACGGGATGGGGTTTTATTTTCCAAACTTGGAAAGATGATGATTGCACTGTTCGTTAAAGTCGAATTAACAATGAAACTCTTTTAGAGAAGAAAAGGCTTTTTGTAGATATTGTAGGCATAATTCAATCTGAAAATGTTATGTGGTTAGTTAGTCGAGTGTAAAAGAAAAAGTTGTCTTATGTCGCAGAAACACTTTGATCAGCTGAATAAGGTGGTTTTCAAGCATGCCTTATTGTGCATTTGAAGACATCATTGATCGAGACGGTTTGCAGGGCGTTTCAGAGGATGAAATGTCACTTGGGGAGGGTCAGGGTGTTGTGCACTAGATAGGACACTAGCTTTCTCATCATAGGGCAGTAGGCTCACTTCCATTGGAGTCCTGGTGTTCTGTAGCCAGCTGTATAAATAAATGCCATGTGAGCTGTGCTCTTAAGGTAAGGTGTCCCGGATAAGAATAATCAGAGATGAATGTTTCCTGGACTGCAGAGCCTGCTGAGAGACCGTGTTTATGTAAAAAGCACCTCCCAAAAAAATCTTTCAAAAAACAGACGAGGAAGAGGTTTGAGAGGCCTGGTAATTCAGTTTGGTTTAAACCTTTAACCAAGGCTTGTCTCTGATTTCTAGCTTTAGAGGTCTTGGATGAGAGGTTTGTAATATCTAGTACTGTGTAGTAGTAGAAGGAAGTCAGGATGTGAGTCTCGCTCATTGGAAAAAAAGGCGAAATCTGTTGAAACATTCATTCTTTTTTTCATTATTTCCATTCGTCTATGTAGATTTCGAGCAGGCGGACTTTAAGAGAGAAGTCGTGTCTATGAATGACCTGTATGAGGGGATGGTGCTAACAGGTCGTGTAACAAACACTGCGTTATTCGGAGCCTTCGTGGACATTGGAGTCGGACGATCTGGTCTCATCCCGAAGCGTTACATCACTCCTGATAAACTTCCTGCTGACCAGAGGAGACGCAGTCTAGCCCTTGGTCCAGGTGAACGGGTGGAGGTACTGGTCAAAAATGTGGATCTTCAGAGGAATCGGATCACTCTGGATCTCATTAAGGTTCTCCGATAATTTGAATAAGGATTTAAATAACAAAAAGTTAGTGTAATGAAGATGAACCATTTGTAAAGTATGCTTTAATGCCACAATTTTTGTATTTGTTCATGGGAATGAAACGTTTTCCATTTAGCTGCTATGTTCTTGAATGTTATAATAGATAACTGTTGAAATGTGTAATGTTGGGTAAAAATAGTTTTTGTAATGAATATATATTGTTTTTTTCCATGTCTGACTCCATTTATTTGAATCTTTCGTTTTATAATATCTTTATAATATCTGTCTTTTGTTTTGCATGTACAATAACATTCACTGTAGAAACATCATGTTTCATTAAAGATGATGTTAGAAAAGATGCTGAAGGTGCTTGCAGTTAAATTCATTTTGAATGAGTCCAGAGGAAATTGATTTTAAAAATATTTAAACCATAATGTGTATTGGATCTGATTATTAATATTAATTAATTAATGTGATAAAGAGTATTTATTCTTAGTTCTTGTAAGACAGTTTATCAGCTTGTACTCTTAGTGCTCAAATCCTCCAGTTTAGCATCATGGATGCCTGAAGCGTACGTGATTGAGGTGAATGATTGACGTGAACTGGTTACTGTTGCTATGGAGCGCACGGTCAGATGTTACCCCACCAAACTCGAACTAGTTTGATTGACAGCCACTTATCAGGCAGAGAGGAGGGGGTTGTAAAAACAGCTGCCACACTCCAATATGACTAGAGGCCATGGGGATAAACTAAACCTAATTACCATGGCTAGCCACGTGCTAATGAGCTACTTCAAAATTAATCCCATACTCCCTCCTCTCTATTATCTAATCTGTTCGTGTTTAAATGACACAAATCAAAAAATGGGTAAATAAGAAACCTGATGTGCCCTGAGCACTTAATTTAAACCACAGGGAGAGAATTCCAAGTGAGTGTTTGTATTTACGTTTGGGACGTTGCTGTGTATTACAAGGAAGTCTCATCACATCTAAGATGAAGCATATGAGGTCTGGTGTAGTATCATATCATAAAATGGCAGTTTATAATTTTTTTTATTATTATTTAACTCAAAATGGCTAGCTAATATAGTGTCTTCGATCTTTTTCCTGGACTTTTTCCTGTGATTCTTAGCAGGAACAGACTTAATGTTTTACATATTAGCTTATACAGTACACTGTACAAATGATATCAAATCAACATATTTTTATAATAACAAAATAAGTTAAAGAATTTAAACTTTTTTATAAGTTATGTCAACTTATCAAAGTCAAAACTTATATTAGTGGGTTGAATTGACTTGCAAAACCAAGTTATTTTAACTTCATGCTGAATTTTTCCAGTGTAGATGTTTAAGTTTGTTGTTTTAATTTATATACATGCCTTAGGTGATAAATCCTTAATTAAACATCTCTGGAAAAGAAATGCGAAACAAAATAGTTTACCTGATAAGTCGCATGATTTGTGGAGGGTGATTATAACTCAGCTACACAGTAGCTCCAAATCACTGTGCAAGTATGTAAATGTCTACAGTGTGGTTCCTAAATCTTAACTTGTAGTGTATCATGCTAGCGACACTATTTAATGGGTCTTGATTTTCAGTGAACATGCTGTGAACATTTTTTCTATAGTGAAAATCTGTATACATGCGGTTAATTCAATGCATCTGCCAAATGCATGGATATAAACGTTATCAAAATGGACAACACATTCCTATGCTGTTTTTAGATGACATTTTAATTAAAAACTCATGCCAATTTTCACAAAATGTAATGTTTGTGTCTGTGAAGTTTTAGCTCAAGATACCCTACAGATCATTTATTATAGCATGTCCAAAATGCCCCTATATTGGCAAGAGCAAAAAGTGCTGTTTTGATGTGTGTACATTTAAATGCAAATGAGCGCATAGCTCATTTTGATAAAAATAGATCTGATTCTTGTAAATACAGTCTGGGAAAATAGTATTTTTAGCCACATTAGTGCTACAACGTGCGAATAAACTAATTTCCAAACACCTTGTAAAAGTGGATTTTTAATAATAAGGGCCTATTTAAAGCAGCAAACTGTGTTGACCTATTTATTGTATTGATATCTGTCATTTTACAAATATTCACTAATATTTTGGGTAACCAATCAATCTTTAATTTTATTTGGCAATTCAAATGGTTACAGTTCACTGTGTGTGCGTGCATGCGTGCTTTCTACAATGTTTTTTAATGAGACCAAATGAGAAAACAGGCAAATGGAAACAACAGTCGTTCAAGAATCTTGGATCAAGCACTTTCCTTTAAATGGATCATTTTGGATGGTCTCATATTTTTATGATGACAGTCAGTGATCTTGCATGTATAATCTAGTTTCAGTTGAAACTTTCATCTCTTTAATAGTTTGGATTTCTCCATTATATAACAGTTTTTAAAGTATATGTTTGGCTACTTTCTTAGTCACCGTAATATAAATTGCAGCAGTCAAAAATGCGTTTTGAATAGGAAAAAAACATAAAAGTCGCACTGGACTATACGTTGTTTATTTAGGAAATGATTTCACAAAATAAAAATAATAATTTTTAATAAATAAAAAACAAAATAATTCAAGGCACTGGGAAGTTTTTGAAAATATACATACATAGATACAGGTAATTGAAAATGCTTAAATCCATATTATTCCCTGTGTAGTGTAGGCTAATATAAAATGTCTAGCCTTTTAAGCACACAAGTGCTAAACTGTTCGCTTTAAATGTTTATATCTTCTGTATGCGAATGTTGTTTCATACCAAAATGCTTTTTTTGCGTACTTGTGTTTCACACATGAAAACGTCTCAGGTTACCTATAACTGTGATTCACCGAGAAGGGAACGAGACGCTGCGTCTCCCTTGCCATACATCCTGCGTCCCTGTAACGCCGTCTTTGGCAATATTTCATAGCAATATACTTCCTGGCTCCCGTGTCACCCTGTCTTTGTCGTTAAGCCTCACCATTGGTTGAATTTGATATACACATTCAGATGCACTTACCCCTGCAAGCGTCCCCAAAGTGTCACCACAGTGACGCAGCGCAAGTTCCCTTGAAAGGGAACTGTAACAATGTAAACTTGCTTTCACTTGAAATGTGTCCCCACATTTAGTCCTTGAATTTGAGGGTATTGGACCTGGAAAGTCCTTGAAAGGTCCTTGAATTTGAACTTAACTAAGGAGTGGGATTAGAAAAACAAAACAAAAAACTTTTGTTAAATGTAGCTTAAATAAACTGATTGCAACCACTAACCTTAAAAAAATTGAGTTAATTGAATGAATTATTTTTTCAGTGCATTCTAGATAATTATGTGCTTGTGTATATGGCGTTGTTCTAAATCTGAATTTAAAGTCCTACTCAAACATTCTAACTTTGTCCTTACAGAAAATACTGAAATAGCCAAACCTGATGTGTTTACATATTTTTTCTATTTTTATCTATTGAGGTCATTAGCAGATTAGTATACACCATGGCTTGAAAATGGTGTGTGAAATAAAAAGCAGTTTCAAAAGCCCCTAATTCAGATGGACCAACTTTTCGGACACCACAAGCTTCTTCAAAAATAAGGGTGTCCAATGTCAACCACAAACGTGAGTCAACCGGAGTTACAGGCAATTATGTGGAAAGAACAGCACCACCTCCACGCAGAACCCATTGAGTTCATTGGTAGGGCCAATACTGTTGCCCTGAGGACTCCATAATGACCGTGTAGGTGGCCTCGCTCTGCAATGGGCTATCAAAACGCTCTGCTGATTTTGGACACAGGTTCGAAGCCATGCATTCACTTCTCTCGTTTGTTTCTGAACAAAACCATGCGTTGCTCTGTTATTGTGATTGGCAATGCGGAGGTCTCACTGAGAAAGGCTGAGGGGGAACCGGCTGGTCTACGCTGATGTCTTTGGGGGGCATGTGTTTGCCTGCTCTCATTTACAGCTGTGATCTCAATTGTGACAGAGGGATCTCTCGGCTCTCATCTGACTTCATGAACCTCACCGATCTATATCTTTGGATTTTATCAGGAAGCTGCTTGTTTTAAAGTTAGATAAAGGACATGATTGTGATTATGTGCTGACTTTTATTTGTCAGAAAAAGCATTTCTTAGTCTTTCGGAATTACGTGGTTGTTTGTTCATTAGCTAAATTAAGGGCTCAGACATTATTTAAACATCTGGGCCCGGTTGCATAAAACACGTTAAGTTTTTCCCTTAAGTATGACATTATTAAGTATGTAAATTCCCCTTACCTACTGTAGGAGAATAATTTAAGGATGTTGCATATAATCCCTTAAATGGTCTCTTAGGTAAGGGTAATTGTTAAATGTTTCATGACAGCGACCCAGGTTTGTTGTTATAAAATACTATTGTTGCCATAGAGATGAAACAGAAAAAAATGTAGGTTTTTTTCTGCAAAACACTTAAGTTTAAGGGAAACATAAGGGTGAACTTAAGGGAAAATGACACTTAGGCTTCAGTCACACCAAAAGCGCTTTAAACGCTTGCAAACGCAAGGCGCGACGCACTGCCTTTTTTAAAAAAAAGAGCAGTGCGACGCGGCTTTTCATATTGCTAAGCAACCACCGAGTCAGCTGTCTTGTCAATCAAATATTGAAGCGTGAGCGCTCTTTTGCTGTTAACTGTCATATCAGCAGAAACTTTAAAAAGAGGACGCTTGCTCTGACCTTGTTTGAGGATGAGAGGTGCACAAACACGCAGGAGAGAGTGAGCGAGTGGAGTCCGGTTCTTCAAAGCAACTGTAAACTTCCCTCGCCACAACGTAAGGCCCGCCTCTCCCCTCATTCGATTGGACAATGGAAAGACACGAATGACGTCGGGCGCTTCTCCGCTCTCAGCGCTCCTTCAAAAACGCGTCCGCGGCAGGCGGCAAAAAACCGTAAGGCGCTCGGCGCGCATAAACAGCGCGCAAACGCGCCCTGCCCATAGAATATCATTCAAAAAAGGCGCCTGCAACTGCCATAAACGCTATTGGTGTGACTGGCCCCTTAAGGTGCTTTATGCAACCGGGCCCTGGCCTTGCTATGCAATGTTTTTGGCAATGACTAAATGTGGAGCAGGAGTTAAGCTTCAGGCTCTTGATGATGTGATGAATGCAAAAACCCAGGGCAATGTACAGTGCCACTGTACCCAAGGTCCAAAATTAACACTTCCCAAGTGCCAAATGCAAGTAAAATTTAGCTTTGGCAAGTGAATAAAATACATTTACTTGCCAGTTGGCCAGTAAGCTTATTAGGAACTGCAACATAATACATAGCGAAATTGTGAATCTAAGCTAATGTAGGTGACGAAATTCAGGAAATATGGGGTGGTTTCCTGTCCCAGTCACAGACTAAAATGCATGTTTGACCTGCCTTAATTTAAAAACATCTTGCACTGACATATCTTAACATATATTAGAGCCATTTTTTCGTCTCAAGATACACACCAGTATTGTTATTTGCAAGGTGTGTTTGTAAAAACTGCTTATCTTAGTTCTCCCTAAACCAAACTGTGAAGAGTCTGACATGGTGTAACTTTGTATCTTCAAGACCTAAACTAACGCTTTCTTTTCTCTTAAATCTTTCTTTTCTGTTTTATCTTTTATCTTAGCACCTTTTGTACTATTGCCTCCCTATGACACATCGCTTTTATTGTTTCCTAATCTATGTAATTTGCTTTGGACAAAAGCGTCTGCTAAATGCCTAAATGTAATGTCCTACTGTAATATAAGTTGTGAATTTAGTTAGCATTAGTCAACTTCATTAGTTAACATGAACTAATAATGAACTGCACTCATACAGCATTTATTAATCTTTGTTAATTTTAACATTACTGATACTTTATGCAAAATCTAACGTTAGTTAATGCACTGTGAACTAACATGAACGAACAATTAAAAACTGTATTTCTATTAACTAACATAAACAAAGATTAATAAGTACTGTAACAAATCTATTGCTCATTGTTTGTTTGTTTAAGTTAATACATTAACTAACTAATGTTAACTAATGAACCTTGGTGTAAAGTGATATTCTAAACCTTGTCCTGGAAATTGCCCAATGGCCTACTAATTTTTTTTTGTTGTGAGCCCTGCATCTTCTGCAGCATTAACTTCACTTTAATCTAGGATGCAAGTTTTATCGGTTAATAAGAGTGTCCAAATAAGATCACACATAATAAAATTAATTCAGATGTCCTGAATTTTAAACAGTGAATTTGGTTGTAGAATGCAGTTGTCACTCCTGTACATACAGTAAAGGACTATGCTTTTGTCCGATGCCTCTGTGGTACACTGTGTTCTCTGGGTATTGAACCAATGACGTTTGCACTACAAATGCACTGTCCTACCAAATGAACTATGTGAACATTAATTTTGCTGTCCATGTGGTAAAAGAGACGTGACACAAAGTTGAAGAAGAGTTTTGTAGATAAATTAAAAAGCCATTTCATATATACTCCAGCCAAGAGTGTACAATTTCTCTCTTTTTAGTAAACGAAAGTCACTTGCCACAACTTCCAGAACCAAAGACAACTTCCACATCTGAAGAGTTTTAACAGTGCAAAATATACCTCTAATGTACATTGAACTTGATTTAACTATTAAAACCCCTTGTAAAAGCTTCATACTGGTTGGGTGTACAGTATTTCTCATAAGAAGTAATACTGCGGTAGTACCAGTGAAATCTAATTAGGCTACCATTCTGTAAAAGCAAAACAAGATCTGGAATCTTGCTGCAAAAGTACTTGGTGTTGCCTGTGAGGAGTAAGTTTATATGTCTCTTTAGAGATCTCACTATGTTCCCACTGTTAGTTTTTTAATGAGTTTTCATTACACCACTGGGAGAAAGATGGTTTGTACTTGTCTTGTTATGGAAATGAGAGTGAGTGGCCAGACGTTTGTGGTGATGTTCAAGGGTAATGGGTTTTAGCTTGTTCATCGTGTTGACAGTGAGCAGTAAATGATGACTCCCCAGATGGCCAGATGACAGGATGAAGTGGAAGATTAAAGAAAACATTGATGTACAATATCGATTAAAAAAACCAAAAAAGCTACTTATTTTGCCTCACCTGCTACTGGTGAGTCAATTAAGAAAATCACTGGCCATAAATACTTCATATCAGCCATTAAACTATACAGTATGTTGCATTATTTGTTGTAAAGAAATATAATTTACACATTTTTCTTGCCAAAACCAACACGTTTACTCATGTTTGTCACTTGGCTCAACTACCTTTGGATGTAGTTTACTTGTCCAATACATAATTATTTGAATTCGTATTTGTAACTCAAAAAAACGTTCAGTGCTACACGGCACATTAAAACAAATCCCTATTCTTCCATACGCAGTTTTTACTCATCAGCTCATCACTGAATGCCTAAGGGCAGATGAATGGCTGTTTGCATTAGGCTGCACCTTGTCAACAGAGCTTATAAAAGCTGTTGTCACCAAATGAGTGTGATATCAAAACCTCAACACAAGCATTAGATTAGCAGGCCCATGGGGAGCCCCCTTTCTCCCCAGAGCCGCCCTCATCCTCCAACCCTACTGAAACTCATCTCGGTCCCTCTTTGGAGGCCATTAGACTAACTCTGTTACCCAGTCTGCGTATCCCCTGCAGCCCCTCAGCTCATCTCCACTAAGTGGATAATGCCTTTAGACTGATTATGAGAGTGAAGGATGCTATTGAAATGGGGCCCTGCAGCAGTGAACCCTTTGCAGGCCAAATATTTTCACAGCGGTCCAGGTGTTTCACTCTGAGGAGGGAGAAATATATATAAAAGTGGGTGGTGGCTCACCACAAAATGATTGGTACAAATACGAGGAAAGACATTTAAGACGGTTTGAAGATGAATTTGATGGCAGAATGGTACAGTAATAATCACCCCAAAAATAGAAATTGACTCGATTGCGTTGCTTGAACTATATTTTCTTGTTTTCTTTTGAGTAGAGCAATATACAATATTAAAATCTGCTGCTGTTATGCTAATATTTCCTCAAAATTGTGTCTTCCATTTTAGCTTTTTTACTTTACTGCACAATCAAAACCCATTTGCAGACCCAGAGGAAAATTATATAGCAGGAGGTTTTATGGTGAAAAGCCCCCAAATTTGAGAGATTCTTTTAAAATTGCTTGGAAAAAAATTTAAATAAATTTGATATTAAAAATTTAAATTCTATCATAAATATATTATGCGCTATACAAATTTAAATGACATAAAAGTTTGTTTTTCAAGAGTCCAACAGTTCGGTGAATTCCCTGTGAGAAAAATGCATAGACTCAGTAGACCTCTTCCTTTGCTTAGGTCATCACCACTGTAGACCCCTAATTCAGTGTGATTGACAGGCCCGGGTAGGAAGTTGTGTTTCCACTTGCCCTCACCTCACTGGTCCCCTGTAATGGGAAGCCTTTATCAGGGAGACTTTCTGTAGACCTTCTGACTTTCTCACGTCTCTCATTTTGTATGCTTATTTCATATCCACAGATCACATTCAGCCACCGGAAGGAAAAGGGGGTGTGCACACGGGGAAAATACCCATAATGCCCATGTAAACTTGCAGCCCTATGACCCATAATTGTATACGCCGGCCAATGCAATCACTAATCACAAAATAAAGAGTACTAAAAGTCTCTATTGTAATTGTCTGCTTTCATTTTTATTTACATTTTGGTTCCTAAATTAGATTCTTATACAATTTAACCATGGTTAATTGGTTTTCATTTTTACAGTCAAAGTGTAGTAAGCATTCGTTTTTTCAGTATAGTAAAACAATTGTTCACTTTTGTAAGCAGATAAAAATATACATCATTTAAGTACACAGCTCTGTAAGTAGGCTATACATTTTCTTTTGAACATGACAAGATGGCTTTAATCTCCATTATTACACGATCGTTTCCCGTCATTCAGCATTAAGACACAGGCCTTAGGTGATTTATGCTGAAGAAGAATCAGATACGTTAAGATTGAAAAGATCTCGTATGTTTTTAATGTTAAATCCTGTCCAAGGGCTATAGGGGCCATGTATCAACCAGTTGATAATAACATAAACGTTTTATTAACCTCGAATCTCCTAAGACATTTCAAATTGTCATTCAATTACTCGAAGTTTTCTTAAAGAGAGTTTTTTTTAGTGTCTGCAAGATAAATTGTGAGCGTCGCATTACTTTCCCCGTTAATATCGTGAAATGTTTTGTATTTTTGTCAACCGTTTAGCGTGAGAACTAATGGCTCGGTTCTTTCAAACTTTTTCAAAACGGACCGTTATGATTCACGATTCAGTCGGAGTTTGACCACTCGCGCACTGAATCATTTGAGCGGTTTCTCACTCAAGATGTCAGTAATGAATTGATTTATGACATTTAGGAAACAAGAGGAGCACTGTGTATGAGCTAATAATTCATTTTCAAACAGTCAAAAATATCCATGCAAGTACCACGGTATTTATATCAATGGATATTACGTTACATCGTGTTGGTAAGTGTTGATTTTTGTTCTTTTGACAGTATGCACCTTGCTTTTTTGTTTATTTTGTTATCACAACTGGATAACAATATAATTTTTCTGTTGTACTTCTTTCGGTGTTTTTTGATTTTATAATTTAAAACATTCAGTTACAGCTGACATTTTCATATTAATAAAATATGCTTAATAACTGCACGCATATTAATAAAATATGCTTAATAACGGCACGCTATGTATGTAGCTTTAGTGCAAGTAACGTAGCTTAGCTTGGCTTAGCTTAGCTTAGCTTAGTTGTTAGGTCCTGTTTTTTGTTTAGTTTGTTTATACCACACCAGCCCGTGAGAAATTATTTTATTTACTTTCTTAATGACATTGTTTAACCAGATTTCTATATTATGAGGGGTGCCTGTCTGTGTAAAACCACCTGCCACAATGCTAAAGCTGCCAAACTGGCTTTTTGCCAAAGACGTTGCTATGCTGTAGCTAAGGTGTTCTGAGTAGTCATAAGTGCATGGCTATGCGTTTTTCAGTGGTGTTCTGGGTTGTTGACATATTGGCCTAGATCAAAAATGCTCATTTCAAAGTTTCTAATATTTTGATTCTTGAATATTTTGGTGTCCAGGTGGCTCTGGCCTGTCATTAAACAGGCAAAAAGAAAGTAGAAGGGAAGGAAATTACAGGGCGGAGAATAGAATAAGATCCAAGATGGAGATCGAACTCAGGTGGCTGGAGGCGCACTTCTTGTACTATCAGCTCCTGTGGCTTTTGGCTCCAGGTATGCGTTAAATTTAATTGCAGCTACTGTAAGTGACACTCTAATGCAGAGGATTATGGGATTGACAGCATAGCAAATTGGGAGAGTTTGAATAAGTTTAGAAATGGAAATGACAGGTGACATTTAGAGTGAGATAAGGGCAAGCCACTGTCACATCTTTAAAATGGAAGATTTGAGAAAGCCCTAACAACCCTACGTAGGAGCAAAAGTGGTGATGCTTGCCTTAGTAAACAACATACTGTAAATAAGTCCCGTGTTGCCTGTAGGCTTTTTTTGTGAGTTGTAATGACAAAGGAGAGCGTGCCCCGACCCGCCTATGACATGCTGATGGTTGTTGCCAGGACGTGAGACATGCTGTGTAATTACCTTTCATTTAAGATATTCAACTTCTAAACAATGAGGAATAATAGTACCTTATTAATGTCAGACTGGCTTGTCAAATTATGACAGATTTACCGTTTAAACCGTACCACTGACGCTCGAAATCAGACTTGCCCTTAGACAAGCCTTCGGCATACGGCCTGTGTTTCAACTACCGTAAGTCACACTGCATAATCCATTCACATGTCACATCTCCACAAACCCCAGTGCTTCCCTGATCTCATATCACTTTAGTCTTAAAGCATTTTTGATTGTTTGATTTTGAATTGTTGTTAGCACATTTTGCTTTGAGAACAGCATGTACTGTATGCTCTTTGCTCCTTTTGATAAGATTTGTGACTCAGTCACAATCTGTCTGGTTTTAATTGTGATGCTGTCATTTTAAAAGCATTTAGAATAATTGCAAACTTTTTGGTTGATTTTTATCTTTTTCGAGCAATTTGCTGAGCAATGAAAAAATTATGCATATGCAGGGGATAGTGTGGGTATGCTTGGCCTATTGTTTTTAGGTGTGTGAGCCTGCGTTGAGTCTGGGAAGTAGGAAGGAAGGAGATAGTCTATATAACAGTAGTGCTACTTGGCCCCTAACACCTTTAAGACAGCTGATGATAATCTGTTTTTCCTGATGGCCAGCAATTCAGGAACAGGAGGAGACAAGTCTGTCATCAAGAGCTTTCAATCATTTTCACACTGAGCTGTGCCACTGGCTCAGCAAAGCCCTTATTTAAGCACTCGCTGTGTCCACCAGATGAAAGGAATATCTGTTAAGTAATGGATTCTTACCTTTGAAAGTGGCATCCAGGCTAAAATAACATCCACTGTCATTGCTTCCTCCTTTTGTAAATATGTTTTTACTCATAATTTTGTGTTAACGGCTATCCCAAAATACTTTTCAGGTAATAGCTAGATTTGTAAGAATCAGAGTTCAAGATGTTAAACTCTAAATAATGTTCTGTTGTTTTAACTCATAGTTGGGTCAAATATGCACAAACCCAACATTTAGGTTAATTTCAACCCAAGTGCTGGGTTGTTTCAACTCAAAGTTGGGTAACAGCAACCCAGAATAGAGAGATTACCCCCACAGTTAGGTTTGTCCATATTTGACCCAACTTAAAACAACCGACTTTCTTTTAGAGTGTATGTTAAAGGAAAACACCACCGTTTTTCAATATTTTACTATGTTCTTACCTCAACTTAGACAAATTAATACATACCTATCTTTTTTCAATGCATGCACTTAATCTTTGTACAGTGCGTTATGAATGTTTTAGCGTTTAGCCTAGCGCCATTCATTCCTTAGGATCCAAACAGGGATGAATTTAGAAGCCACCAAAAACTTCCATGTTTTCCATAGTGAAATGGATTTGACTAACAGCGCTCTGACAAGTGAACAGACAAATGCGCTAAATTAAAGGTCCAATATCATTGGTCTTAAAAGTGGATGGATCCTGTCCCACCCACATATAGTGGTTCCGACGCCCATGAGTAGCATTGAAGAAAATAATTACACTGTATTTTTAATGCATAATTTAAAGGTAGGGAATCACATTTTGAAAAATGCTAACGGTAGCTGCCTAGCAATGAAATCACGATCCCACCCTCCAGTCAAATCGCCATTCAAAGTCACGCCTCTTTCAAAACACATGAACATCTGCAGATCAGACGGTCACATCTCATGTCTCATTCAGCAGTGAGAAAACTTTGCAGTACAAAGTGAATAACTTTTCCAAAATAACCAACATAAACAACTGGTTTACATCAGAATTAGTTTAAGTACACTTTCGGTTGTGTAGACATAGTAACTATATCGTTACGCAAATCCGTAAATGCACACAAATTTCATAAGCAACACTATGTTTCATCAAAGTAGAATATCTGAATCCATCTCAATACAAACATATCGCATACCTACCTTACCAAAATAAACAGTGCAATGACCCTTTCAGACCCTTTGCCTCCTGCAGCTGTTTGCATCTCGTGGTAAAGCAGTAAAGTTACTGATGTTAGTTTGGGTTTTTGCTCTTTGCTGATCCAGACAGTTTTTGCTGTTGTTGTTATAAAAGATGTCTTTCGTTTTCTGGCTCCTTTGCAGGTTGTCAATTCAGCAGAAAAGTTTGCCATTCTCCCTGTTTACAGACAGGAGGTGAGCGCACATGAACGCCGATGACGTATGGTGTTTGCGTGGACTAGCTGCGCGGTGGCCGGTGGGCATTCAAATTACGCTTATGGAAGAGGGACAAAAAATGCAACGTCCGTTTGGACCGAGATCTTTTATTGGTTGACATAAATTTCTACAAATAAATTTAAACAACTTAACATAGTGATTGCTATCAGGATGTGAGGAGACTTTTAACCAGCATAACTAAAAATGTTTCAGGATCAAATCTGTTAGCCTACCTTTAACTAACTTTTGCATTTAAAAACCCACAGACCTGATGATATTTGATGTGATTTCGTTTAAGTGAAAAGTCCTTTTCATTAAAAAACATGCATGTTATGTTACTGGTTGCTCATGCTCAAGCTTCAGGCTAAATAACACAAAAAACATGAATGGAATATGAAACTGCAACATACATTTACACTGGAATAAATAAGCCAAACCCACATGAAGAAAAGGGGGTTGGACTCCTGCTCCTTAATTTCACTCTTCTCATAACAGATTAGTGGAGGTGTTTGAGCTGTTGTTTGTGTTTGGCTTTGTAACAGAGATTCTTCTGAAGTATTTGCCTGTGTTCTGTGTCTATGTCCTTCTGTGTTCTGGCTTGTTCCGTTTACATGGCCAAGTAATGACAACTTCAGAAACTCCACCTAACATTAACAGTGTGTGATGCCTTTGCTGTCCAGCACTGAAGAGAGCAAAGTTTCTAAGCCAGCAAACCGTCAACATAGCTTTAAGTGAGCCAGGGTTTTACACCAAATGCATATAGCTGATCTTGTCTCGGGCCAAGCACAACACTGTAATGTATCTTAACTGTAATGTGACTTAAAAGCATGACAACTTTAAAAGCTGTGAACCAGTTGACCGACTTTTTGGTGCCTTTTCAGTGGGGCTCAACATCAGGTACAGATGTGGCCTTTAAAAATGCGCGTCTCTGAGACCAGAATGCCGCGGAGACTTCCGAAATTCTGCGAGATCCCGCAAAAGGGGGGTTCGGTGGGGGACGCAGGAAATATAAAAACCTGTAGAGGGCAGGCGTGTTTCTTGTAGGCCATACTGACGACAATGTGTGTGCTCGACTTCATGCTGAGCGTATACTGTATGATATTGAAGTAACATGACACGGACTTTGATGTCATACAAATGCATGCTTTTTGGCAAACATTTTGTTGGCGAAGTTTTCTTTTGCCAGTTACATAAACAGTCACATATTCTTCATAAAAATCCGACTCAAACGCGGATCATTTGTCTTATTTTTTTCCGTGTACTTACAGTAGAAGAGACGTGATGTATGATAATCGAGTCTTATAACAAAATAATTCGCGAAGACCTTTGAAGAGACCGAGCGCATTTACGCAATATCATTAACTAGTTTATCTAATTTTACATTTAGTTCATTTTTGCATCTGAACGTTTTAATAGCTTTAACATGGTTGTGGTGCGCTTTTCTGCATTTCTGAACAGTAGGCTACTTTTTATATTATTATGTTTCCCTTTACATGGTATGAAACACGATAAAAAGTATGCATTGGTGTTTAATACATTTCACTGAGAATTTGTATAATATGTTATACTTTTGTACTAAGAAAATAAAATCATATTGTGAGTGTAAATATTCATAAATTCGAGGAGTTTCTGATGTGTTTGTCATCGGCAAAATGCGCAGTTTCTTTGTTGCTGATTAAAAACCGTTGGCTATGTGATTGTTTAAAATTGACATTTTTTCTACTTATTATTAATTTATTTTTTGCCTACATTTACTCAAATAATATCAATGTGAAAATATAAGTAAATCATACTTCAAGTTAGGCGTAAAACTTACACATTTTTGATGTCAAATAGAAATAATAATAATTTGAAATATGCAATTATTACAGTTTTAAAAACTTAAATATATTACTCTGACCTTTTTAAATATATTGACTAAAATAATCTGTAAATGTAATACTTATATTATTAAGGCGTATACATCAAATAATATATGTACATTTTACACAAAATATCTGTTCTATTTTTAGTAATTTATTTTCCAACTAAAAAAATCGCATAACTGCATTAAGAGATTTTATTAAGTTACTTTAATCATTTATTTTAGAGATATTTACAAAGCCACTGAATCATTTTTAACAGTGTGTACATTATGACCTTATTATTAAATGCATATAAATAAAAATATGTAAAACTAAATAAAAAAGATATCATACACGGACTGTTTGTAAGCATACGTTTTCTTGTTCGGTGCACGTGGGTTTAAATGCCGTTTTTCTAAATAAGAATTTTAAAACTTTATTGGTGGTAGTTGAGAAGAATTCCTTTTTCCATTTCTAAATCATTTTGAGCGCAATATAAATATATCATATTGTTATTCTTATTATATAAGAATACGCAATTTTTACAAACTTTTTAACATATAGAAAATACACGTTAAGCATGTTGTGTGTATTTCCTAATTACAAGCTTTTGATGAAATTGCACCAAAACTAAACGTGCATAAAAACATAAAAAGTCATTTAAATAAGCGAAAAATATTTTTTATGAGCTCAAAAATTTGAATATAATGTGCTATTGCTGAAAATTGCCCATCTCTAAAGGAGAATATTCATCTTTAAAGTTTAAGAAACAAAAAAGAACTGATAAGCATTCTCAAATATATATATTCTGTAAGCACTCATTTATCCATAATGATGTAATTTATTTTTTAATAACATATTGTCGCTGTCGGGCAAAGATACTCTCTGGACACCAAGACCATGTCTATGGGTTCAAGAATAACAGAATATTGGCCATTTGAAACTCGAAAGTCATCACTTTATTTTGTCCCATTGTTTTCCATTTTGCGTGTGGTAAAACTCCTGTGCGCGTCGTTCAAATTCATTGAAATTTCGTACACTTGTAGTTTAGCAAGTATGTATAATACAATCAGTCTGCACATCGTCTGAGGAAATCCGAAGTTGCGTCGAGGGGAACCAAGCTGACAGCCGCGACAGCAGAGATTGTCACGTACCTACAGAAGGGTATTGGAAAAAGCTTGCATCTGACCTGCAGCGATATCATTCTGGCTTGTTGGGATGTCAGCCAGCGAGAGTCATCTGATTCTGACCTTGTTCTTTTAGTCCTTAGAGTCTAAAACCAGGAGGGCATATTAAGTATTCATTGTATTTTCATTTTAACAGAGCAGCTATGGTTGCGCGTTTCACACACCTCTCCAAACCACGTTGTTAACACTATGCTTGTTCGACTTCATGCGGCGCCGCAAGAACCGACAGCCGGATGACGTCAGAGTACCGCGAGAATGATTCAAGAAATCATATTTCGCCTCGCTCTCGCGATACTGTGACGTCTTCTGGCTGTCGATTCTCGGGGCGCCGCATGAAGTCGAACAAGCCTATTGACAGCAGCAAAAGCTACGCATGCGCTTTTAACTTGTAAAACTCAAAGGTGAATGGGTAATGTAGTCTCTGCTCTCGTGGGACGAATTAGGTAGCTTGCATTGTGAAGGGCGCTTTGAAAAGCGGCAGCGCAGCCAAATAATTAAATTAAGCCTCTGATTTAAACAGATGTGCAAACGAGCGTTCTGGTACGTTAGAAGTAGGTTCTGGGCGCAGGGAGAGGCGGTGGTACGCTCAAGAGCTATATTTGGAAGTGGCGGTACTGGCCCACATTAAAGCACTGGCGGTAGCAAAGGTAGACGGCCCTTTGAAAAGCAAAAGAAAGCTGATAAAAATGAGAAACCTACACTGAAATAAATTGGAGTAGGATTTAGGCTACTTAACAAAATCTAAACATTTTTCACTCAGAAAATGCTAGTAAATATAAACAAAATTATCAGCAGCTTTAACTTTATTACTTTTTTAATTTTAATTCACTCTTTGTTTCAGCGATGTTTATAAATGTGCTATATTTTTGCATTTTGATTACAAACTGTTCTACACTGAAAAGAAACTAATGTAACCTGATTTAATCACGTAAAACATGAGTCTAAACACAAGCACCACTTTTCTGAATGATGATAATCACAAACATCCCAGAGTTTGTAAATCAATTGTTTGTAAAACATATTTAATGCTAACTTTACTTAAAAATTCAGAAAATATTTTTTACAGTGTATAAATAAAAAGACATGAAGGAAGTTAATTCCAAAATGTAATTAATTGTACATGGTTTAGCTGCTTGTTTTAGCAGCTACCAGTGACAGAAAGTCAAGAAATTAAAAACCACCCACCCCTAGGTCTGCCAATTCTTTGCCAACCCCCAATGCTAATCGATCACCTCATCAAAGAAAACCGGTTTATCCAGTTTTCACCAGCGTGTTGGGTTTTAATATCAACCTTTGCAGTTTCTTTGTTAAAATGTAATTTAAGCAAATAGGCCTAATACATAAGCTGTATGTTATTTTAAATGAATGTTTATAACTTATAAAATTAAGTGGATATCAGGTAACTTAATTTGACATATGTTGATATAACCTAGGCTCTTAAGTCCCACGCAATCGCCATGAGACACACGCATTTCTGTCAGTTCACACGCTCACACACCAAACCTTGTAAGCTATTTATCACGCTGAGAAGTAAAACAGAACTTTTCCTGCTATACAAATTAATAAAGGAGGTGCTGGTATACAGAGCATTTCTGTCGAGTTTAGCAGTACATTTTTTAGGTGTGGTCAACTTTACGCAGCGCCACAAGAACCGACAAGCAGATGACATCAGAGTACCGCGAGAAATAAAGCGGAGGAGGTTGGTTTTAAATCGCTCTCGCGGTACTCTGATGTCATCCACTCATGTTTGAGTCTGTATCAGATGAAAATACAGATTTTGAGGAACAACTTATTGTTTGGAGATTGTCAATGGACGTTTCTGAGTGGTATGTTTGTTTTTTCAGTGTAGACCTGCAAAACGCCAAATGCATAAAAATTAATTAATATGGTAATGTCTTAGCATGATATGTTTTCTAAAATGTTTAAAAATGAACAAATCAGTTGTGCGAGACTACACAGAATTTTTTTTTAATGAAACATATTCAATGGTTACAGTGCCTCATGGTGGGGTTTAATCCCTGGTTCAGTTTACCCCATCTGTTTCACTTTGCCCCACAGCCACCGTTCTGGGAAACTGCCTAGCTTAGTAATTCAGGCTAATCTTTAGCTAAATCATTCACATGGTTTTATACATAGCCTATCACAAATATTTATGGTATGAATATTTAGACCTGGATAAATCTACTGTAACATAACAGCCTTTATACCTGGTATGTATAAATTTTACTTTGATAGGATAAAAACTGTTTTTTTTTTTTTTTGTTAAAAAAATCATACTTTAATCATAACTCTTTAATTTGTCCTTCTCTTTAACATATAAATTATGGTTGCTACCTGTATTTGTGGTCACACGGCTACAAATCTGTATGGTTGCCTAGATAAAGGGGGTGGGTCAACTTACCCACTGGCTCACTTTGCCCCACTCTCCCCTACTTGGTATTGAGAAACGGTGTTTATCGAAGCCGGAGCGCGAGCTACAAACTACAGAGAGAGTGCGCGGGTGCACAATGGTGAAAGAGCAACACACGATGTAAATAATTATACCAGTGCTCGCAGTACAGACGCTTTATATTTTAGCGTACTGCGTACCTTCACTTTCTTTTGCGTGCCACCACTTCTCATGTTGCTGGTACTTTGCCTTAAAGAGTCAAAGGGCGTTTCTATGTGGCGCTGCGCAGACAGTTCGGCAACGAAGACATCAAAGTACCGCGAGAGCAAGTCGAAATGTTACAAATGGTCCGACTTTACCTTTGCTCTCGCGGTACTCTGATGTCATACGCCGACCAGTCAGCGCCGCACCATTTAAAGTCGAAAAAATATTTTTGAAAAAAAATGCACTAATAAAGATATTAGACAAGTTTTTCATGAAAGGAAGAGAGTTACTCCAAGAGGAAAATTTTATTGGAATTCCATTCTAAGAGATGTAATTTGGTGTAAAGCATGGTTGCTGCCCTATAAATTTTGTATTTCAAATAAAGTGAGAGAAATTCATTTGAAGATATTACACAAAATATACCCAACTAATTTACTACTTTCTAAATTTATGGACATTGGGAACGAATGTTCATTTTGTAATAATACTGAGGAGTCTTTATGTCATTTATTTTTTGATTGCCAAAATGTTCAGGCATTTTGGAATGAATGTTTTTCTGTCCTATCAACTAAAACTAACACAGTCATAACATTTAATATGAAAGATATTATTTGTTACTTTGAGAATGATGAAAAAAACATTTACAATTTGGTAAATTTCTTCATTTTGTATGGCAAATTCTTTATTCATAAATGTAGATTGTTAAAATCTTATCCTTTACACCTGGTTTTCTTAAAAGAAATCACTCTTTTAATGAAGTCTCTTAAACTTGTTAAAAATGTAAAAGGTACATGTATTGTTAATGTCTATGAGTCTGTATTTGGCGTCCTGTGAATGTCTTCTATTTTATTTTTATAACTATTTTGTTATTCAACTTTGGAAGTTTCTATTTTGATGCCTGTTTTCTGTATTAATGTTCATATGTTCTCTAATAAAAAAAAAAAAAAAAAAAAAAAAAAACATTTAAAGTCGAACACACAAAGCGTCAAGGCAGGGCCGCTGGAAGTCATTTTGAACAGGGGGTGCTGTGAATTTTTTAACCAAAAAACCTATGAGCCTATAGGCCTATTTAAAATACATTTTAAAAATAAATACATTGAGATTTACTACTTTATTGTCATATACACTTCAGGGCACACAGCCAGGGTCTGAAACACACAGACATCATCAGTTCTCAGATGAATATGCGCTATTAATCAGAAGCAAAAATACTTATCCCAGGGGGAATTACTTTCGTTACAATTTACATACAACATATAATATTATAACAACATATAATATTAATTAAACTTCACAATTTTCAATGTCCATGCGGACGAACATATTTTACTTTCGTTTTTAAGTTAGAATCACACGACAGATGTAAAATATTCTCACATTAACATACCTAGTATATTTTTATATAGATCTTTTTTTTTACTAAATAGTACTATTACTGTCTTTTTTAAACTTATAAATAATTCATAATTTGAACAAAAATAATGATGGGTTTAGTTCTGATATTGTATACTTTTATAAAGAAATACATGGTGTATAATTACATTTTTAGAATAGGCTTTATATAAGGTTTGTACTGTAAAAATACTCTATTTGTTACAAACAAAAGATAAAGAATTTACAAACGTGTGGAGAGCCATTTCAGCACTTGGACAGCGAAATGTTTTTTTTAAAAGCATTACTTAAAATGTTTTCTCATCTCACCATATCTACAGGTGCAGAGTCATTATATACAATAAATCCGTTGGGTAGCATTTAAAAAAAACATTTAAAAGTAGATGCATTTGTTTAAAGCAAAGCATTTATTTACTTAGCTACAGATGAAGCAGCTATTTAAGCCTTCTAACGTCTCATAATTGATCATCATTTATGTCCAAGAGACTCAATAATAATCTGTTACATTTTAATCCTTTAATTTTTCATATTAAAAAGCGTTTTTGTGCTGCTGCGCATCCATGTATGTAATAAACAAACCCGCGTTGTCATTCCGTTAATACGCATATTATCAATGCGCTCTTTACTCGCGCAGAAAAAACTCGCGTCGCGCATTGCGCCGGTTGTATAATAGAAATTCCAAAGTCTCTCATGAGCTAGAGGACGAATGTCCAGGGAGTTCAGTATTTCTGTGTGGGCATGCATCAGGGAAAGGTGTGTGAGTCTTTTCTGGGTCATGGTGCTGTACCAATGTCTTTAAAAGACGCAAGACAAAGAAAGTGCGCTCGGATGAGGCCACGGATAGGCACAGTAATGAAATTAAAATCCAAAATACACGTAATAACCTACGTGTGTCAAAAATAATTTCCTAAAATATTCATAAGTAATATATCAATTGTGCAAAATATTTTTACTTAAAAAAAATATATTTCTCGCTTTTCCGCGACCATGCGTCAAGGTCTGGAGGAAAAGGATACCCGCCCGGTGCCGATTGAGCATGTAAGCATATGTTTTCTTGTTCGCTCCACGCAACACGGTTTTAAACGCCGTTTTTTTTTCTAAAGAATAATGTTTAAACTTTATTGGTGGTGGTTGAGAATAATTTATATTGCAGAATAATGTATATTGCATTTTAGCGCAATATAAATGTATCATATTGTTATTCTTAATATAAAAGAATACTAATATATTTTTTACAACATTTTTAACTTTAAAACATACATATAAAGATGCTTTGTACAATAGCTTTGCTTCTGACAACAATTTTCTGTAATAAATCAGTAAATCAATCACAAAATGTGTTGAAAGTGGCGAATAAAATGCTTGTCAATTCAAACAAAGGTGTATAAAACCGCTTTAATTAACAATAACTAAACTGTGCTCTTTTGCATACCTCTACTTTTCTCATGTCTTTCTTTATGCCACCTTTATCTTTTTAAAATCTTGCCACTTTTAGAAATAATTTGTTTGCATTTTTTGTATACTGCACACTTTATTTGCATCAACTATACCCATAATAACATTTTCTACGTTTTTCTTTCAATAAAAATAAACATATTTATTATTGTCTTAACTTAAAACTTTGTTTTTTAATTTATAAATTAGATTTTATATAAATAAGTTTTAAAAGTGTTGACTGCGAACGTCTGAGATAAGATATCTGGAAGGACAATAATAACAAGGATAATATACGCCTATAATATATGTACATTTTAAATTAAAATGTCTGTTCTATTTCTAGCAATTTATTTTGTTTTGACCAACTAAAAAATACATAAGTGACATTAAGAGATTTTATAAAGTTACTTTAATCCATTATTTTAGTAATATATTTACAAAGCCACTGAATATTTTTACTGTTATGAATAACGGCTGAAAGGATAAAAAAAAACCATAACACTGACTGCCTATATGCGCAAGAAAGGTATTATTAAAGTTTTAAATATGTAAAACTAAATAAAGATATCATATGCCCACTGTACAGTATGTAGGCCCATGTTTTCTTGTTCGCTCTGCGTGGGTTTAAACGCCGTTTTTAAAGAATATTTTTTAAACTTTATTGGTGGTGGTTGAGAAGAATTCCTCTTTCCATAAAGCAATTTAGCGCAATATACATGTGTCATATTATTGTTCTTAATATATTAAGAACAATAATACTACTATATTTTTACAACATTTTTAACTTTAAAACATGTATTTTTATACCACATGAATCTCTTTAAAATATTAATACTTTTAGAAAAACGGACATAATTATTAATATTATGAACAAACAATGAAACGGTGTCAAAATTCGACAACACAAATAATTAAGATATACATTGTAAATAGAGTTAAGTGTATTAGGCTCACACTAAATTCTTTGTTGCATTTAGTATAAATGCCCATTGCACGTACAGTCATCTTTATATATGTATGCGCTGTTATGCTGGCAAGAATTGGTTGACGTCACTTTGCTGTTTTAATAGAAATGTTAAATATTCAGCAATGCCCTTATTAACTTCTGGAAACAACCGCAATGACAACGCATATAAAAATGTAGTTTTTTATGCGCCACCTGGTGGATTTTCTGTGAAGCGAAACACATTAAGGGAAAAGGGAAAGTAGCCCCCCCGAAAACACTTGCAGAATTCTGCGTGACTCCGCGAGACGATTTGGCGAATGCCGCGGGAGAAAACGCGCGTTTTTAAAGGCCACATCTGAGAGCAAAGTTTCTAAGCCAGCAAACCGTCAACATAGCTTTAAGTGAGCCAGGGTTTTACACCAAATGCATATAGCTGATCTTGTCTCGGGCCAAGCACAACACTGTAATGTATCTTAACTGTAATGTGACTTAAAAGCATGACAACTTTAAAAGCTGTGAACCAGTTGACCGACTTTTTGGTGCCTTTTCAGTGGGGCTCAACATCAGGTACAGTATAATCATGTTAAGTACAACAGGAGGATTAAAATAGCACATAGCCAAAGCCCGTGTTATGTTAAATGAGATTAATATTTTAACCCAAATATTGTGTAATTCTTATATATTTTTTGAACAGTGTAACTGTGGCGTACTTGTGGTGTTAGCTTAGTGGTGGTAAGCCGTTTATTTATGCATGAACAAACCATGAACAAGCTTACATGGCAAAGTTTAAAAATACAGATTACTGAATGCTTATTTTGGTAATGCTGTTTATAAAGTTGGTGAATTTCTATTTTCTTGGCACCAAAGAATCAAAATATAATTTTACATTTTTATGAAAGTTGTTTTTAGTTTGCAACTGAACCTTTCAATACTTTTCTACAAATGTTTAGAATAATTTTCAAGAGATAGATGCCTTATACAGTTGGGAATTTTGTATAGATGCCTAATGTATACTAATATCTCCACCACTGGAGAGTTTTGTGATTTTTGCCTTCATTATATCCTTTCACTACACTCGATAAATGGTTGGGTTATTTTTGACCCATGTTGACTTAATATTGGATAGACTAACACACCGCTGGGTTAAAATTGACCCAATGCTGGGTTGTTTTAATCCAACTTCTGGGTTATTATAACCAATCGTTGCATAACAACAACCAAACTTTGGGTAATTTTTAACCCAGCATTGGGTAATTTTTAACCCAGGATATGTTTTGCCCATTTTTTTAACCCAACATGGGCCAAATATAACCCAGCCATTTTTAGAGTGTATTATAATTTATTTGTTATCTTTAAAGATAAGATTTTTATTTTGAAAAATGCTACATGCTTCGATACCGCTTTACCATGAGGTTGTATTAGTAAACATTAGTAAATGCATTAACTAACATGAACAAACAATAAACAATATAGTATTTAATTACCTGAAGGATTTATATAATACAGTTATCTATCATGTAAATATTACAGAAAAACCGAAAACACTGCCTCTTTCATCACTCCTGAATCAAATATTTATTTGAACCCTTACAGAAAATCTCACAAATTCCTTATACATGTATGTACTTTTATACAAGCGATCATTAACATTGACTGTGATCATTACGTTTTCCTTTTTTAATAATTTTTCATTAGTTTTCCCATGGAGGAATGTTTGTGTTTTTTAGGGAAAACTGGTTTCTCATGCTTTCAACATGTCCAGGACATCAGAGATGACAAATAATGTTATATTGGTTAGAATATACAGTATAATGTTGGATGATTTGTTTACCTCTTTCTTTGCTTTTCCAGATGTTTTTGTTTGTCCTCTCGATTCCTATGAATTGGAGAGAATACCGGTCAATGCATTTTTCTTTGATTATTATATGGCTGTTGTGTGGCAGAAGAGGTTTGTTCATATATTATTAAAATATACACAAAATATTTTAAGGGAATAAAAGCCTGTATATGACTATAAAGCTAATTTTCATAAAACTTTGAACAACCATAAATAGCCATTTCTTATATCGCTTCAGTACTTCTTATAAATTGTAATGCCCAAACACACAATCTACTATAATGTGAGATGCAGATACTGGTCTGTGATCGTTTTTACATGTGCGCAGAATGCCATTTTCTTGGACAGAAGAATTATTTGGTGTACGAATGAATATGTTTGATGCCTATTGCAGCAAGTGTAGTACACAGTGGTACCTTGTGTCTGAGCTCTGTTCAGGAGCCCATCATTTCCTGCATTTCCCATAGTACTGAGCTCGAGACGCAGCTGGCATGATCTGACGTGCATCTCAGCCATTGTTTCTGCAAGGGATCAGTTCCCAGCTGAACTCACATCCTGTCTGCGGAGGAAGCAACACGAGGGACAGCGCAAGAATGTGCGCATGAGGCTTTTTTCAGAGTTGGGAAGTTTAAAGAAGCCTAATGAAGATGTATTTGAGCGCAAAGTGGGTTTGACCGTTCTGTTAAATGAGCGTGGTTGTTAGCATTCCTTGAGAAGCAACAGATTCCCAAAGTTAGCCAGACTTGGCTCACGAAAGTGTTCAGGTCAGGCCTAGAATGTGTTTGCCTTGCTTGTTTGCGGAAGCAATATGAGTGCTTGGAAAACTGACAGAGATTTTGTTGAACACATCGGGTACTGTGTATGAGATCAAAAATGTTGCTTTGACCTAAAGGTCCTTCACCTGCTCGCTGATCTCTCCAAATCTCTATCGCAAACATTTACAGAACACAATGCGCTGGTATGAAAAGAGAACTGTTGAATATAATTTGAGCGTGCAAAATGCAAGCAACCATCAGATCCACACAGTTTAGTACAAGGGTATGAACATACTTCATCCATGGCTTCCAACGCAAACATCGGGGGAAATGTTGGCAGCGGGCAATGTGCTTTGCTGATATACAGCTGTTAATTGTCATATAAGAGACTTGGTGAAATCCACGTACTGTGCGGTGAGGAGGTGTGCGGTCTTGCTTCTTGCGATAGTACAGACCTCCTTGCATAAGTCTGAGTAGCACTTTTTGGCACACGTGGGATCAGGTATAATGATGTCTTTGGCTGGCGGGACACTGTAAACGAACTCAAAGCGCTTGTGTTTATGAGCGATCAGGCCGCTTGGGGACAGATCAGAAGCAGGCCCGTGGCTTAAGCTAGGGTTACATTATATGTTTAGTCAACTGATCTCATATTTTTAACTAAAATTGTATGGAAAAGAATGTCAAAACCAACCAATGAAGTGAATGATCTTTCCTGAAGATTTGAGTCTAGTGGTGATAAGGAGGAAAGGTATGAGATATTTTCACAAAATACTGCAAATCTTGAGTATGTCAAGATTTTTGTAATGAACCTCGTGGAAGGAAATACCTGCTTAAAACATTTTCCAGTAATACTGTACATATGCAGCCAGGGATTTCTAGTTGCTATATTGAGGACATGCTGGTGTGTAGATGTTCTATACACCTGGAATATCGTGTTTCACATCTTTTCTATTTTCTGTCTATTGGTGTTTTTCTTAGCCTTGCGAGAAGTATATTTTCCCTAAAATAACAGCAGATTTCGAGTCTTACTTCTAATACACCAGATTAATGTTTTGCGAACCCTTGTGAAGAAACCGAGGAAATGATGGCATTTATGAAAAGCGTGTGAGGTGGAGTAGTTGGTGAAAAGAGCGAGGGAGGAAAAAGACAAAAAAGAGAGCGGGGCGGTTTTTGTCATCATATCTCCAAAGCTTCAGTTCTGCATTACGCTCATGGAAAACTACTTAGAACTCCAGACGTGCTAGGCTTGCCAGAATCAGCTCCCATTCCAAAAGGAATTAATATTAATATTAGAAAGAGTCGACTCTGACATGTGCAATTTAGGCCAGAACCTGTATAAATCTATCCCAGAAGCCCTTGCTTCCGGTCGGCCTGGACCTGGAAAGCTGGAACTTATGCTGGGTCCCAATTCGCCTACTTATACTACGACCTAAAAGTATGTACTGTTTTTGTGAGGAAAATGTACGTACTTTTGAGTGTGTAGCAAAAGAGTATGCACGTTCTGGGACGTACTTCGATGACGTCATGCAAAGTGAACGACAACGTGGTTGCTTAGTTACGCACACCAAACGCAGGTCGTTTGTGAGGCGGCTGGTTATGATGTTCATGTGCAACAATGTGTGTAATGAAAGCTACTTATTTTAAAGTCAAAATAGTTAAAGTTTATAGTATAACTATTGTTTAACGTATTTTATGCTTATTTTATACTTATGTTTGCAAATCAGAAATACCGCGATGAAAATGAACCATGCTTTTACTATAGTAAAAGTTTAGTAACCATATTTCTTAATAAAGTTAACATTTGTACAGCCACAGTATTACTACAAATAAGTCAGTGTGGTTAAACTATGATTATTGTAGTAAAAGGTGTTTTTTTCATAAGGGTTTATAGTAAGGTATAAATCTAAGACAGAAACATAAAAAGAAATACATAAAAAAGACACATGCATGACACAGTACTACAGCCATGGTACTTTATTTTCACAACATCAACCGAATATTACGAGACAATGAAAGATAACTTTAATTAGGGTTAAACATTTAAATTCTTACACTTAAAAGCTGAGGGCGCATCTCCGCTGCTGCGTCTGGCTGCCATATTTACATCACCACAAAGCTCCTCCCTCCCGCACGCAATGGGTTGTGGGCAATATTAGCCGTTAGAGTGTGGATCGATCTGCACTTCGAAATCTAACCGGAAATAGTAGACCATCCGGGTATCTTTGGGATACTCATTTCAACATACTACGTTTTGGGACGTACTAATTCTAGTTTCGAATACTATTTGGGACGGATAGTATGCGAATTGGGACTCAGCATTAGAGAGCTGAGAGTCTGAAATATCCATTGGCCAATTATCTCCCTTGCCCTGTTTGGGCTCTATAAAAACTAGTCTGAGATGGACTCCAAGACATTTTTGTTCTTTTTGTGGATAGGGCTCTGTGCCTGTATATCCCTTCTGACAAGCACTTAATGTGAAGGACAACATGAATTCAGCAAATCATCTATCACCTGTTATAAATTTGGGTTGTGACTGAGAACTTCAATAGTGTAATGTTACCCCAGCTAGAAAAAGATTCAGTAAGTCTGTAACTGAAACCTTTTTAATGATGGCCTACAAACTGTACTGTTTTCATACGTGGTTAGACATACACTACGGTTCAAAGGTATTGAAATTCTTACTCGTACAATTTTTTACATTTTAGAACTAGGGGTGGGCGATAAACCGGTAGACAAAATTAACCGGTAGAAATTTGTCAACCGGTAGAGATTTTGGACTATCGTTTCTATCGAGGTTACGTGCCCACGTCACGCTCCTGTGCGTGTGGTCGCGAAAACGTAACATTTGTACACGTATTTAAGCACTGCAGTTTTAAAACAAGTTATTTTAAGCCATTGAAACACAGACAACAGATCTGTATGCGTGCGTTCTTTCTGTGTGTCAGGAGCGGACAATTCGCGCAACCGCTGCTCTTTCTGTCTGTGAGGAGCGCGCAAGTCGCGCGACCTCTGCTTATTAAGCTCGTGAGCATTTTTCCCGCTTTATTGGCCTTAAATACACATATGCGTCAAAATTCCCGTCTTTGCAAGCATCATCATAAACACGACCAGTAAGGTCTTAAGAGAAAGTAAACAGCTAAAAGAGAAAGCGCATGTGTAACAGTGTATTGGATCCGGACTTTGGTCTTAAAGGGGAAGTTACCTAATTTTGCTCCTGTCTGTCACTCGTGTTAATCAAACAGCATTGAGAAAAAAATCTCTCGCTCCTGATTAAATCACTTTTCTACCTTAAATAAAAATATATATAGGCCTATACATACATGCATAATTATTTATTATCATTCTTATTGACTGTGTATCTTCAGAGAGCTTGAGTTTTGTTTGTTTTTATCTTCTTTCTATGCTTGTATATGTTTTTTGTGAGAATTATGAACATTTCTATGGTATTAAAGATTTAAACCTTATTAAAACATAAAAAACTCTACCGTGATACATATCGTTATCATGATATAAAATTAATCCTATCGTGATAGAAGATTTTGGTCATATCGCCCACCCCTATTTAGAACAATAGCAATCTCATCTCTCAAAAATTAAATAACACAAATGTAACTTTGGGAAATATGTTGTGACTAAAAGCATGCAGAACAAATGAAAACGATGTGACCCTGACCATAAAACCAGTTATAAGTAGCATGGGTATATTTGTAACAATAGCCAAAAATACATTCTATGGGTTGAAATTATCAATTTGTTATCATCAATAATTATATTGATATTGAAAAGCAACACAACTAAGTGGCACTGTGTGAACCACAGGTAGACTACAGGCATAATGACAATATGATATTAATAAATACCACTTACCATTTATAAGTTAAATGGACTTCGTCGACGACGATGCGTAGCAGGTTGGCCCTATAAAACTTTGTGGCTATCATGTCTTGCCATATCCAAACATCCTTCTTGGATATGAAATTGTTTTACGCCAAAAGTTGCTCTTTTTTTAAATAAACTTGCGTTCAAAACTACTTAGAACACTCAATTTAATTTACTCAATTTTTTAAGGTAAGTGGTTGCAATCAATTTATTTAAGCTACATTTAAACAAAAGTTTTTTGTTTTGGTTTGCCTTTCTAATTTTTTTGTTTAATTGTAGCTTAAATAAATTGATTGCAACCACTTACCTTAAAAAAATTTAATCTAAGGCTCGAAAAGTAACTTTGCATCTGCTGCCATATTGGATAAACAAAACTGCTTCGGTGTGTTGCATATATGTCGTCATCTTCTTGCTGCCCCCTCCCTGTGATTGGTTCCCTATTTCAGGGGAAAAATAGGTCCATGGTTTCCATGCTAGACTTGCAGCGTAAGAATAAATTTGCTTACGTTGATCATGCTTTTAAACAAAATAAGCAAAAAACATGTAGTACAGTCTATATCCATCATTCTAAATATATTACAATTTTATTTTACGTCTTAAAATTTGTAAACAGAATGAAAGCGCTGCATTTGAAAACTGGGCATGTGCCAGCCCTACGAGCTTAAAGACCCTGGGGAATCCCTGGGAGGAGTGACGTAAGAGGGAACTTGCGCGTGAATTAAATATCTTGAAAATAAACAACAGATAACTAAATCACGATAACAAAATCAGTCTTCCGATGCAATATATGTTATTTACAGCAATAATCTGACATTAAATCAATTTGCACAGATTAATTAGTCCTTCACTTCCCACGTGACATCATCAACTATGTTGTTAAACCAACATCATTCAAATGACGAATGTGCGACAAAGTTTCTATGCTTTCGGGAAACAGTCGTGACAAGGTAGTTCGTTTCTCCAACGATGCATCGTACTATGGTCTTACAGCAACGAGTTACGCCGTCAACTTCAGATTGAAAGGTTTTAAAGGTCATGAGAACGTTATATGTTTCAAAACATTTGAACAGTAATATAAATGTGTATACAGTATAGTGTTTATGTATACATATTAATGTATGATATTGCAATTAAATTTTTATTTGTGTTTAAATTCATAATTAGCAGTGCTATACTAGTACTGACACCAGGACACCAACGTTGCTTTTACAACCCAAAAGTTAATTGTGTGTAAAGGTGGTCTGTTATGAGTCTTTTGGTCACACTATGGTAGAAAATATAAAACGTGTATTATTTTTGCGCAATGGCTGGTTAGTAAGTAAAGCACTATGTAGTCTTTAAATTCATTCTTGTAGACTCCCTTAAGAGACTTTAGAAACGGAACATCTAGCTGTTGGAATGACACTTAAAAGATCCGTTTCCACTGGAGTGTTATGAGAATGGGATTTTCATTTCCAGATTTATCGAACCTAATAGATAATATTTGGAACCTAATACTACATATATAAAATCACTTGACTGAGCCACCAATGTTAGTCATTCGTATAGCCCAGTCAAGACCTACTGTTCCCGGGCCTTCTTCCATTGGCTCACAGCAGGTACAGTGTCAAGCCAATGCTAATAATCTCTGCACCTGTGTAATGTGAGCTAGAGATTGGACTGCATAAGTTAGCCATGTCTGTCATGCTAGCTGTTTTCATCTCGCCGTTCATTTATTTCTCTTTGCCTCTGGCATGAAACCGCCTGTGGTGGGAGAACTTGAGGGTGTTAATGTTTTTTCTCTGGTGCGGCAGAACTGGTTGCTAGGGAGGAAAGCTGTCCGCCTTAAAAGTCAAAATGACTAAGTATGACAAAGTGAATCAAGTGAGCTAATATTTGAACTTTGTGAGGCGTGATGGATTGGCTGTGCAACACTGAGAAATATCTTAATAATATTTACTCAAATACCCCAGGAAATGAATGCCTCCAAATGGCAGTTTCAATTTACACCCTCTAAAAAGTTCCCTTTGCTCTCTTCACACGCTCTTCTCTTTACATCAATTTTTTTTACATCTTGTTACTTTTTATAAAATGTATACATTTTGGGTCTGGTGCCATGCAGTTGACACAAAGTTGAGTATAGATGATAGATGTCCAACTTGAGGTGCAAAACATCAAACTGAAGTTGTGATTTTTAATGCCTACACCACCAGTGGTTCTTAATCCTTTGGATGAACAGCACTGCAAATGTCGTATGTATGTCTCACTTTTCTTACACATTTTAAAATCTGACCTAAGCTGACCTAATAACATAAGTGAGAATAGAAAAACATTAATTTAACGCCGAAAAAAGCTTTTCTTAAAAAATGTTGTGCTTGAAATGACTGCAATTGTTTCTAAAAAAGGTGGATCCCAGAGAGCACATGATACATTGCAGAGGATTGTTTTAACATGTAACAGTTTATTTGGAATACCAGAGGAAAATATTAAAAATATTGTTTGCCAACAATGTTATTTTTTATTTGCTGAAGTAAATAAAAGAGGAGTCAAAAGGAAGGGTAACACAATACCAGACGTTTCAAAACATCTTGTAAACCTTCATTTTTTGTCTTCCAGTTCTTTTCAGTGTACAATGGCTTTGTTAGCTGGGTTTACACACCACAAATTTTCCGCTGCAATGTCCGTGGTGCTGAATTCAAGCACTTCATCAGCTTATTTGCTGAAATCATTTGTGCTGCTCTTAGAAGATTGAGTTGATTTAGTAAATCTGGCCATTAATGTTTTATAATGACCTTCATAAAGAGAGTTGATAAATGTATATAAATATATTTACAGATATATATATATACATATTAGGGGTGGGCGATATGACCAAAATGTTCTATCACGATAGGATTAATTTTATATCATGATAACGATATGTATCACGGTAGAGTTTTTTATGTTTTAATAAGGTTTAAATCTTTAATACCATAGAAATGTTCATAATTCTCACAAAAAACATATACAAGCATAGAAAGAAGATAAAAACAAACAAAACTCAAGCTCTCTGAAGATACACAGTCAATAAGAATGATAATAAATAATTATGCATGTATGTATAGGCCTATATATATTTTTATTTAAGGTAGAAAAGTGATTTAATCAGGAGCGAAAGATTTTTTTCTCAATGCTGTTTGATTAACACGAGTGACAGACAGGAGCAAAATTAGGTAACTTCCCCTTTAAGACCAAAGTCCGGATCCAATACACTGATACACATGCGCTTTCTCTTTTAGCTGTTTACTTTCTCTTAAGACCTTACTGGTCGTGTTTATGATGATGCTTGCAAAGACGGAAATTTTGACGCATATGTGTATTTAAGGCCAATAAAGCGGGAAAAATGCTCACGAGCTTAATAAGCAGAGGTCGCGCGACTTGCGCGCTCCTCACAGACAGAAAGAGCAGCGGTTGCGCGACTTGTCCGCTCCTGACACACAGAAAGAACGCACGCATACAGATCTGTTGTCTGTGTTTCAATGGCTTAAAATAACTTGTTTTAAAACTGCAGTGCTTAAATACGTGTACAAACGTTACGTTTTCGCGACCACACGCACAGGAGCGCGACGTGGGCACGTAACCTCGATAGAAACGATAGTCCAAAATCTCTACCGGTTGACAAATTTCTATCGGTTAATTTTGTCTACCGGTTTATCGCCCACCCCTAATACATATATATGTGTCTCCACATACATTTGCAGTTATTTTTTAGTAGTATATTTTATTTTAGCAAATTTACAATATATACCCCATAACACAGAATAACAACTGATTTTACAAAAAATACTGTAACCCCGGTCAAATATACGCATTATAATACTATATGATGTTACCTGGATGACCAATGACTGTTTTGTGACAGTTTTTGTTCATCATACAATGCATCACTGATGCTCAAAAAGGCAACACGATATGTATGTTATGTAAACATCTTCAAAATAGGTTATTCAGTGCCATTCTCAACAAAAACATGCAATTTAGATGCAAAACACTATTGAAGGGATAGTTCACCCAAAAATGAAAATTCTGTCATCATTTACTCAGCCTCATGTTGTTACAAACCTGTATAAATTTCTTTGTTCTGATGAACACAAAGAAAGATATTTTGACATGTCCGTAACCAAACCGTTTGTGGACCCCATTCACTTCCATAGTAGGAAAAAAGAATACTATGGAAGCAAATGGGGTCCATGAACGGTTTGGTTACAAACATTTCTTAAAATATCTTCCTTTGTGTTCATCAGAACAAAGAAATGTATACAGGTTTGTAACAACATGAGGGTGAGTAAATGATGACAGAATTTTCATTTTTGGGTGAACTATTCCTGTAATGCGTCTGACATTTTTTCTTGTAAATGAGCATTTTTTATCAGGCTCTTATTTTTAGATTCAGTAATTTCAGTTTAATTAATTTAGTTATTAGTCAGTAATTGAAATTCTTTGTTTTCACAAATGTCACTTTAGTCATTTTATTGGTATTTAATAATTGGACTTTCTTAAAACACAGATTTTTTGGCTAAAACCTTTAAAACACTTTAAAAAAATGTTTTCAAACATTTTCAAAATCACTAAAGATGCAATAGAAATATTGCAAAGAAATGAATGTAAAAATAAAGAAACTAAATCACACATTAGGGAGCGCTCTGATGCATGGCTGCAACATGCTATTGAGTTTGATATGTTCAGGTCATTACTGGCTCTTCTCTAAATTGCTATAGACTTTCAGTAAAATAAAACCTGTTCTGTTACGTTGCGGTGTGTTCTGCTTGTCCTGTGAGCTTGGGTACACATTTTAGTGATCCTAGCTTAGGTTTAAGGCCGAGGAGTAGATCCCGAGCAGAAACGAAGCGGTTTAACTAAATGTGTAACCTTGAGTGTTCGGCTAGAATTACAGGTGTACTTCCTTTCCCAGGCTCACAGGAGAGCGAGTGTGGCTGAGAAGAGATGCAGTCCGGCCTGCTTTTGTCATACATGCTTTCGAGCACGTTCGAGTGAGGCAAGTGAATGAGTCTTGAGATTTTGGCGCGGGTAAAGGAGAAAGTATGAGAATTGAAACCAGAGTCGTCTGGTTGAGAAGATCACCTGAGGTATGGAACATCGTTCAGGTGAGAGGAGGGGTTTGTTTCTTCACCTTCACACACACAGATATGATACTTCCTCTGGTCCTGCATCCCAGCATGCCTTATTTCATACAGTAGGCTATGAACATCATTATGCAGAAGCATTAATATGCTGGTTAGGTCTACTCAGACCTGAATTCTGTATGTCTTTATAAAGAAAGATTATTTGGTTAACACCTGACCATTTACAGGCTTTGTGTAATTTATGTAAAATTGAACTAAACCATATTGTTTGATGTTGTTTTGTAATATATTTACTTGACTTGGTCATCAGTATATCCACCAATCTGTGGCAGTGATCATGTGAATGTGCACACTGTTTTCAGATGCAAAGCAAAATGTGCTAAACCCTAGTAGGAGTGCTTAAGTCAGTAAGTAAAGTTAGACTGTTTGTCAGTGTTATTGAAAGTTAGATCCGTGTGGAGACGAACAAGCATGATTTCAATAGTTTTGATTTCAAAAGATTGTATTTTTGTACTTGCTCATATCCAGGCATTTTTAATTGATGTTATTCGCTTCCAAAAAGGAATAATTTTCTCCTTGCTTTATACACGTGCTTCACAGAGCTGTGGCTAAATCCTTTGTGTTATCTCCTGGCTGCTGTTTGCAGTCTTCATGTGGATTGATTTCAGCAACAACGTGATTATCCTCATCACTTTACCATCCACAGCCTCTATGAGCGACCTCCCTTTTCTCAACGCTGCAACCTTACACCAATATAGCTTGAGTTTTTTCTCCTGTTTATTTTTACTAGCAGATCTCTTCCTTCTTCATTCCTCCCACTAGTTAGCCTTGTTGGAGGGGAAGAAAGCAAAAGATAAGAGTTTGCTAAATATGTGCAAGATTGCATTTTCTTTAAATTATTTATCTTTTTTTTTTCAAATAGTGTGCTGCTGTCTGAAACGTAGGAAAATATTTTAGGTGACTTACAATATGTTTGATTTTGTGCCACCAAACATTTTTAAAAAGGTTTCCTGAACACTGTCTGTCATTGGTTGAGGAAAAAATAGGCCTGCTCTAAACTCACGCGATCAGTTAAAGAAATAGTTCACCAAAATATGAAAATTCTCTCATAATTTACTCACCTTTATGAATAAATTATGTATATTACTAATGATTAATTTACAAACTTACTATAATTTACTTACTAATTAACTTATAATTAACTCATGTAAAAAGATGTATATGACTTCCTGTTTTCATTTGAACACACATTAATAAATTATTAAAATGCCATCATGTTATCTTATTATATGAGGCTCAAAATGATGAGGCATAAGTGCCACAGGAATGACATATTTTTGTAGGCAATCCCCAGATTTTTCCAAAAAGCCCATTTATTTTCCCATAGACTTTTATGATTTTTTGAAGTCTAAAAGAAACAAATTTAGACTTTGAAAATCATAAAAGTTGAAATCATAAATGAAGATTATCATGTTGGACAAAACGTGTACATGTCATAAACATTTGTTAACAGGGATTGTTTTTTGTGATAATCCAAAAGTCTATAGGAAAAATCAATGGTCTTTTTAGCAAGGGAACCAATGTCCTGCTATCTTCTGGGGTTTGGCCTACAAAAATATCTCATCCCTGCGGCACTCTATAGAGCAAAATATTAATCTATTAATCAAAATAACTTAAGTGTATAATGTATGTCTTCTGAAGTTAAACAATACATTTGTGAGAAAAAAAACTATTTTCCATCCTATTTAGCAATTGTGATAAAAGAATTTTCACTTGAAACTATTCAAGGCAATGGCCACCAACCATGTTTTTGGAGATCTACCTTCCTGCATACTTTAGATAGGGTGACCATACTGTACGTGCCTTTCTTCCCGGACGCGTCCTGGCCAGGATTTCGGTGCGGAAGGATTCGGGCCAGGATTTTCTTTCGGAAGTCGTATTTGTTGACCGCATACGCTATTCAAAACATAAGACATAGAATTGTAGTTTCATTCTTACCTTAAAATGTAACGGTTGCTTTTCTGTTATAATAATAATAATCCTCTATGACGTATGTGGTCGACAAATACGACTTCCGGAAGACGCACCCGAAATCCTGGCCAGGACGCGTTCGGGAAGAATGGCACGTATGGTCACCCTACTTTAGATCCAACCCTGCTTCAGCACACCTGCCTCTAATTTTTAGGTGCCACGAAAAGCTTGATTGGCAGGTTCAGGTGTGTTTGATTGGGGTTGAAGATGAACTCTGCAGGAAAGTAAATCTCCAGGAACAGGGTTGGTGACCACGGCTTTAAGGTGTCTGACTGGTTATGATGCTCAAAAATAAAAGAGCAATGTTGTAATAGTGATACAGTCAGTGTTTTTACAGTAAATTATTGGGAAATTAACTCTTAATGTCTCTAAGGGGCTGGACACACCAAAACTTTTAAACGCGGCTGAAAACGCCTTGAGGACGCCGAATGCCAGCTGTTTTTTAGCCGAGTGCCAGCTTTCTTCAGCTGAGCGCTTTGGTAGCTGTGATACTTCAGCTGCGAGCCGGTTGGTTGCTGTGGTAATGTCCCGCCCCTCTTCCACTGTGATTGGGCAGCCGTGTGAGAACTGACATTGACGAGCAGAGCTTTTCTCCCAAAGTTGAATCTCTTTCAACTCTCGACGCTCAGCGCCGGTTTTCAGCACGGAAAATACCGCTAGCTGCTGGCTTATTTGAAAAACGCTGAGCTTCCATTGGAAACAATTGAAAACATGCGCCGGCCGCGGGCGTAAAAGTTTTGGTGTACACAACCCCTAAATGTTAAGCTAGGATAGGAAAACATATTTAACACCAGTAAAAAAGTCAGTGCCAAAAAAGTTAATTTCATATTTAATTGTTTGTTGTGTTCTCATTAAGTAACAATCTGATTTACAGACTGTAACAATTTGATTTAAGCAGTCCACATCACATTTTTATGATTACACAGCAAGCAATATGTGATCATTTGTATCTAGGTTACTGTCAAAAACAACCTATATATACACCATAGAACGGGGTCATCAGCGGAACCCTGAACTTTCGGTTGATTAACTTAAAACAGGAGTCGGTTCTGGGGGAACTGATAAGAGTTAGTTTAATTAAGAGTTAGTTTAATTAACCTTCTACTGATAACTTAGAGTTAATGCATGCACATGGGGAATATATAAAGACTTTTTCAGTTTCAAACATACCCAGGTATGTCACATAACCAGCTTTCTGAAAACCCCCCGATATAATCTGGCTATTATTAACCCACTTCTAGACAAACTTGCATTGAATTTGTTCACGTGTCGTTTTTTGTGAGATGTATGATTTTCCATCATGTTTTTCATTTAGGTTTGGGTTATGTTTAGACGTGTATTACATTTTCACAGACAGGCAAACTTTTGCCTCGTTTTAGCCTAGCCGTCTTTGTGTTTGGACAACTTTTAAATGCAAAATTGCTTGCTGGGTATAGCTTTTCACAGTAATAGGCCAGGTGCCTGCTTCTTGCATAATTTTTTCTTCCATATTAACAAGACATGACTTAGTATGTTTTATATTTTCTGTGATACATCTTCCCTGCGTTCAATCAAGATGTTTAGGTTAGCTATAGAGTTGCTGTGTTGAATTTTGTGTTAATTTAAACATTTATATTAATGGATACTGTAGATGTCCCTCAGTAAAAACAACACACTTGTGCTATCAGTTAATCAAGCTTTTCAAGATAAAGTTCAATGTCTATGTGTTTTACTTTTGTAACCAGTAGAGGGAGATAAAGTAGACAGTCTCTGGGGAGTTCAACAGTAGCTGAATCTTAGAAAAGTCAATGCTTTAATGCCAATGTTTTGCATCCATACATGAGTACACTAAATTGACTTCAAGAGAGAGTTGTTGAGTGATCATTCAAAAGTCACTTTTTCCATACCGAGCTAAAGACCACCGATTAATAAGTAAAAACAGGACAAAATGGGTTTGGCAACCTGATGTTCATATGGGCAACTCAAAAAGCATCTGAACCGCATGAAAGAAGCTCAAGGCTTTAGTGTGTGTTCAGACTTGACTGTTTTGGAAGATACTCTCATTGGCTTGTATGAACTCTTGCTGACATTGTAAAGTCTACTATGACAGCATCCTAAGATGGATGCAGGTCAGAGGAGAGCCTGGAGGTGTGAAGGTTGACAGTAGCAAAATGATTGCAGACTTTGGTCTATTCACACAAAGATTCACCCTTGTAGGTGGCATAGACCACAAAGATTTTTATGTTTAGTGATTTAGGTATTCATCTGTAAAAAAAAAATAGCTTCCACCAGTCACTTTTTTTCCAACGAGGTCAAGAAATGTCATGCTCACTGTAAAACACAACAGAACAAAAATTGTGCGCTCGTGCCCAAAAGTTGTTTCCAAATCTTGGTTGCAATGAATACGACATACCTGATGTAGTGACAATTTTTAATTACTGTAAGTGAAATCTTGCAAAGCCTGCTAGACCTGTTAGATCAAACAGTCACTAAAACAAGGAAGGACGTGAGACTGTGTTTTCCCCTTGTGTCAACCAGAGTCGTGTAGAGGTAGTATGTATGTCTGGAAGCAGATATTTGTACAATGAAGGTACTGTATATGCGTGTGTAAATGCTCTTCTCGTGTTTCTCATTCAAATTACTCAAATGACCCATTCAGTGTCTGTTTCCCAGCAAGTGACAATGTCTGCAATAACAATGTCTTTGTCTAGGATGTGTAATGTATGCATGTGTGCTGAGTGTTCAAATTTGATTTCTCATAAGTTTCATTACCTGGGTGAGCGTGTAGCCACAATGTTCCACGACAAATGCACAAAATAAAAAACACAAGGTGGCTTATCAAATTACCCTGCCATATGTCCACAAAAGTTTAGCTTGGGATTAGCAGCACTTGAGGATATCAGGGTGAAGAGTTCAAAAAGCCTGAGAGAGCTTTTAGGCTCCCGGATTAGAGGTGCTGACAGGGCAGAGCTCGGTCGTGTGTTGGAGGATTTAATGACTACCTGTACAGGTGAGAACAGCACCTACTGTGAAACCAGTCTAAAGGTTCTGTCACTGACAGCTCCGCTCTGATTCTCAAAGAAGGGCGGGCCGAGGCCGACAGACCCAAAACTTCCCCTGAAAGGCGAGGTAAACAGCAGGGTTAGTATGACTGAGCAGGAATGTGAAAAATGCACTTTAATGGAATCTACGGTGTTCCTCGGGGCAGGTCATCGAGTGAGAACAGAGAGGTAAAATTGGTGGGTTGAACCGGGAAAGAGCTATAGAGAGCAAGAGAGGGCAAAAGGGTGTGATGAGAGAGTAGAAGGTTGTCAAACGGACGTAGGTGAGAAAGGAGAGGAGCCGCTAGGTATGGACGGGACTCCGTACACAGTTATTTATTGTTCAAAGGAAAATGGCTTTCAGTAGGCCTTCCTCACACAGTCATGCTTGCTTTGTAATGCTGACAGATTTATGTTGGAGGACGTTAGCAAAAGGCTTAAGCTTTTGAACCCTGATGCTGTGCCAAAAATATTCCTCAACTGGGGCATTACATCATCATTAAAACTTTATATTTTAGATAGTTGCGATGACATTATGCTGGCTGCCCATCAGAAACATGACCTTGTGTTTTAAGTGTTTTATCATGTGATTTTTAGTATGACAACGTTATCAAAATATTTTGTATATTTGGTATACTATATTCATTTACTACTGTTTATACCACGGGGCAGTTGTATGCTTTATTTTGATTGGTTGAGAAATGTTCCTCGGGTATGCATTATTTTTTGATAAACACACTTGACCTGTCAAATGTCTTAAAATGCCCACCAGAGCAATATCTTAGCAATGTTTGTGGTAACCGTGGTATAATCAGAATAATTGACTCCGGTCCTTTGAATTATTTGAAAATAATGAAAATTATAATGCACTTCGCATCATGCTGCATTACCACCTTGAATATGCATTATTTTTGAATAATTCAGTGGCACGTCATGAATTATTCCTTACATATTCCAAACAAATCTGCCTTAACATTGGTGTCATAATAAATGTAGTTGGCATTGTTGCACAGTGGGTAAGACAATTGTGTCCTTGCTGACACCTAACCCATGACAATGGGTTGTGTTACTCAATGGTGGCCCTTAACATGTTATGTTTGGTGCTGCTTACAAACTGACAAAGTAAACAGATATAACTGTTACTTAATGGGGCGTTTTCCCGGACAGGGATTAGACTAATACTAGACTAAAATAAATCTAAGAGCTGTCCTAATTGAAAACAACTTGCACTGACATATCTTAAAGTACATCAGTGCTCTTTGTTTTGCCTCAAAATGCACACAAGTAATGTTTTTGTAAGGCATGTTTGTTTAAAACTTGCTATAGTTCAAAATTAAACTAAGGCCTAGTCCTGGTTTAAGCTAATCGCTGTCCGGGAAACCCACCCCAATAATGTATAAACTTTATGAATTTCTACAGTACATGGAATAAAGAATGAGTTAATTTTTTTAGGTTTACACAGTATTTTGGTGTAACTGGTTTTGGTTTCTCTGACCTTTAACTTTTGCCCACAGAGGTTAAGAGGCACCTGCAACTGTGTGTCATGACCCGTGTAACCTCAGACAGATAGACTTCCCTTCAACATCCAAATACTGTTTAAGAGACCAGGCAGACCATAAAACAAAAATAGTTATAATGTCTGTCTGTAAGGCTATAAAATGACAATCAGGTTTAAGTGTGTGTTAACCTCTAAGGTTTTGTGTGATTAACCTTATGTTGGGGCAGTTTGTTTGGGGTCACTTAGCCCATTTAAAATCATTAATAATGATTTGGAAGTTTTTCCTTGCTTTTTATATTTTTGGCCTTACTCAAAACACAGTGGGAAAATAATCTGGAAGCTTTACAGAACTCTTCTGTTGACACATGCACTTTTGTTAAGGGTCAATTCTAGAAATACAAGAAATAGTATTTATGTTTTATATTCTTTTCTCAAATGACTCCAGACAGAACATAAGGTTTAATTCATAAAACAGACCCCAGGGTTGTATTATCATGTGAAAACAGCAGCAGACATGATAGCACAGATTATGAGCAGGCAAGGAAGTTATTTTCAGAGAGATTATGTTTATGGTGTGAGTGTTTGATAGATGAAGAGCGCGAGTGAGTGTTTGAGAGGTATCGGTTGATACTTCCATGTGTGCGAGTGTGTTTATGTGAGATTGGGGTGAGCGAGAGCAGGCGAGATGTGGAAGTTGATGTTCCTTTCCCTCAGGGATGTGACATCCCTGCAGAGAAACAAAACCAGCCCTGTATTAGTAACAGGATACGCTGCTAGCGCAAACTGGAAACTTGTACCTCCTTATCTAGAGGGCAAGTAAGTTGCTTTGTATCTTTTTCCCATACATACCTGATCAACCCGATAAGGTCTTGTTTGTGTCTGTGAGCGCTCGATTTACCAAAAAATTCCCCAATGATCAGCTAGCACATGATATGACGTTCAACCTCGAAATGTTCGTTAAAAACAAGTTCAGGCACTAATTATCAACTAACGATCATCAACAATTTTTAGGCAATTTTTAAATGCAGAATAACAATGTTAATTATTAACAAAGAACAACACAAAATATGATAATAATGTTTATTATTAATGCAGAACAACTGAAAGTATGATGATTCTTTAGGTAAGTATATAATAAGTCGTCTTGCAAATTGATTATTTGTTGTTGCTATATCTGATAAAGTGTTTTTCAAGGCTGTATCCGAACAGTTTGTGTGTGGTTGCTTACATTGTTCAATGTAAATATCTTTCTTATTCTTTGCAGTATTATGTGCTATCTGTGCACAGACCTTCACAATTAGTTTTTTTTTTATTAAATACACAGCACATAAAAAAGATTGGACGTTTTGGCGGTGGTCATCATGGCACACACCTAAGAACAAAGAGAATATATATATATTTTTTTTTTATAAATGTATGATAAAATATAATAAATAATTTATTTTAAAAATAGGCATGTTTTAAATAACAAGAGAATGTGTAAGACTGTAAACTAACAATTATACAACACTTAATTGTCAAAGTAGTTAATTTATTATTAATTTAATTTGTATTATTGTTTTTATGAGTAAAAATGTCCTTTATGCACATTGCACACGCAATGTGCTGACACAGCACAGGCACAATGATATTAGATTAATGTCCTCAGTGTTCATTTTAAGGTGGATGTTGCTACTGATATTGATAAAAGAAATCAAATTTTAGTAGTGTTAAGACTGTGATAGGACACAAACTAAGGCAAATTTGATAGGTTGCTCTGCCCAACATGAAGGCTCATTTCTCTCCTTCACTGTCTTTGTTCGTTTTCTCGCACACAGAGTTCCGAAGAGTTTTAGGTTGCGTGTTGTTTCACCTTTTTCCTGAAAAAGTAAGATGATCCCACTTTCACTTTTTGTAGCCCTTACAATTGCCGAAGGTCTGTGCAAGTGCAGACGACGGGCTGAGACAGTGATAGAGTTCAGGGCTCACAGCCTCATCTGTGAAATCTGCCTCCGCTGGAGGACGTCCATCTGCCTGGTATCCGGTTGCAGAGCAGAGAAAAAAATTGGCAGTTTTGATGGGGAATTTCACTTTAAGTTAGTAATAAATGTGCTCTTGGTCAGCTAGAGCTTCATGGTCAGACATCTGAATTTATTTGAGGTGTTCATGACATGCTTCTTCAGAACCCGAGCCCCAGGGTGCTTTTCAGAGCAGATTTTGTTGTGGTTCAAATTAATTTCAGAGGTCGGCTAGCCTATATATCATTCACGACTCTGACGATGCGATGCCAGTACTTGCTTAGTTGTAATGGAAAGTAAGTGGTCGCTGTTTATGTAATTTTCATTGAGGATAAGAACCACTTTTGTGTGAAGTGGATTGTTTATTACACTGAATATTTCATATTTAGTATTTAAAGAGTTTGGTTCCAAAACCAGATAACTTAAGTTTTTTTTTCAAGGATCTTGTTTTTTGATGGTGCATTCCAATTATTCTCAATCAAACTGCATTGATTTAAGCCTTCATAACTAAAAAAGTACTGCTAAGTAGCACAATAAAACATAATAATTATAAACATGTTTAAAAAAAACGTATTGGTTAATCTAGTTTTGGAACCAAACTTTTCATTTGTTTGTCTAATATGGTTATCCTAATGTTGTGGGAGACTGTTGACAAGTTGAAGTGGACTCTCAACTTGACCTTTTTTCTTTTAGTCATTTTTAGTTCTGTGAAATCCAGGCTAAAGTCTCATAATCTATTGAGATTTGAATAATCAAAGTTCGATTTCAATTATTGATTTATCTTTCATTTCAATCTTTGACATGACCTTACCCAGTCAGAAATAAATATATAAAGGTTATATTTTCAAGAAATGTTATTTACATTTTGTAGGATGATTTTATTAAGAAAACTGTAGGGAGAGCAGGGCACAACCTAACGCTTATTTGGTTTTGGCTCAATCATTTAAAAAATATTTGAGTTTGATTAATTATATTTTTACACAAGCAACACACACATCTCTGCTACAAATGAACATTTGAAGTTTGTTTCTAGTACTTACTATTCTTGGACAATTACACTTAACGTGACAGAAGTGCAAACGTTACAACTTACCCCATAGATGGGGTCAATTGTAACAGGCAGGGGGTTAGTTGTAACACTTACTAAAAATTAAGTTTGCAGGTAAATTTTTCAATACTATTTTGCCTATATACTTGAAGTGGATATTGTTTATATATCTGTCTATAATAGATGGGTATCCTCACTGTATTCATTCATCCAGCCCTTTTCTAACAATAGTTCAATTATAAACCGATACAAATGTCTAAATATGTGAGAAAAAGCAGCACAATTATGACAAAACATTTTTTTTATATATATATGACCCTGTAATAACCATACTACAGTTTCAAAAATCAAATTGTGAGATAATGAGCATCAAAGTCAGATTTTAGCCATTCATTTCATTATGATTTCAAAAAAAAAAAATATGATGAAAAATGTACTTACATGCCACCAAAACACTCGTTCATCAATAACTCTCTGGAAAAACATTATACATTTCCAATAATTTACCGGATAAACAAAACGCTCAACCTTGTGCAACAATGTAAACGGTCCATGTGACAACTAACCCTGCGCACCCCTAAACCACAAAAATTGAATTAAGATTAATTTTTGCATGCAGTCTCACATTTGTAAATATCAAACAGATTAACTTATTGTGCCCTAGGTTTTTTATGTAATGTATTGTTTTAAGCAACTACAAATGTGACTATACTAAACTAGATTCTTTCAAGTATAAAAACGGAGCTAGCATCTTTAATTTCTTAAACATTATATTTAAATGAATGAGTTTTTATCATCTTAATCTAAATGATCTGCCATACCACACTTTAACACTGACATAGCTTGTCTGTTGTTCTCATCTGTGAGAGTATGTCAAAATTAGATTTCTGCAGTGTTTATATCCAAAATAACCCATTGCCTATACAAAGTGGCTATGCATAGAGTCCCAGAGATTTGTATAGCTCAGCTTCTAAATGGCAAGGTTTATTCTGTAAGTGAATGAAGCAGTGGTTAGCATCATGATAAAATATAAGACCCTCTTGGCCAGCGTGCAGGCTACACAGACAGACAGCCATGACTCATTGCTACTGGAGCCAACCTGTCTGCTAAAGTACTCAGAACCTGGACCTTGGGTCAGACGCCCCCCTTTGCCTTCTCCTCTGTCCCCCAGCTGCTGGCCCTTGACAGGGCCACAGGCGGCCCCGTGCATGGGGTGTTATGTGGGCTGTTTGATTACCACTATTTTTTTTTCTTTATTTTCTTGTGAAACGGAAAGTGGGTGTGAGAAAGAGATGTAATATGCCTCATAATCTCTGCTGTGCTGTTTTTTCTCCTTTACACTTTAATTATATACATTTTTGGCAACTTACTGTATAAATATATCCCTTTCATATACACACATTAGTCTGCTTTTCTTTAGTGCACTGAAGTTAGGTGTTGGATCACAAACCTCCATGTCCCATAGAGTCGTGAGTAATGCTTCTATTTTAAACCACAGCTATAAACAACATGCATATTTTCTTACAGTGCAAACAAATAGGCCAGTCTTGTGCAATCAATAGTTTCTGTGTAAAATTTCAATGTTGTTTTTTTTAAAGCCATTGGGAGCAGCCCGCTATCAGCTTAACCCAGCATTATAAACTAATATGAAACCTGTTCCTCATCTAACACAGTCAGTTTGATTTGCATAACCAACGTTATTTTGATGGACATCGATATCACATTTAGGGCTTACGTTTTTCTTACTCCGACACTAAAGTCAAGCCTAAAATAAAAAATAAAAAATTGTGCAATGTTTGGTTTGTTGGTATAGTATCATAAACCATTGTTTTTACAAGAAATGTAAATACGTTCTGATGCATTGTTTTGTACCTTCAAAAAAATTGAAGAAACTGAGAAGTCAGTCATGTAATGTTGTAGACAAATACAATGTGTGTGATGAATATTTATTCATTCACCAAACATCTGGCCAGACCCAGTCTCAGTCCAAACTGGCAGGACAATAGAAAATATACATTAAAATATACAAAAGCATTAAGAGAATAAGTAGATTAGGCTTGGTGTTTATGTTAGACCGACACAAAGTTAAGTTTGTTTGTATTTTGAATGACTGTGTGTTCAACACATCAAAACATTGTTAAGGCCTAGATTTGAGGCTGTTTATGATGAAAAAATAAGCAATGCTATGACGGTAGCATGAAAACGTGCACGTCCATACTGCATTTGCAAGGAGGAGGAATAGCCAATAAGGAGGTAGTCAAAATGCGGTTTCCGCCATTGAGTGCTAAAATCACAATTTTTTTCTTTTTTTTTCTTACTCTTTACCCTGCATTAGAAATTCCAGGCTGGAAAATCTGAACATAATCCGAAAACATGAAAAGGAAATGAGTGTAAATGTGAGACGATGAATAAACAGGCTTGGTGTATTTCCATAGGGCTCAACATCGTAGTGCAGGGCTGCTGGAGTCAAGCCACATATGTTGGGAATAATTAAAGCTCAGTCTCAGTCCACTGTGTCTTTCTGCCTGATAAAGCTATGCAGAGTGTCCCTGATCATGACCCTTGACCCCTGCCTGACCTCTTACCTCCAAATGTCACCGTCACGCAGCTATTCAATACTCGTAAACTTCTGTCAGTTTTTTACCTCAGTTGGATCTGATTAGTTTTGTGATTATGACAGTTTGGTATTATAGAGGCAGCAGTTATGTACAAACTTACAATTTAATGGGAGGTGCTTTTTTCAAACTGAACTGAATCTGTCTTGCTATTTTAATCATATGGTTGTCTCGGGTTCAAAACATCACTTCATAATGTGGACCAGATTTTTTGTACTGCACCCCACCCCACTTCACTTGCTGTTTTGACATCTCTTCCTTCTTAAAAAAAGTATGATTTTAGATGTAATGATGACTTTGGCATTAGATGCTGTAACAGCCTCATGACTGGCAAATGTTTTGTTTATGAGTAACACACTGAACCTCCATTTAGATGATGGGAACTTGTCAACAGCACACTGCCATCCAGTGCAGTGGACGCTCATTTCATGTGATGATGTGGGCGAAGTTCATCACTAGGTCCTGTAACACCCATCAGCACCTTGGCTCTTGAAATACTGGGGGCTTCCCTCTCGCTGAAAACAAGAAACCCGATCACCAGGCATTATCACCTTATAATTACAGTCCTTTTGGACATATTAGCGTAGGTGCTGCGATCTGGTTTCAATGCGGAACCCAATTCCTCAACGCATTTTTTTACAGATGCCTTCTGAACAAACAATCTTTGTGTTAAAATATCCCCTGGCAGTAGTGGATCTCCAATTCAGTTGTGAATAGAGACAACGTGGGGTTAAATTGTGTTAGGTTACCCGAGCCGGGCATGATGATTTAGCATGTTGATGTTATTTTTATCATCAGTGAAAGTGTCATGTCGAGAAGGTCAGAGGCTTGGGCAAATACACGAGTGCGTCCTATCAGAGAGAACGCTCGGCTTGTTAAACGTGCAAGGCCCACCCCTTACACACATCACATGTTCCTAACACTTGTGGTTTTCTCATATCAAGAGGTCTGTCTGACTCGATGAGATCACTCAAAGAGAATCGAGAGTTACATTCCCCCACTTCTTTATGGCGCAGTTTATGTCGATTGAAATTGAGTGGAACTAAAATCAAATGTACTGAGTCGGACTGAGGTGATAAAGTGCATTTTTCCCCAGTGTAGTAATACAGTAAAGTTTCTTTTACACTTTCACACACACACACACTTGCATGGACACTTAATGTTTAAAGGAAGTCAACAAGTCACACACACAGTGGCCCCAAAAATATTTGGACAATGTTAGACATCACTATATTAAGTCAGTTTTAAATCTGCAAACAAATGATGTTAGATCTTTATTTAATTAGGCTACTTTTGACCAACTTTTATTTTATGCACATTGATGCTGTAGCAGTGCAACAATGTCCGTGATGTGATAATTTACCGATTTTGGACATGTTTCACAATGTTTAAGAACCAGAAAATATGCTAATACAATAACTTTTATCCTTATTTAAAACAATGTGTTGCTTTAATCAGGGTTCCCACGGGTCCTTGAAATCCTTGAAAGTTTGTGAATCTGGGGGGAAAATATTCAAGGCCATGGAAGTTTTCAAAAATATACATACATGGATACAGGTCATTGAAAGTGCTTGAATCTATTTTATGCAAGAAGTTTTCTGGAAAAAATCCATATTATTCTCTGTGTAGTGTAGACTTTTTAAGCACACGTGCTAAACTGTTCGCTTTAAATGCTTATATCTTCTGTATGTGAATGTTGATTCATACCAAAATGCTTTTTGCATAGTTGTGTTTGACACATGAAGACTAGGGCTGAGTATCGATTCAGATGTTCCAGATCGATTCAATTTCGATTCACAAGCTATCGAATCGATTCGTTTTCGGTTTTCGATCCGATTTTCGATTCCGATTCTCGGCTCGACTTTTATACTCGATTCTCGATTCAACTCAATGAATACAGATTATATAGAATATTATATTTAAGCAATATCGCTCGAGTAGGAGTGTGATATAGCTCTATATCATCACGGCTGTGATTAGGCCAGAGGCACGAGGCCCTAGGCCGAGTGCCGGAGGCAATCACAGCCGTGATGATATAGAGCTATATCACACGACTCCGAGAGCGATATTGCTTTTATACAACAGTTCGACGGCACACGTTTGAAAAACGAAAACTAGAAAACAACAACGGAGTTATTTTAAAAGCCTCTTTGTTTGAGAACTACTTCTTCCGCCACGGATTTGAGGGCGGCCAGAATGACGGGTAAAACTTCCGGCTGCTTTGAATCTCATAATAACTCAATGGACGGAAAAGCCGTTACTTTATATTACCGTTTCTTGGTCACAAAGTGTAGTTTTAAGATTAGTTCAGTCGAGAATGTATATGTATTATATTTAAATCTGCAGTCGATTAGTAAAGATAGCGCCTGTTTGAACGTTTGCTTACTGAGATTCGGTACGAATGAGAACCAAAGCATGAACGGACGTCTGTGTTCACTCGCCCCCCTGACCACCGCCCTCTCTGGGCTACATCTCTGACTGGGATTCCCTGGCTCTCGTGTTGGCCTTGTTTGTTTATGAGCTTCAAAATGAGACCAAATCAGCAGTATTTGGTGTCATGATCAAACTATTACTTGTTTTTTTATTCATATTTAGTGTCTTTTGTGTTGTTATTGTTTTGCCGCGAGGTAAAAGTTAATAAAACTATACTTGTATAACGTTACTATTGCTTTCTCATTTAATCTTAACGCGATACGAGCACTCGATTATTATTAAACTTTGTTCTTGTCAGTACTATACAAAACGGTTTTTTATAAGTGTCAGAGAGATGTTTTTGCATGCTGCTTATAAATATACCAGTGGCGATATCTCATAACATGTTTTAATAGTCACGTCACGATAAAGTAAATGATCAATGTCCACATTTAAAAGCTGCGGTGCTTACCTGCAGTTCCACGGTGTTTTCGCGTTCTGATAAAAGATATAGCTCCAGAAAAAAACGAGTGTTTATATTCCTCTTTCCAAGTGTTAATCGTCCACACGATGTGACAAGACTTTTCTCCCATTAACTTTAACGTAACATCCAAGAGCGCTGATCTTTGACAGAATAATTACTTCCGATTGGGGATTCACAGACTGATTTATGAGCTAGTAAACTAATGAGACACACGGAGAGTGATTCAAAACAGCGCGTCTGTGTTTTTCCATTCAGAGATGAGCCTGCTTAGGACCTCCATTCACTAGGTGGCGGAATGATACGAAAGGTGATGCGGTTACAGTGCCGTTATCAGCACAATATCGCATAGCTCTTAGCCAATCAGATTCGAGAACCAGAAAGAACTGTTGTATAATATAATATATTAGAATATAGACTGAATGAATGACAGGCTCGCCTCTCGCTCCCTGGTAACATCGTGCAAGGCAAAAAAATAGGTTGACATCTAGTGGAGAAGACTAGTAATAAGATTAACGTTAATCTTACGTTCAATGTTTGCTGAAATAAAATTGGAAAAAAATCGATTCATGGCCTGTGAGAATTAATTTTGAATCAACCACGGGAAAAAAACGATTAATCAAAAAATCTGTTTTTTTGCCCAGCCCTAATGAACACGTCTTGGGTTATGTTACTGTTGTTCCATTAAGGAACAAGACACTGCGTCTCCCTTGCCATATGCTGTCTTTGGCAATATTTCAGATAGCGATATACTTCCAGGCTCCTGCGTCTCCTTGTTTTTGTTGTTAAGCCTCACCATTGGTTGAATTTGATATACACATTCAGACGCACTCACCCCTGGAGTGTCACCGCAGTGACGCAGCGCGAGTTCCCTCGAAAGGAAACTGTAACCATGCATCTTAAAAGGTAACACGATGTAACCTTGCTCTCGCTTGAAATATGTCCCCACATTTAGTCCTGGAATTTGGGGGTATTGGACCTGGAAAGGTCCTAGAATTTGAAATCAACTAAGGTGTGGGAACCCTGTTTTATCATTTGAAACCTGACAAATTTAGTTTTATGACACATTTTCGGAAGAACTCTGTGCTATATTTTATTTAAACTTGGTTTAATAATTTTGTTTTATGATGCAAAACATTAGGCAGTCAGTGACTAAAGCCCTGGGTATAATCAGTTTTTTACACAGTCGGACGCTTGCAAAGTTTATTTGACTCATACGTGTACACAAACGTTTGACGTATGCACATTGCGACAAAATGCAATGCATCTCCTGGCTACATACTACATTCTGCTGTACACACAACCTACGCATACAAAGTACTCGTGGGTTACAAAATGCGGTGGTGCGCGTACATTGCGCTCGTACTATTCCATTGCATATGCATAAAAACGGGACTATACTTCTAGCTTCATAGTGTCCAAAGTAAGCCCCTGTTGTATAACTATCCTGCATGTTGGGAATAAAATAAAAGCATGAGAAAGTGGCAGGTGATCCTCCTGCTCTCTGGTTAGCATTTCTTTCTGTGTGCCTCCCTTGCATATCGCTTTCAAATGACAACATCAGCGTAATTGCACTATTCCAATGTGTGATAGATGAAACCCTGCTGTATTCCCTCAGTTATATGATGGGATGAAAGAAAAAAAAAACTCTTAATTTTTTCCAGACGGCCTTCATGTCTCAAATGAAAACCATCACCTGAAGATGTGTTGGGCCAAACAAATATCTATTAGAGTGGAATAATAAACTAACGTAGACTGTGAAAAAATACTAGCGCCCAAAATAGTGATTCTGAACTCTAGTCATGCAGTGTTGGAGTGAAAAACAGACCTTGGATTCCAGAGCTGAGAAACGCATGTGTGTCAGCAGTGTGTGAACAATCGCCTCCTTTTAAAACTAATTGCTACAATCTATTACCAAAAGGAGATTTATTGATGTTATTACTTATATTTTCAGGCATAAATCATGGGTGAGTTTCCAAGTTTTTCTGATTTAACTGTTTTAAGCTCCCATGCCCTCTTCTTCCAAGACCCCATATCATTCCATACATGGCTCCCATAATTGTCGAGTTAAACGTGTCAATCCTCATTCAAGCTCTTGAACTCGCTGCAAATGCGGGGCTCTAGGACACCTGTGTGTACTGTATCAAATGTGCCACTCAGTTTCTCTGACACACTTACTGTATACATAGACTCCTGTTTTATTTATGCATATGAGATATTTTATAATTTTTCCTTTTATGCTTTTGAATGTAATTGTGAAAAATAACTGAATAATAATAATACACATAAGTGCTTTTTAAGTGTAAAATTATTTACATTCATAATAGATCAATACTATAGTCATTAATATCTTAAAGGTGCAGTGTGTACATTTAAGAAGGATCTTTTGAGAGCAATGCAATATAATATAGATAACTATCTTTTCAGTGGTGTATAAAGACCTTACAAAATTAACTGTATTGTTTTTATTACCTTAGAATGAAACATTTTATAAACATACACTGCAGGTCCCCTTACATGGAAGCCGCCATTTTGCCCCATCATGTTTCTACAGTAGCCCTAAACAGACAAACTGATCTACAGAGCGGGTTTGTCACTATCTTGTCTCACCAAAGTACATGTTTGTCCTGTGACGGCTACCGTAGCTTCTCTATGTGCTTCGAAATAGAGGGGTGCAATTCGCAAACTCCCCACTAGATGCCGCTAAAATCTACACACTGCACCTTTAAAAAGTATGTATTAGGGATGTCAATTTATACAATTTACAGTATTTAATGATCATTTAAATTAACGATAAGTCAGTTGAATAATCGTTAACTGTAATAGTGCAATAAGCCTTTACTGCAGTGGCATAGGCTATAGCCAATGACATAAAAGTGTGCGTAAAAACACTAGCTTCCTCACACGAAATATAAGATTTTATTTTGTCTAAATAACATGCTGGTGGGATTGTTAAATGAGTCAATGTAGTTGATGTTTTAATAAAAAAATCATCAATTTAATCTTGTAATGAAATATAATAACTAATAGACACAGTATAACTGATTAAAGTGACTAATAATGACAAAATAAAAGTTTTTATTATCATCAAGTGTTATTTTTCTTGTTGTTTACCTCGCTTTCCGAGTCGTTGATACTCTGTTTGTTGTAATTATATCCAAGAAGAAACAAAGGGCAACTTTCAGACCTGTGGCATACTTTCTTATATTATGAAGATTTCAACCTTCCATTAGAAAACCCCAACAGTGTTTAGCGTGCTTTTATCAATTTAATTCTTATCGACAATTAATCGAAGATTGTTTTTCCTCAGAGGTGGACAAATAAAGCTATCTCCTTCCCACAGTTACAAACTGTGACTAACTCATCTTAATGGAGTGTTTTTTCCTGTTCCATCTCTCTTGATAACATCATAACATTTTCTTTCCCATCCACAAATGTGAGAGTTGACATGGTATTACTTAAACCCTGATGTCAGAGTCCGGCTGTGCAAATTCAGGCGCAGGTCTTCGCCACCTGTCAATCAAGACTGCAACACTGTCCAAGTCTCGCCACAACCGTACTTGCACACCATCACCACAGCTGTTTCGACAGCCTCTTCCTCCTCACCACCTCCCAGCCATCGCAAATGGTTGCATTATATTAGCCGAATCAGTCAGTTAAACCGGTTAGCCGATATTTCTGTTAGCTGATATCAGCTGAGGTCAGGTGTCAAGTTCATGTTAACGTCTGAAATGAATATGTTGGGTGAAAAAAACTTTTATTATTTTATCCAGTTCTGAGTGGACACCTGAATATAATCTCTGTGACGGCAGTACTGTATATATTACAGGAACATTTGTAATATTTTTTGGTTGCTCCCCTGTTGTTCTCCTTTTGGTTGCAAATGTTCTTTTACTACTTAAATAGTTCCATCTTCTCCCACCAAGCATCTCATATGGTCTTCCTATTGTTCCAACTTCTCTACTCCCTGGTGTCATGCCTCGTCACTGTTATTATAGGCTTACATTCACAAGACACCGTGATTTGTTGTCCTCTTCTGGCTTTGAAGATCTGAAGAGCTGGGCAGTGTGAGATGTGGAGATAGAAGATGAAGTCGACAGCCGTGGCCTTTTCCCAAACCTCATAAGGCCGCACACATAAACGCACGGCGAAGCATGACTGTACACAAACTTTGACAACCCTAAGTCAAGAGGCGTGGGTCAAGTTACGATTTCCCCTTTGCGTCTTTAAAAACCTGCAGATGACAATTACGGCGGATTTGATTAACTGAGAGGGTGCTGCAGATAGCCATGCTTTTTTACAAAGGGCCGGCGGCTCGAGTTTCACTAGCTGTCATTTATATGGCCAAAGAAAGGCAGGGGGAGTCCCTTTACTGCTGAGCTGGGGCCTGGGCCCAGACTTCAAACACTGCTCTCCAGCATAGCGCTTCACTTTTATAATACATGGGGAATAAGTAAGAAACCTCATACAGAGCACTTAAAGGGCACCTATTATGCAAAATCCACTTTAATAAAACACCCCACAACAACACATTCACCCAAATCCTTCTTTTTTAATCTCTATTCAACCAAAGCCAACGTCTTATTAAACATACCATTTTGATTCTCTTAATAATGTGATGTCACACTGATAAAGCCCTGCCCACTGCAACTGACTGACGGTCCTACATTACCAAAGTTTGCCTCAGCGAGGTGTACACTGTCCGCCATATCTCAATAGTGTTGTCTCAGACTGTATTCAAAGGAATCAAATCTACTTTAACTGAAAGCGCGCACTCTTTTACTAAGGGAGTGAGGGGCAGTAGTTAATTTGCATTTAAAGGAAAATACACAAACAGTGCGTTTTTGCATCTCCCAAATAGGAGTTTTTTGGTAACGCTTTAATAAATGACCTGTGGGATATTTTGGACTGTAACTTCACAAAAACTTGAGACTTACATTACATCTTGCAAAAATTGGCATAATAGGTGCCCTTTAAAATGTTACATTAGGGCAGTTTAGAGGAGCGTTTTGCAAGCTCCAGCAGTTTTCTTATACTTGTAGCATTCCACAGTGTGATTTTATAAGACAGGGCTATATGAAGGCTTAAAGGAATATTCCACTTTCTTAAAAAAAAATCTTGGTAATTTACTCACCCCATGTCATCCAAAATGTTTATGTCTTTCTTTGTTCAGTCAAGAAGAAATGAAGTTTTTTGAGAAAAACATTCCAGGATTTGTCTCAATTTAATAGACATTTTTTGGACCTCAACAGTCTACAGTTTAAATTGGCAATTTCAATGCAGCTTCAAATGAGTCTAAACGATCCCAAACGAGACATAAGGGTCTTATCTAGCAAACGATTGCCTTTTTAGGCAAGAAAAATGTAATAATATGCCATTTTAAACCACAACTTCTCGTGCACTAGCCATGTGATGCGCCAGCGCGACCTTACTTATTGCATAATTGAAACGCACACTTGCGGACCATTTTAAACAATAAACTGACACAAAGATATTAATTAGTGTCATTCCACATACAACAACGTCGGAACGGTCTTCTATCTCCACACTTGTAAACACTGGGGCGGTAGTTTTGAATACATCATGCATGACCTTTCGGCGTGCTTACGCATTACGTAAGGTTGCGCTGGTGCGTCACACAGCTGGAAATTGTGGTATTTTTTTTTCTTGCCGAAAATGACAATTGTTTTGCTGGATAAGACCCTTGTGCCTCATTTAGGATTGTTTGGAGCCCTTTGAAGCTGTGTTTAAACTGCAGTTTTTAAACTGCATTGAAACTGTAAACGGTTGAGGTCCAATAAATTCTATTAAATCAAGGAAAATCCTGGAATGTTTTTCTTAAAAAAATAAATTTTTTCTCGACTGAACAAAGAAAGACTTGGGGGTGAGTAAATTATCCGGATTTTTTTAAGAAAGTGAAGTATTCCATTAAGTCTTTAGGGTTTACCATGAAAATGTTTTCCACTACATATTACAAGTACCTACTTTATGAAGTGGCTAATTCATTCTTATTTGTATTTTTTAGTACTAATCCGTATCAGCCCCAGTGACATTGGGGTTTCTTTATTTTTTCTGTTTTATCAAAAATAAAACACCTATTGGCCAATCAGAATCAAGGACTGGAACTAATCATTTTATAAAAGTAAATAACACATTTTTATACTGTCTAATTTAATTGTAATATATTTTGAAAATAATTTCCACATAATTTCTGTTCCCAAATCTAATCAGCAAACAGCAAATCAAACCCTTTAATAAGGCTCCTTTCCTAAGTCCCTCCATGACAAAGGCAGCCTGTAGTCCCTTGCGTTCGGTCACGAGTGGATTGGGACCACTTGTTTTTACAAGCACCCTGAGTAAATGTTCTAGTTTATTGAGACAGGTCTCTCCTCAGCCTGTGAGGCACTCAGCCGATGGACGGCACGGATGAGTAACCCTTGTGTATAAATAGCTTCCTTCATTAAATCAGTTGTTCTCTTAATTGAACTTAAATAAAGAATGACTTATGCCGGCCAGCTGGTTTTAATAGAGCTGAGTGGCTTGTGGTGTATAAGAGAAGCATTATTTCAGTGCACTGGGCCAATTCTTGGGCAGGGTCCTGGGTGTTATCAACATAGAAGGTGAAAAAATGAGAGGCCACCAGCCAGCCTAATGCATTCTGGAGTTTCATTGGTTTATTTTCCTAACAATGAAATAAATGGTTTGGTAATTAAATTTTCTGCGCTGGATTTAGCCCTAACGGGCATCCTTGACAAGTGTTAATGTATGTTGAAGAGGCTTTGGCGTTTGACACGAAACACTCCGGCGTCCTCGTTCTACCACGCAGACACGCATACGTGACACACTTTCTCCACCTCTGTCCAAACCTGCAAGCAATTTTGCAGTGAAAGGCCAATCAGACTCCTCTGCCAGGGCACCGTTTGCATTAATCTGCTAAACTAATGCACATCCAGCTACACTGTGATGCATTTCTCCAGCCGTCTTTTTTCAGCTTCTCTCTCTCTCTCTCTCTCTTTCCTCCCAGAGACAAGAATTTTTGAAGCGAGTCGTTGTTTGAAAGCGTTTTGTGGTCTCTGGCAGAAGCAGCTGATGGAAATTTGCTGAGTTGGAGCCCTGAAACGTTGCAGCTGTCTCCGAGGAGCTCGGCCACAGTGAGTCTCACCGCTTGGCCGCTGGTCAATGGAGAAAGAGCACTGATTGACTCCTTTCCACCGTCTCTTCATTATTCTGTTTCGGAGTCTCTCCTTACGTGCCGCTCTATCATATGACGCTTTCTTAATCATTTCAGCTTTCACATTTTTGGACCCCCCAAAATTCCCGTCTCCTCCAACCTGTAAACCATACGGCGCTATTACCTCATCTGTGGTTCTTCGGTTTCATTTGTTTATTGAAAAAACTGCAGAGAAGATTCTCGCGTGGTGGAAATCGAATAAGGTGCATTACTTTAGCCCATGTTTACAGGACCTACCGAGCCACGGGGGAAACCGGAGAGCCATTTCTGACCATAACGCACTCCAGAGAGACTCTCACACACTAGAGTTAGGATAAAGCAAAACTGGGAAGATGCTCCAAAATGGTGTGAACTCATTTGTTATGCTTTTGTGTATGTGTGTGTGCAGCACTCTGCACTGGACGTCCACTTCGAGGAAGGCAGCCACTTGTCCTCTAGAGGGATTGAGTAATGTAATCTTTCACAGCCCAGCAGCACCACTGCCACATACCTCACTAATAGCAGGTTGATTATCAACAAGGCTGTCCTTTAACACATTCCCGACATCTGCTTTCTGTCTGAGCGTGGAGGGTGAACACGGATAGACATTGCAGAACACACCCGCACACACACATGCACAATTCTGCCGTACGTGTATATTCACAAAATATTCGACTGGTTTGGATGAAATAGAAACACATTTTATTCATGTTTATAAATTGTACCGAAAATTTGCTCTCAAACTCATTCGTATGCGCAAATTTAAGTACGTAAGTGCTGCTAATGCTCCTTCTACTGTAAAAGGCACACACCATTACTCACACACATAAACAGGTTCTCAGTGACATCGTGTTGATACGGTTTGGCACCATTTTGAATTAGAGTGTTTTAGATGAACAGATAACGTACTATATCCTCTCACTAAGCACATGAGCTACGACGAGATCTGACATTTGTTAGCGTTACTTCCTGTGTGGAGTTTATACAACTTCAGCACTGTCCTGTATGGCCCTTTGCTTTAAGATCAGTTATCACAGTGGGTGGGATTTTTGTACATTTTGATATCCTTGTTTAGAGCAGAATATTTTAAAGTAGGCTTACCTAAAACACAAAACGCTTCAATGTGAAACTGTTGTTAGTACGTGTCTTAAGTTATTATTGAAAATATGATACCAACATCGCTAACATTTGAGCATCTTTCAGTTTGCATTAATGATGGCTTATAACCCTCACTGCTGATTCACTGGTTCCCCACAAACCCACACTGGTTTGATTGACACATGCCTCCCCGGTTGTTGGGATATGCTGCTGATTGAGGCATGGCATGCGATTTCCCACCGAACCCCATCCCTGATTTTCGCTCATCACGAAGCCCTCTGAAAGTCCACAGTGTCTCCCCTCTGAGCTGATTTCTTCAGCTTCTCGGTTTCCTCCATGCATGGCTCCTGCGGCCGAGGCAGGCCACTTGGGCAGGCTACAAATGGAATCAATTTATACCCCTGGAGCAAGGTGGTTTTGATGACATCTAAAATGTTCACAACGTAAACTCCACATATAAACATTTCAGGTCAGGAAGAGTTTAGAAATGTCTTTCATAAACATGCAAAGAGAAAATTTCTTTGCTTGTTTTTGATAGATAGCCAGTCGCGTGTTCGAAACGTAATTCGATTTGTCATGCTATGTCCCGACAGAGAGGTGGGGGAAGGTATGGAAGAAGCAGGAATTAATAAGGGCTTATTAGTTCTGACCAATATTGTGAACTTTGTAAATTAGGTAGGTTTGGGTACGTATACCTTCAGAAAAAAACTTAAATATGCAATAAATTATATAATAATCTGATTATTAATCACGGTAAACATACATCTGTTTAAATAGAGATTAAAATTATTTCCCCATTCCTTTATTTTCAATATCACTGTAGGTTTATTTTGCTGTAATGTGCTGCATAATACAGATATAAACAGTAACCACAATTATATTATGTTATATTATAATATCCACATGCAATATTTTAGAGAAAATGTTAATTTGCATAATATACCAGGGCTCTGCCAAAATAATTAAAAACAATTTATTGACTTTATTTTTGCCTGCAAAATATTTGTTTATTCCAGACAGTTTTATTTTGATAACATATTTAATATATTTCCTGGTAACACATTCAAATAATAAATAAATGTTAACACTTTTGCTATAATTTTTTTCCTGTGCTGACTAAGAATTCGTCACATCTTGCATACAAACACACACATGTGATTTGACCTATAGACCATTCACTCTTTATACCATCAGAAGATGTTGGTGATGCACTGGAATTAAAACTAGGCTGACATTTCCAGACTCGTGGTTTTAGTGTTAGTGGTTAAGACAAGGTTAGTGTTAAAACCCCACACTGTAAAAGCCTCTTTCTGCAGCCCAACCATCTTAATTGATCCTCCATTAGGGCTTTATAGACATTGTGTCCTCCGTCCTGTGCCTCTTTTATAGATACTAGTAAAAGGTTCAAAGTCCCGGTGCAGCTCCTTATCATGCAGTAGTGATTTTATGCCCTGCTTGCAGCGGGATCATGGATCTGCTTCTCTACTGTACAGTCTGATGATGAGGGTACGGTTTCATGGCCCCTGCCTTTATGTGCCCGACACCATTTTATGACTGGAAAAAGAGAAAAAGGGAGAGACATTAAAAATATAGATACAAAGGAACACAAGGAATGCAGGAAATTGAGGTTAGTGATATTTTATGTTAATTAATTTATATGTGTCTTAATAATTTATACATTTCAGTTCATGTAAATTAACATTTCACAGAATCCTTTACCTATTTTCAAAATACTTCACGTGGGAAACAATCTGATCCTACAAAAACATTTAGTTCAGGTACTCTATCTATTAAAAAGGCATGTAATATGCACAAGACATGTTGAATATCATGCAGTATGTGTTTGTCCAGATAGAAACAAGTAACAAAGTCACACTGTCTCACACTTAACTCGTAATACAGTATTTATTATTTAATAATCACATTTTTCTGAATCTTTTAGCAAATTTCCAAAATAAATACGCCCATATCACATAATAAATATAGAAAAAAATACTATATAGACAATAAATGTAGAAAATACAGTCTCATTTTAAAGTGTAATGACCTCGTCAAATGAAAAACACTGGATTTAGTAAAGAGGAATATGGCAGTATCATCAGATATTCTTGTATGCAGCACACTGTAGGTACCGTAATGTGGTCTGGACTTTTTTGTTTCTATGGAGAGGAATTATTATTGTACAGAAACATTGGTGTTGTAATACACATTATCATAGGTACAGTATATGCTACTCTTTAAATATATACCTTCTTCTGGTCATTTGTACGTTTTTTGTACTTCAAATATGACTTTAATGTACAGGTATTTACAGTAATAGTGACAAAAGTTTGGAAAATTTAGGTTGAATATGTTGAATATTGTTCTACAGTATATTAACCTAAGTGGCCCTTGATCACTTGCTTCTTATGCAGCTTTATCCTTCTAATTTAAATCATGTAAATCCTTTTATGATCAATTAATCATTTGTAACCAGATTTCTGTGACAATTTAATAATGTACATTATATATATATATATATATATATATTTTTTTTTTTTTTTTTTGAAAAAGTACTGTTTTGGAAAACAAGTAAAGGAGGGTTATTTTTCCCACTTAAAAATATACCTATAAACACTGAGAAATATTTACTTATATTTAAGTCAATCTATGTATGCATATATTATACAAATTCTAGTATTGCTATTATAGCAGACAAAATGATCAAACAATTGAATTGATTAAATATTGTTTAAGTAATAATTGATAAAATTAGAACATAAAAACACAAAAATACAAGATAACTTGCCCTTTGCTTTGCAGTTAGGTTGTTCCATCTTTGAGATGTTGCCAGAGTTCTTATAGACATAGACTGTGTGGTTTTTTCCTCTCTTCATGTAATCTCAGATTTATCTGGTGAGATCAGATCTCTGTGTGGGCAGTTGTCTATTGTAAGACTCCTTGCTCATACAAAAATTTCACTTGCTTATTACAGTTAAGGGAAAATAATGTTTTGAAATCTATATTGATATTTCCCACTGAAACACTATAGATAGGCTTGTTAAAAAAAGTAAGATCTCTTATAATACTTATCAGGCAGATACCAAATATTATGTTACACTTAAGTACTCAGAGAAGAGGGCACAATTGCATTAACAAAATTACATTTGTTAAAGTATAGTATGGCTATTTTAAAACCCATTTGATAATACTGCTTCTGTTCCACTTGTGATCATATTGTTTCACAATAATACAGAGGCTCCAGAGAGTCGAAAAAAACATACATGCACTGGACTAAATAGCAAAACATTAAACGACTGTTTGCATAATACAGTATCATGTGAATGCTCTTTTAATTTGTTGTTATAAGTCAAAGTGCTTAAAATATAACCCAAGCTTTGTAAAAAAAGGTAGTGAGAAAGTATACGTGTGTGTGTGTGTGTGTGTGTGTGCACAACAAATAGGATTGGTTGGATGAATATGGGTTAAAATAGAAGATAAGATGAAGACCAGAAGTGTCTTTCTCGTTGTGTAATTCAATATCTTTAAAAATAAAGTGATTTTTCTACAACATCTCAAATCAGACCACCACTACTAAAAATACAAAATATTAACCTTGAGTTATCAGTACGAATTCATATACATCATTTCGTCAGATATTTGATTATGATATAAGGAAATGCAAGAACAACTACACCTAAGTGAATAATTTGCTGAAACACCTTAAGCCCCTATCAAACCAAATTATAAAATTAAAGTAGCACTTGCACATAATTGTGCTGGTGTTGTTAAATCCGCGTACGAGGGAAAACAACAATTAACAGTGAAAGTTGCTTCGCCCGCTAACTCTGTCGACTGGCTCTGATAGCACAGGAAATATCTGTTTACTTTGTGATTATGACAATTTTGCTGTCGCGGGGCAGCAAATTCAAACCAGTCACAAAACTAGATTACTCCAGACAACGTGAAACCCGTATTGGCCATGCAGATCCAGTTCTCCTTATATTGGCTTCAAAGTCAAATAAACCTTTATACATAATTACAGAGAATTCTGTATATTTTTCTATTCGTTTCCCTCACACAAAAATTTTACATTTTAAGGGCCAAGCATGTCACGCTTAACCACCGGTCTACAAAGTAGATCACACATTGAAAGGACCTGACCCGAGTTTCGTGTTTATTCAGGAGAGGGTAAAAGGACCCTTATTCATTGCGCACACCAAATCGCATGGACTGTCTGTCATATTTAGACAGTTCACATATCCCCGCTTCGGAGTTGCCATGTCGTGAAAACATTATCAAAGTCAATATTATGACTGCAGACACGTTCTTGAGTGCGAAAGGCTCTAGTGTGAAGTTGCTTCAATCTCCTTTGAGGAGTTTAAAAGTGCTGATGTTGCTCACAGCATAAGCCGCGATATTTGGGGCTTATCAATCAGGTAATTGTTGTTATTATCCCACGCTACTGTTTTTCCAATCAGTCAGCTTGCTCCTCTTGTCGGGAAATCAGCTTGAGAGACGCGCGTGGCTGCGCCATGGAGACCTCAAAGCGCGCGCCCCAGAGCTCCGCACACGTGTGCGCACGATGAGATCTGGACAGTGTCCCCGTGGCCAGAGAAGGATGTGAGCAATTACCAATTCTCAAAACACTACTTTACCATAGTTAAATATATTACACGCCTTACACCCTCTCACTGCAGCCTGGGGTCCATGCAGAAATCCAGCCACCTTCAACAGGCACAGTCCACTGTAATTAACCAATCATCATAATCATCATCATCATTACCACCATCATAATCATAAACTCCCTGAACGTGCTTTGTGCACGACACTTCACGCTAATTTACACCAGCCAGTGTTATGATATTTTTCTTTCTTTTATTGGGGAAGAATTTTAACATTTAAAATCAGACTGTCCTAATTTCATTTGAACATTTTGTTTGCAGTGAAATTGGTAAATGTACTAATAACACTGCAGAATATTATAGTATACATTAAAAAAGTGTAGGAATTACTATATTGTACCACAAAACGTTACAATTTACTACTGTTTACTATAGTAAATATGCAATATATGAATACTGCAATACTTTGTTTTTGTGCGCTGATGATTTAGCGCACACAGTTTTTTAAAAACATATTTTTCAATATTTCACAATATTTGGATATATATTTATGCATATGTGCGTTAGTCGATATTGCACACCACTTTTAAACATCTGTTATGCCCTTCAACTTTCGTACAAGCTGTCTCATTATGTCAGTTTGTCTATGCAAGAATCCTTTGCATACCACGGATTCCGCTTTCCAATGTTCCAGGAAGACACAATCCCTCTAAACAAGTGCGTGTCCACCCATCTAATCTCTACAGACTGATTCCAGTCTCCATTCAATATGGGAAGTAATTGCCCCTCGTAACTGATAGGTTTTGCAACATGCAGGTCCCGGTTACAGTGGCACTTGGTGCTGTAGCTCCTAAAGCGGAACCATTTCATTTTAAACCTGGATTTAAGATATGTAACCGTCCTGATTGTTACAAATCAAAACCTTGGGTATATAATCAGCGGACGCGGCTTTATCAAATCAAAACCTTGGATATAATTAGCGGACGCGGATTTATCAAATCAAAACCTTGGATATAATTAGCGGACGCGGCTTTATGCACCAGAGAGAAATTCAACAAACAATTATTTCTGTCGTCTGCTTCTCAAAACAGCGTATTAACCATCTGTACTTGGGTATCCTATAAAGAAACACGAAAACATGAGCTTTGCTCCTAATAAAACTAATATGTGGTCGTTTAATGCAAAAAGCAACGCAATATTGTCTATTGCGCATATTTTCAGTGGGGAATGTTTTCCTTGAAATAATGTACTTTGTGGATTAAATTAAAAGCAAAATGTCAAAATCGAATTTAAATCTGAAACTGAGAAAATGTACGAATTGCAGTCGGAAGTGATCATCATTGCCCATTCTCTTCAAAGTTATTAACCCTTGATGTGTAAACCCTAGAATGATTTGCGCGAATATGTCTCATATTGTGGTCGATTAAATACACTTTGCGAATACGCCGATGGAAAACAGCGCAATTTTCCTCTTTATTTAGAGCGACTGTTTATGCGGAGTACCCTTCGTGAAGTGTCCTTTAAGGGTGCAATTTGACCAAGGATGCTCGGTGATAACAGGAACATACCAACGTCATATTGTACAGCAACAATATACTGATACCAGTAGTAAAGAGTCTACAGTAAAAATTAATAATTAAAAAAAATACTCAAACAATATATTAATAATAATCATCATCATAATAATAACAATAATAATACTGTTTATGTAAGAAAAACACTTTTTGCCATATCCAAATTTCCTGCAACCTCCAATTTGATTATAGGGAAGTTTTGTGGATTGTATATCTCATATGGTCACATACTTATTTGAGGTGGTTGCTGATTTATAGCCAGCCAGCAGCGGGATGCAGCTATTCCGCATTCACTCAATCATCAATTCAAGCTGCTTCAACATTAAGCTAAACCGATGGCATAATGTGTCCACTTGAGCTAAAAGCCGGTGTAGGGTTGCATCGCAGTAGCATCTGCTAATAGATATTGCAGAGTCTGAACACAAATGGGCTCATCTGAGTGTGGGCCATATTCTCACATGCTTATTATTTCAGAATCTGTCTATATAATGCATTGAGGTGAAAACAATCATCGAAAGTAATGTCTTTAGATTTAGCTTGTTTTGCAATTTAACACCAACCCACCGACATTAAGACGGATTTAAGATATATAATGCACACATTGTTCACGGGCCTTGAAAGATAACACCAAGGTGATATCAATCTACTGTAGTCATGTCGGAAAATAAAAGGAAAAAAGCAACATAAAATAAATAAAGTACATTTTATTACAAAGATTGCAATAAGTAAATAAATCAAGTTTAATATGTGTGGGCAATATCCTGATTGAATTAATCATCATTAAATCTCTAGATTAGTGTTCAGTAATTCAGGAGATAATTAGTCTTGCCAAGTCCTCCGTGACTGGAGAGCAAAATAATGTGGTTTTATTACTTCACATCTGTGGTACAGAGTTACAAATAATTCCTATAGATTATTAAGCAAATTCCCACCAGTCTTCGCACATATCCTCAGGGTAAATTAAAATGAATGAATACTAAACACTCCTTACGTATAGTACATTTAAGCAAAAATACTATCATTTATGATAATACTTTGCATAACCACTGGCAGTTGTTTGTTAATGCTATTAAGAGTGAGGAGACACGATAGGGTGTTTCTGTGATAGAGATCCTTCATTTGTGGTCTCCATGGTCTTGTACAGATCATATGAAGGTTACAGACTCTTTGTGTCCGTGTATTGAGAGGTTACTGTTTCTGTGGTCACGTTGGGCTCAGTCTAGTGTTGTGTGTGTGGCTGACTGCAGACTGTGGCCCAGTCTCATACTGATATATTACCATTTGATCCTTTAGTTTCCTACCATTGATCAAGCCCCACCTATTGAGCTGATGGGCAAAAGGAGAAACCTGATCCGAAAGAAAGAAATGGTACTTCACCACAGACACTTTTTTACTCCTCTTACCTAAAATACATCCCACTCTGTATCTCTTCCTAACTGTAACACTGTCTTTATTTTCCATTTGTATGTACACTTAATATATCAGTGGCAGCTCTTTACCATATGCTACTTATGATTCACATTACAGGTCACTTTTGCCGATAAACACATGATGCTGGGAAACCGAAAAGATGTTCCAAGTATGAACAGTCGTTATTTATCAAACATCAAGAATTATTATTTAACATGTGTGTAAAGTTCATCTTCTCAAAACAAACACAAGTTACGTCCCTGAAGCGTGTTCACACATTGCAAAATCGCCTTGTGTATTTGTTGCTCAACCACAGACAGGCATTATAGAGTATCATATTTACTTTATGATTATTAGCTGACAGATCTGTCATTAGGGCAAATATCAGGGGAGTGGCAATTAAAGTACTCCTTTTACACTAATGTACACCCACCCTATCTTTTCTTTTCAACACACGCAGATGCAGGAACTCAGTGACAGTAGATCAACTAGTCTGCTCCTGTAGAGGTTGTAACCCACACCATCTGGATCTGATTGTGCTGCTCACAGATAGGTGCTGGGTCTGCAAGGTACCCAGTCACTCGCTATACTCAGCTTGAAGACTAAGGTATTATTTCAAATAGTGTTTAGCAAATTCACGTGTTGCTACCTTAACTGAGCCACATCCAACGTAAATACAAAAACATTACGTAACATTTAGAGCAGAATTTTGACACGTGTAGAAGAAAACATAAAAAAAACGTTCAAGTCCACACTTGGCCTGAAAGAGCTTAAATCATTTACTGTAGAAGTGTAGCTGTCAATTACTGTCCTTATTGGCTTACAAGTAGACAAGGTGAGTGAGTGACAAAACTCTCCTCGAGGGTATCGGTTACACAATATGGTAACAACAAACTGTCACTGGGCTTTGGAGGCCTCAATGAGGAACCTGGGGAATTCCCACCCTGGGTCAATGCACATAGTGTCTGATTCCAGGAGGTTTGGATTATATCCTTGCAATGAACCTGAACATTAAAACCCGTGTTAACTAACTAAAGTTCACCTGTGCCCCTAAAGAAGCCATTAAGTTAAGATTGAAGGCCATGTATGAATTATTTAATTGTAGGCCTTTGTATTTTGCACTTGCATCAGTATTATTTTCTTTTGTTCCAATTCTTGTACAAATTTTTAGGCTATTATTAAGTATCTGCGATAAATAAGCATAAATTTATCGGCATATTAACACCTAAATTGGGCCTCGGAAGCTCATGTCCTTCTGAGGAGTCTTGCAGTGCCCTTGTCACAACGGCACTGATAAATGATTTGGCTCAAATATCAGCATGCTGTTCTGTCTATTCCACAGAGACGTAAACAATATTCTGATGAAACTAAATTAGCCGTGTAAATGTTTCACTTCAGACCAACACACTCGTCTACCTCTCATTGCTGTTGACTAAAATTTGATATTTTTAAGGCTGTAGGTTTTGGGTTTTTAAGTACACAGAGCACAAACAGATTTAAGTCAGGACACATGGATTTTTTTCTAATCACATTAGGGTATATAAGTGCCAATTTTGCCCTAAAGTATCATAAAGTATTTTGCAATAATTATAATGTCTATGAGTTCATTTTGTAAAGTTATTTAGATTCTTAAGTGCTAGAAATTAACATAAATAAAATTTTTAATAGTTAATAATATTTTATTTTATAATATACATGGTAAACCTCCTTGCACCTTGCAGCTTGATATGTGCGCCATTGTTCATCCAGTTCGTCTTCCATGCACATTTTGCACAAGTTGGTACTTTTTGGAAATTTGGATTTTGCCAACAAAGTGTGTATTTCTTAATGGCATGAGGCCTAAATTAAACACATTTGAAATGAAAGTATTTCATATAATATGTGCCAAGAGCATTTGGGTGATTCTCACAAAAACGTGGTTTTAAAAATGTCAAGCATGAAAATGTAAAAATTGCTTAAATTTACTTTTTTCCCACCAGACATTGAAAAACAAAGTCTGGAGGAAATGGGAACATTAATTTAAACACTTTTACTTATCATTTAACACTTTTTTTTAATATAATTTAAAAAATTAGTCCTAAAAAATCTCATTACCGCAACAGTCAGAAAACATCAACACTGACATATTTTCAAAATGACATGACAAACCTGAAAGAACATAATTTAGAGATTCTGCACATGCATTTAAAATCAAAGTATTATGCTTCTATTAATTAAATTAACATTTAATAAGCATCTTTTGCGGTAATGATAATCAAAATGTCAGGTAAGCAATCTGATAAGACAATATTTCAAATTAACTGAAAAAATAATGATCTTACCTGGTAGCCATCTTGAAGTAACTGGTCCATGTGCTTGGTCACTCAAAACCAAACTTTATTAAAATTCTGTATGTGTGATTAAACTGTTCTCAAAAAGTGTTGTGGAGGATGAGAACATCAGGCATGGACACATCATTTTCCTAATTTTTCTTCATTATTATTAAACATGAATATTCAGTAAATATTTTTTTCTGTCATCTAAAGTAGCAAAACATCCATTTATTTTTTTCTAAATATTTTTGTGTTAATTTGATTAAATTACAACATAACGCATGTTCAAACATAGCCGGACGCATTGCGGTAATGAGAATTTCAGCAGAAAATGAGATAAAATTGACAAATTATAAATTCTTATGTTGAAATCACACATTTTGCAAGGTAGAACACAGTATTGTGTTAATTCTGATGCTTTTTAATATTACTATATTACACATTTTATAGCTAAAATCAGTAGTGCCGTGGTGTTTCAATGGTTTCTTGAGAATCACCCATTTAGTTAATTTCATTATCTCATCTGAGCAATTTAATTATTTTTAATAAGCTTCTTTTAATTATTTTTATGAGCTTTAAAATTCTAAAATTACTTTTAATTTCTTTTAGCATATTGGGGTACATATTTTTAATATATAAATATACAACAAAAAATGCTTGGACTTTGGAAGTTATGGAAAATTTGTCAAAATAAAAATAAATAATATGAGAGTTTTTTTTTTACTAAGGCGAATTTTAGGTTACAGTATACTTTAGTTTCAGTAAAAGCATGCACATTTATTAAATTATATTAAAGGCTTTCAGGTCAAGTAAACCATTTTAATTGAACACATTTATTTTTAGATTTATTTAAACAAGTGCAGTGGAGAAAAGTATGTATTTCATGAATTACTTTCAATAGATAAAAACTTGCTTGACCAAACATCAATCAAAGGCATCAATGGTTGCCTTGTTGGTGAGGAAGAAGCAGAGAGCACACGAAAGACATGGGAAGCAATAAACCACCCAGGAGCTCAGATTTCTTCCCCTTTATTCATATCTTCCTCTAAAGCAATTATCCATTTAGTTTGCTAATTTAGCTTTCCCTCGAAGTCTAGTGTGGAGGGGGAAAACCCAGAAAGACATCTTATCAGGATCCTATCAGCCAGTGGTGAGGAATGGTTATTACTACAAGGGTCATTTCACAGTTTATGCTATTTCACAATATTGTGAAGCGGCTCGTATTTTACATGTGACAAAACATCAGTCTGTATCATTTCACCACAGAGTCGTGGTCTGAAAAAGAGACTTTAAAGTAAACGGAGTCTACTGTAGTACTCTCCAACTGAGAGCAGCTAAGATTGCCCCATCACTCTTTATTGTTTCTCTAGTTCACTCCTTGCTTTTATGCACTTTATTAAAAGCTGTAAAACTAAACGTCCTTTTCATCAAACATATACAAACTTTGTTTTATTAGACCACACGCCATAATTTAGCCGCCTGACATTAAAGAATAAAAAAGGCTGAAGAGGAAAAAGTCACATTGCTTCATCCAGGAAGCATTTAAAATGTCATCTGTGACCAAAGATATCCCTAACAGCATCGATGCATCACTAGAGGCCGCACAGTCGGGCTAATGTAGGACTAATGCAGCTAGCGGGAGCTTGTTTTTATTACTGCACAGCCCTGTGTTTGTGCAATTTGCTCAATTTTCTAAAGCTTATGTTGACAGGCCCACTCTTTAAGCCAAACCCCAGCAGATGTCCAAACATCAGTTAATGTAACCAGCAGGACCGGTGCACACAGAAAAAACATGGTGGCCAAAGCAGAATTAATGAAATTGCCAATGGATTCACTATAGGGAACAGCAAGTTTAATGTAATGTTGTGGTTTTACGGTTAGAAATAAAGCAGAGCGTTTTTCTTCTGTAATCCTGACAGGACTCCTTTATGTGACTTTCTTACAGGAAATGTTGTGATGAATCACTTGACCTCTGACCTAACGGCAGTGATGACAGTAATGGAAGTTTGTGTATGTATGTGTGCATGTGTATGCGTGGAGAGCCACATCCATTTTAACCAGTTGCTGCTTGAATATTTACAATATGTATGTTGTTTGTCCCTAAATAAATATTACTCCAAAAATATTATTTAAAAATATACAGTACCCTTTCAAAAATGTACCCAAAGAGTTCATATTAGTACTTAAAAGGTTCAAATTGGTAGTCCAAAATACATATTTGTACCTAAATTGTACATATTAGGACCTTTTTAAAGGGTACTGCCCCAGTGACAGCTTTGTACCTTTATTTTTGACAGTGTTATATGCGAGGCCATACAAACATATTAATCTGTCTGGTGCAATACAGCATAAATGTAGCTTTCTCTTTACAGCTTAATTTACTTTTATATGCTTTTCAGTTATTATAAATTGTAACATTTTCAAATACATTTGTATCAAATGTTGCCAAATAATATTTTGTATATTCTGTGCATGCCGTAGGATTAGAATGACCTTTCTCTGTGTTTGCTCTTGATCGTGTCTGACTCCTAATGAAGAGCTATCATGAGGAAATGATCCAATAAAACGGTATCATCTGTCTAAGAGCAAGCCAGCAATGAGCAAATCAATATGATACTGTATACTTTAGCTTCACCTCACCTCAGTGCTTGCTCACCCTGTGCTGCCTAATTTATAAGACACAAAAAATGCTGGGTTATTTTCAACCCCGTGTTGGGTCAAAAAGGGACAAACCTAGCCCGTTGGGTTGTAATTTAACCTATGCGGGGTTGTTTAAACCCAAAATGCTACGTTGTTTTGTTGGGTTAAATATAATCGTTTTCTGGGTTAATTTAACCCAAATGCTGGGCTTGACCCTTCTTGACCCAACGCTGGGTTCCATTTAACCCAGGGCATTGTTCTCAACATTAAAATATAGTTTATTGTATAAACTTACTGTAAATTAACAAATGTTTGCCGTCTAAGACCGGTCATTATAACACTATAGGGCAATGAAAAAAGTTAATAAATAAAAGATCATAGAATGTAGGTTTCAAAGTGGTCATAATGGCCGAAGGTTCAATAATAAACCTTTTACTTTCTGTTCCAATTGCTATGATCTCTGATGAAGGCATGAAGTCATTTCATTTGGTTCCTAAAAAAATGAAAACATGATTGTAAAATATAATGACAGTAGGATTTTGTCTACTCTGGTCCAGCAGGTCTTGAACAGTTTTAAAAATGTTGTTTGTTAGAAACATAGGAAATAATGATAGTGGGGTTGAAGGCACATAAGTTAAGATAAACAATCTGATTTTCAAACCCCTGCAAGTTATCATCATCTTTTTCTTTGTTGAAGTCCTAGTCAAACTTAATTATGGGATAAATATACTGATTGTACCTTACAGCAGAAGTTTCCGTCGAGAGGAAAAGCAGTATATTAAAACCAGAAAAATTCACTCTTCATAACCCATTTATGATAATTGTCATATTGATGAAAAGACAGTTCGGAAATCTGGTTTTACAAATGCCAGGTTTTCATTTCAGGAGTCCCCGTTGCACATATTTCTCATGTCGTGATTCTGCATTATTGTTTTTCTTTCATTGCCTGTTGGGTATCTCTGTACACACTGTGCAACAATTATTTCATTTGTTTGGGCCTTCACTGAGGATGAGAGATGTTTCTAAATCAGTCGTTGTTTGTTTAGTGGCTATCTACCCTCCATATTTGTTTCACAACCAAATTTTGCAATATGAACTCTGCATCAAAATGATGGTTCACTTGAGCAAACCAAAAACAGGTCTGAATTAAATTCATACAACCTTGCTGTCTTTAAAATATGAATTGTTTTGTAAAAGCACCAGGTTTTGCTAGTAACCGAAGTTTGAAGAAAAATTTGCCTTCATCTATATTGGCATTAGAGAAATAAATGCAGAGATAAGAAAAGAACGTATTGACAATAGGATAAAGTTAGCTAGAAAAAGGAAATGTTAAAAACGGAGGGAAGTAAAAAGACAAAAATGGAAAGTGCGCAAAAGAGAGAGTGAGACGGAGAAATGGAGAGAAAGGGCTTGGTGTGGATGGATGGGCCTCCAAGCCGTTGGGACTATTGTAACAGCCTATAGCTCTCAGGTGTCCAGTCGATAACTGATGCATTAGTCTAGAGCTCTGTGCCGGTTTTGGGTTTAAACACACATTTTCTTAATATAACATGACCCCATTTCCCTCTCTCATTAATCATGAAACACAGTTAGACGGCCCCCTCGGTCTCTGACACAGAGGGTAAATCTACTGTTCAACCCCTTTCACACTGCTTGCATTGACTCTTAGTTTTGTGCCTATCGGCTAATCCTAACTGTTGGTTGTTCTTGTAAGGATTTACTTAAAGATTTAAAGTTTTATGCATTCATTTATGTATGTGGTAATGTCTGACTTTAACATACAAGCTTTTATATTTCTTTTTTTTATATCAATTAAGCACAAACGAGTGAATCAAGTCAACAGTACAGGACCAAACCTCACCTACAGGTACAAAGGTTGTTGTAAACAACATCTGTCTCAGACAAATTCCTGTGGTTTGTACATCAAAGGACCGTCTGTTGACAACCATGACACACAAACATGCACACAACTTTAATGCACGTGAGTGGAGATTTTCTCTCATAATGTCAAACTTGGTCCTCAGCTCATGAATTCTAACTGTTTGTCATTTGTGTATTTTCAGCCACCCACACTCGCTCCCCTGCTCTCTTACCCAGCAGCCCTCAGTCCTCAGTAGTCACATGTGTCAGATATTCCACTGTGACTAAACATTTCTGCTTCCATACACAGTTTGAATTCCTCAATTTGTCTTATAGACTTGTTTATAAAAGTAAACACTGTGCCTTGCAGACACAGGGCATGATCATTATATATAATACCAACAGGATGGTACCACGCAGGACAGAATAAAATATGTAATGTGTTCCACAAACTAACTCATACAGAAAACTACAGTCGTTTACAAAAAGTGGTAGTGAATTAAGCCTTAAGGTTTCGAATGACAAAAATCTGTTTTACCAAAGCAAAACTTTAATATCAAAACCATGAAAAGACAATGAATATGCTGTCCCAGTTGACTGAATATACAGTGGCGATCAAAAGTTTACATGAAGCCTGAAAAATGCTGAAAAAAGAAGAGACATTTTTAGAAATTAAGCTTTGTTTTTACTTTACCTAAACAAGATATTTCACTTAAGAAATCACTGTAAAAAAATGCACCATGAAGTTAAAACAACTTGTTTATGGAAGTGCATGGAAGAAGAACTGGATGAACGATTGTGTGCATATGAGTCGGATTTCAGTTTTCGAGCCTTTTACCTTCATTCAAAAAAATACAGTGAAGAATTTCTGGGGAAAGGGTGGAATTGGGAAATGACCGTGTATCACATTCAAACTTGGGCCCCTTGTGAGTACTTAGACCGGAATACAACATGAATGTGGCAGTCACATGCATCACAGCTCCCCCAAATGTGTGGTTCAGTTTCTTCTTTCTTATGTTTAAATTCTGACTTTCATTATGTGCAATGTTAGTTGCATCTTTAATGGTAATGCAACTGTTAACTATGTCCTAAGCTTGCATGCACTTAGAGGGCTTTGCAGCAAAAGACGGTCGAATTTGTTAAATACCAGTGCCATGACTAAAGTGACTTACTAAAGTAAAGTTTGTGGAATTAAGTCATTTTTTAGCCTTTTCATTGGCATTCAAGTGAAATTACTGAACCTAAACATAAAAATGCTTATTTATGAAAAAGCATGGCAGATGCACTTTTTTGCATCTGAACCCACCTTATGGTTTTTATGATTTTAAAGTCCTTTTGATCCAAATTGTTGTTGTTGTTTTGTACATTTTTTTATTCATTTATCAGCTGTGTAAATATATAACCTGTTTGTAACAGGGTGTTGAAATGGTCATGTAAACGCATCCATCTAATGTTCTGTCATCATTCTCATGCTACAGACTGGTGACAGAGTTAAGTAACAGAAGATGGATGGACTGGTCAAAAACAAGAGAGCTGAATTTGGGTGAGGTCAACACTGTCATACTCTCTGCGGGTTTAGACTGCCTGTATAAGTGACTAGCAGCAGCTTTATGAAGGCTTGGGAGAATGCACAGGAAACAGAGGAAACTGGAGTCTAAGGGACACTGGGAAATGGAGGCCACAGTGGAGCAACGAGGAACAGGTCAGATTGGGTTTACTGGGCTGTCAGTCTGTCAGTGATACCCCCACTGCATCAGTCAGTCAGCAACGTGTATAACTACACACACACACCCACACCGACTTGCAAATTTATGCAGTTTATCCAGATCGCCTATTGCCTATGCCTATTAACACCCATTCTGTGTAAATGCATTTGGATTTAAATTATGGCACAATATGAAAAAGCTGCCGCTTCCTGATTTGGTAAGCTGCCTTTATGTGCATGTTGTCATCGGAGGCAAGCATTTTGGAGAAATTGAATCCTAAACTGTGGCCGTATTGATGAGTGACAGGATGTTGTGGCGGAAGCAACAACATGTACACAGATACCTCTGGTGACACTGTGAATACATTTCAATGTACATGCTCATATACACAACCCCACAAAACACTAGGGATGGTATTTCAATACACAAACTAAGCAGTGTGGAGTGTTTTTCTGTCTGTGTGGTTTCCTGTGAAAGCCAAGCAGCTGATTTCAACCACAACAATAGGCCTGACACTAGATATTCCCCAGCATACACGTGCACAAACACACACATACCAAAAGAGCGCAGTGAATATAGGTTTATCAGTAATGCAGTCTTATGGAAATACCAGGGTATTTCCAATTTTTAACATATGCATCAGCGTTCCATCAAAATGCAGGTCAATAGTTAATATGATTATCTCTTGACAGTTGTGGCTGAGCCCTTAGGTTGCTAAATCATTTATTATCTTAAATGTACATGTATGCATTTAGCAGCTGTTTTTATATATATATTTTAACAGCATGTTTTCTGGAAATCAAACCCAAAGCCTTTGAACTGCTTGTTGCATTATATTAAGGCATTCATTAGTATATTATGATCTGGTAATCATGACTTTTGAAGCTTCACCACCATCTCGCTGTGAACCTGATGGGCAGATCAGTTTACACCTTGAGTTTCTATCAATATCAATCCCCATGTAGCCTCTTACCCGGTAAAGGCTACTTAAGAACAAGAGGTCCCATCCAGTTAACACGGACACCATTATCAATCGCCCTCTGGGCGGATGGACAGTGGACTTGGCAGCTATTTAAAGCGCTGTAAAACACTAGTGGTAGATGTGCTGTGTGTGGTGAGACAAAGACGTAACAGTGGCAGTACTTTAAGGATGGTGCAAAGTAGGGTCGACCGATATGGATTTTTTAGTGCCGATGCGATTTTTGTTTCATCAGCCTTAGCCGATACAGACTGCTGATTTTCTTGAGCCGATATTTGGAGCCGATACTGCTTTTGCTCAGTCAAAGTGTGAGCATTATAAAAATGACACGATGATGCCAAATGTTACAAGTCTCAATTTAAAAAAGTTACATTTATTGAACTTAAAAAAAAACTACATTTAACAAAAAGTAAAAACAGGTGAGGGTGCTATGGAACCATGAACTGCACTCTCCACAATGACGAGGAACCATCAGCAAAGGATATTGATTTCTAGCACTTTACTACTACAAATATATAGAGAGATGAGAAAAAAAAACTCGCTTTGTGCAGCTACGATCAGCTGTTAGGCCGAGCTTTCGATGTTGTCATGGAAAGGTTGGTTGTTTTTAGTCACATGACCTGCAATCCCTTGCAGCTTTCAGCACTCTGTCTGTAAATAATGCCGGAAAAAATCGCAGAACACAGCAGCCAAATATTGGCCGATGCCGATACACATAAAACTCGCAAATATCGGCCCGATATATCGGTCTATCACTTGCAAAGTGAATAATTCGTATTGCTTATGTATAGCTCATGTAAACTTTGATATTGTCGCTGTCATTCAGAAGGCTTGTATGTCCAAATTCACTCTTTTTCAAGAAACAGAATAAACACTGTATTTTTTAATGATTACACACTGTGTTGTCTAAGTTGACAAGCACTTTTAAAACTTTTTATTGATGGAATATTTGCAAAACCCACTGACAAACATGAAGAGTGACCAATATTAATGAGTTATGACCAAAAAAATTTAAATTCACAAAATATGGAAATACACGGTTTCGGAAGGACAGACGATATGCATATTTGCATAAAGGGATAGTTCACCCAAAAATGAAAATTCTGTCATCATTTAGTCATCATTTGTGTTGTTCTAAACTAAGCATACATTTCTTAGCTATGCTGAACACAAATGAAGATATTTTGAACAGCGTTTGTAACCAAACAGATCTGGGGCACTACTGACTTTCATTAGGAAAAATTTATATTATAGAAGTGCCCCAATGGTGCCCCAGAAATGCATATATAATAATATATAAATGTATAAATAATTGTTTTCCCTTTAATAGCATTATTTATGTAACTAGGGCTGGGCAAAAAAATTTATTTTTCGATTAATCGTTTTTTTTACCTTGATCAATTAAAGTGACACCATGTAATTTTTCAACCTTCATAATACATTTTCAAGACCCTTGTGATAGTACATCGACTTTAAATAGGTTGAATGACATGTCTACCATAGCCTGATGGGGTCTGTATCACTTTTACTCGTATTTTAAAACTTAGGGTTTCTGGTAGTAACCAGAGCACAAAAAAAACTACAAAATTCGACGATTTGTTTTTAACGTGAATTTTGCTGGAGGCTTACTTAAGGAATGTAGAGACCAGCTTCTATTGTGTGACTCTGTGGCACAGTCTTTAGTGTCACGGACCTATGACACGGGCGACCCGGGTTCGATTCCCCTTTAAGGCAATTTTTTTATATAAACTCTTGATTCATACATAAATGCGATGTTCTTTATAAATGACGGCGATTATCTTGCATATAGTTCCCTGTATTCACATGCGGTGTTCGCGTTTTTACCTTTCTTTGACTGTGTCTATGATATTTACATTACAATCCAGGATGCAATAGCAGTCAAACTTGCTCAAACTCACACAGTGTAAAACCAAACCCTATTCATTCACCAATCAGATCCGAGCGTTTCTCTCTTCTCTCTTCCTCATTTGCTGCGTTCCGCTGTCACTCGCGTGACGTATTACAAAGCGGCAGCCTTTAGGTCTGCTTGGACCACATCGGTTTACTTGGATTTGGAGCGACAATTTTCACACAAAAGAGAGGAAAAACGAGCGCCATTGCGGAAAATCCTGGTGGCGAGGGAGAGAGAGAGACGATGCAACAATATTTGTTTGGAAAAAGGCAAGGAAATACTTCTGGTCGTTTCTCAATTGGAAGGCTGCAGCCTCCGGAGGTCAAATATGCAGGCTGCATGCGTCATCAAGCCTGGTTTATTAAGGTAAACTGAGCATTACATTCGCAAGTCATAAGCATACTGCAACAATTTACGATTAACTAAGTATAATAGTCAACTTTGTAATTGTTAATATTAGGGATGCGCCGATACCACTTTTTTGGAATACGAGTACGAGTACGAGTACTTGCATTTCAGTACTTGCCGATACCGATACTGAGTACTTAATAAAAAACATGATTCAAATTTACAGGTAACAGCTTTAGTCATATAATTTAACAAAAAAACAAGTGACTAGTTTTCCAGTTTGTTGTAAACTCTGCCTCTTTGGACAACACAAGAGGCATTAACCCCTTACACGCCACTCAAACATAGACATTTCTCAGACCGTGGTATCGATCCCTGGTATCGGGGGACTTTTAACGAGTACGAGTACTTTAGAAAATGTGGTATCGAGGCCGATACCCGATACCAGTATCGGTATCGATGCATCCCTAGTTAATATTGTGAAATAAGACAGTCTTGATGACGTATGCAGCTTAGAAATACGACATCTGGAGGCTGCAACCATCAGATTGAGACATGGCTTCTGCCACGACGAGTTCCTCATCAGAAAGTTGTAACATGACTGCGTTTCTCCCTGTTGTCTCAAAATGTTGATCGTTTAGCGTTTTAAATGTTTAGTTTTTAGTTTAGTTTTAAGGTTGGCCAGTTCCTTTCCTTTGCGACAGTGCTGCGGCGCTTGTGGGCTCTAGGGGCGCTAGAAGTGAAAAATACATGTCTAGCACCCCCTAGTGGCCAAAAAGTTTCATGGTGTGCCTTTAAAAATCGATTCTCAAAGAGCAAAATCAATTTTTTTTCATAATTATTTTCGTAAAACATTGAAAGAAAGATTAACGTTAATCTTATTACGAGTCTTCTTCACTAGATGTCACCCTCTTTTTTGCCTTGCGCGATGTTACCAAGGAGCGAGAGGCGAGCCTGTCATTCATTCATTCAGTGCTTAAAATGGTTTCAGGTGCTTCATCGACGTTGATGCCACCTTTACATAAAAAGTTTTAGATTTTTAGATTTCGCAAGCAAGATGACGACAATAGTGTTTTAGCTTTTAATTTCTTTTTATTAATTACCCACTTGTAAACTGCTGTTGATTCATTGAGTTGAATCGTGAATCGAGTATAAAAAACGACCCGAGAACCAGAATCGAAAATTGAACCGAGCATCGAAATCGAATCGTTTTGATAGCTTGCGAATCGAAATCGAATCGATCTGGAACATCTGAATCGATACCCAGCCCTACGAACTACAGGTGACTATTTTTACAGTTAGTATGGCTAATATGAACATCTTGTGAAAACTTTGATGCACGTTAATTGGATATCACTAATATGAATGTATTGATTCTTTTGCAAACTTACAGACTATTGTTTTCACAGTTGGTATTGCTAATGTATGTATTTTGCATAATACCATGTTTTCTATACATTTCATAAGCCTTATACTTTCTGTACTAATATGTATTTACTGTAGCTGCTTTATATGCCAAATTGTAAAAAAACGCTGTAGAAACATAATGTAAATTTAAGGTTAGCCACACATTCTCTTGTGCTGAGATTGAATAGTGGTTGCTAAATTAAATATATAGGTGATGTTCTACCTGATTAAAATATTAGAAACAAATGTAACTTCGGTCTCGAATAGTTTACAGTTTCTCCCCCACATCTTCACGGAAGTGTCTGTTTTCATTCTCTCCCTGGAAATGTTCTGGAACAGGGACTATCCTTCTCAACCCCCATCCCTCTCATCAGCTCCCTCTTACAGACTGTACCGCCGCTTCATTTCTCTTTTTCCTCTCGCTCTCTCTCACTCTCCCTCTCTACCTCCTCCCTTGGCGCTCACTTGGGCGGGCAGCCGAATTCCTGTGGGCTATCGGGTTACCCGTTGCCGTGGAAACCAGTGGGAAGGCAGCTCCATTAATCATTTAGAGCGCGCCCGAAGTGGAGGTCAGCCTGATTGCAGCGGATAGGGTATCATCCCTGTGTCCCACCAGGGACCTCCTTGATTTGAATTAAAAAAGATTAAGCTTGCACCCCTACCACCATGGCCCACCATCATCATCGTCGGCAACCTAGCCGTATCATGTGACCACGCTCCACGGAGCCACGCGGATTAAGAGATCGGAGCTGTGCGTTTGTTTTTCAGAGACTGCCTGAAACATTAGACGTGCACAGGTGTCTACAACAAGGAGCCCAGGAGCTTGTGTAAAAAATGGACAATAACCATGCACACCCCTCCTGGGCTTTCTCTCTACCTGCTCTTATCCTTCTCATACTTTCATTTTACCGTTCTTCTGCTTCTCTTATATTCTATCAGATACTTGTTGCTCTTTTTGTTAAACTGGAAGCAATAACTCAGCTTTATTCTCCCACTGACATTTCCTTCTCTTTCAAGCCTATGAAATGGTGCATTTGTTGCAAAACCTTTTTATAACTTAATAGGAATATGATTTTTACGAGCTTGTAGGACAGCTGCTGCTGGTTCTGAAAAGCCAAGGCCAGACGTGTGCGTGGGCAAAGGCAGTGTGACAGCTCTTGGGTCACACTCAGCAAATTCGGTCTGGCTGTGGTACGATAACCCAGATGAAACGTGAAGAGTAGTGAAATGACCAAAAGCGTTACTCCATGTGAAGTGGCCCCTGCTTATCGCTCCCTAATGACGGCAGCGTGAGTTTAGATTTACAGGGCCTCTGTGAGAAGGACATAGAAAATCACAAATCATCCAGGCTATGAAATAATGGCACCGCTACGTCGAGTCCCAAAGGTGCCCGCCAAATTTACGGGGCCCCTCTAGCACTTCAAAAACTTGCCATAACTTAAACCCAGATGATTTTATTGTACCATGGAAGCATAAGGGGGAGATGAGGAAGGTGAGGGGGAAAGATAGATAGGTTGGAGAAAAATTAAAACCACCTTTGTCTTAGACAATTAAAATTCCAGCAGCTGACACGTTAAGGAGTTTTGGGAATCCACATACTGCACACTGCTTAAACGAATACAGATACATAACCAGTCCAAGCTGTGTTGCTTTGATAAGTTGAAGTTTTTTCTTGTCAATGGTCTAGCCCAGGAGAGCAATGTCAGTAAGATAAGTGCTCCAATGAGATTATTATCGGCTCTTCTCGTTAAAATTAATGATCTCGACACCTTGCTCGTCCAAGTTATAAGGCATTTGGCTGGTACGCCGCCCTTGTTAATGTCCACTTTAATAAGAGTTTCAATAGCACCAGCTTTGCAGGGCCTGAACAGATGCTGGCTGGTATGTTGTGCTATTATGAAGAGATGAAGAGACGGTGTCCATGACCTACTACTTACGCTTTTTAAGATTTATGTGCATTGTAGATTAATAGTATGCATATTAGGTTTTTTTTTCTTTATTTTGGATACTGAAGTTAATTCTATTAGTAAAATGACTCTAACATTAAGAACCATTTACAAGACACTCTTGGAAACAAGGGGACTGGACGGATGAACTTAGAAAGGACATAACCATTACAAAACTTTAAAATTAAAGTCAAGACATACACTTTAAAAAATGGTGCTACACAATTTTTGCTGTGGTTCTATAAAGAACCTTGAACATCAAAAGAACCAGAAGTTTTTTTTAGACTATAAAACCGTAAGGAAAAAATAGTTCTTTAAGGAATTTTTGGATCCTTGGGAACCAAAAATGGTTCTTCTATGGCAGGGGTTCTCAAAGTTTACATTCAAAGGTCCAAATCTGAATTCTCATCATTTTCATAGGTCCGGAAAAACTTTATGTAAATCATTTGTTTATATAACAAATCAACACAAATAGTTAAGTGTATTTTGCATTTAAAGTAAAACAATTTTTTTAAACATAAACACAAGAAATATGCCAAAAGTAACTAGGTGCAAAATACAGAGCAACCTAATTAGAGAAATGGCACAGTTTGTTCTCCATCAGATGCATAAACCATGGCAAAAAAAGTGTGGTTGGTAGGCAGAGAAACTGAACAAAATTAGGAGTGCACCTATAAATTGGCTGATGATGCTTGCTATGCTTCTCAATGAATTACGGTGAAATGCCGCTACATCCGGCAGAAACTTAATATGCGCTGCAGACGAAGAACACAGCTCCAGGAAATGTCTTAAGGATATTTTTATATTGCTGTTCTTCAAACCTTTTCAGGTATTTTCATGATAATAAAGAATATGTATAATGATTATGTTTGACGAGTGTAGCTTTTTCAAATGCATGTTTTAAACGACTCAAACCAACAGTGATTTCAGATCTGATCAAAAGCCGTAGTACATAAAGTAGCTGTGCATATATCTGGGTGTGACGGCTACAGCGTCACACAGGAAATTTTTAAATAACTCGTTTTATTTTCGGATCAGGAATACTCTTAAATCTAAAAAGAAAAAAAAAACTAAACGAATGGTTTACAAGTTTAATATGCATTTGTAAAGTAATCAATCACATAGAAATTAATGCACTTGTAATATGAAGTGGACGCGGGTCCGGATCAAGTTCCCGTCGGGTCCGGATCCGGACCGGAGTCCGGACTTTGAGAACCCCTGTTCTATGGCATTGCTGTGAGGAACCTTTTGTAGGATCTTTTGTTCTATTTTAAGAGTTTAAACTTAACAATAGGACTCAAAAACATAACCTACTATAGTTGTTTTCAGCCGCAACAATATAATCAAATGGCTTTTGTGATCAAACTTCACTTCCGGCAGACTTCCGCCTTTCTCAAACCGATGGCTGCATCCTCCGGAGGTCGCATATGCAGGCTGCATACATCTTCAAGCCTGGTTTATTTCAGTACACTGAGCATTACATTCACAAGTCATAAGCATATTACAACAATTTGCAATTAACTAAGTTTAAAAGTAAACTTTATAATTGTTAATATTCTGAATTAAGACAGTCTTTATGACGTATGCAGCCTACAAATGCAACCTACAAAGAATGCAGCCTTCCAATTGAGAAACGGCCAGAGTCCTTCTAGAGTAGATTACAAGCAAAATAAATAAGAAGTAAATGACCTTAATTTAAATTATAGATAAAGCATATCAACCAGTACACTGAGCTAACATTACTGTGTAAAATGTATGTATACAGTGTTAACTGCAGATCCCTTCACATAGCAGTGATCCATGGTCATAGTCTCACCTCGTCTTTAGGTAACCAAACATTATTTGTTCCAGAGGTCAGTTTAGCCACTAGCCAGACCATTAAACAAACAGAGACTAGAAGTGAAATTCAGGCCAGAGGCGTAGCTTCGACAACGTGTGCGTCCGATGAAAAGATCTATACAGTTTTATTCGGATCACATCCAAACACATTTTGCATGAATAAATAAACTTTCCTTTAAATGATTCTCTATTTTCTTAAAACAATACTGAAAGCACAAAACTACACGTGTGTGTTGAATAATTGACATTTTTACAGTACCTGTTTTGTTACTAATTATAGTATTGTATGCTATCACTATAGAAAGGTCAAAAGTCAGGTTGTTTTTAATAAATAACACAGCATGTAATAATTGTTCATGATTTTTGTGTATCTGATGCCATTGTACCCTAGCCTGGCTCCGCCCTCCTACGTGCTTCCGCTTAATTTTCGTTGAAAGTAAATGAAAGTACGTCTGGGACTGCTCTGTAGAGTTTCGTTTTCAGAGGGGGGTGGCTAAAAACGATGACGTTGAGGTTGTGCGTCAGTTTGAGTTGTAGTTCAGTAATGGCAGCGGAGAAAGACGTGAGAAAAGCTATTCGGTCCGTTGTTGCAAAGCTGCCGAATATACAGAAGTTAAAGCCGGAGCAAGAACCAGGTTTGCTAAGTTTTGTTGGTCTGATTATTCGTACTTGTTGTTTCCGGCCGGTTTCGGCGCATGATATACGTCACGACCACACGTTAGCAACTGCGTATGGCAGATCCTGAGTGACTCTGCGCAGATCCAATAGTTTTAAACTTCAACAGAGGACCCTCCTTAACGGAAGTAACGCTTTGCAATGGAGCGTGGCCAGTCTCTCTGTACAAATGAAATGAATGTACGAGAGTCTGGTTGGACCAGGCTAAATGTACCCCATATGAAGGCAACATTTGAATTAAATTATTATTAACTGTAGACTTAAAATATCTTGGTCAAAGGTTTGTAAAATGAATTATACAAGATGCAATATAGAATTGTGTCTTGCAATATGGAAAAACGGTCATATTTATTAATGCATGCTACACGTGAGATCAAAACACCTGTTTGAGCCAGGCCGGTTTGATATATTGTTATATATATGTATATATATCTAATCTTTGTTATGGATGAGATGGGTAGTTAAAGCTTCAGATGACTCATGTGGCACAATGAATGAGCAGCAGATGGTCTGTTATCTCTGTGAACTAGAACTCTTCTGTTCTGATCACCTTACAGATACCTCAGTCCACCCACTTCGGTGGTCACTCAAAATGAACATGAGCCGATAAGATAACCTTTACCACCAGACAAGTTGTAGGTTGACCCTGGTGTTGAATGAACCAGAGCAACAGTGGTAAAAGGAGATGGTCATACGGAGACTGTGAGAGATTAAGATATAGAGATCTTAAATGCTTTCTTATTTGTAAGTCGCTTTGGATTGAAATAAATAATGAAAAAGGATATAGCAGCCTGATCTCACAAAAAAATCATACATATGTTACGAGTTGGCTAATTTATGTCAATTTATAAGAAATTAAGCGTGCAAAATCATACGATTCTCATGAAAAAAACGAACCCCAAACCCCAATGTCACAGGGGTCAAGGCAAATCGTACTAAAACTTATGAATGTGCTCATATGAATTAATACGAATTCCTAAAATATGTACGAATTCTCATGAGATATAGCTTGGAGATAGAGAGTTAAATGACAAATAAAATAGCATTAATTAAAACCAAATTGATTGGCCTGTTCAGCATCCACATGGACAGAATTTCTGTGTTTTCCATTATTCACACATAATTGGCTATTGTCACCTTTCACACTGGTTTGCACTGCCAAAAATCATGAAGACATTTGGATACATACAACATGACATACTGTATGTGTGTGTGTATAAAAGAGAGTGAAAATGTGCTGGTCTTTGTCTACAATTTATTTGTTGCGTGCTATTGAAGTACTAAGGGAGAGACTTGATTTTCTGAGCAAGTTGATAAAAGACAGAAACCAGGAGAGCAGAGGGTGGAAGCGCTGTACAGCGCTGTTGCTGCAGTCGAGGGGACGTTCCTGCAGTTGGGCTTTAATTAAGCACACTAAGTAAGCCACTAAGGAACAATGAGACATCTGTGTGGGTACGTGCATGTGTGCTTTTGTGAGTCTGCGGTTGCAAAATTCAGCCAGGAGCAGGTCTGCTCCAGTGATCGGATGCTGGCGCTACATAGATTCCCAGCCGATGTAGGTGTCATAGAACTTGTTTAACAAAGTTGTCGAGACATGATTCACAATTCGTAGGCCAAAACAGTCTGTGAAAGAACACAAGTCTAGGCTTAGGTCCCTATGTAGTCTGCTATATGGGTGGAAATCAGACTTGTTTTATGATACATCTTAAGAGTGGTCAAAAGAAGTTATGAACCAGTGAACTTCCAGGGAATGATGACAGGGCCTGAACCTACAACCACTATTTATTACTGCTGTAGCATTTCAGCACTCTGGTAAAGTGCCTTTGAGCAGGTACAGTACAAAAATGTATCATCCCTTCACTGATAAAACAACGGAGAGCTGAAACAGAGCAGCTATAAAATCACAGATTGATTCCAGACCTGGATTTTATAGTCCTAGGGTTATAGAATATCTGGTCAGCACCATTTGCCCGTACCCTGTCTATTATCCAGATGACCAACTCACATAAACTGAATATTCACACAATACTTCATTCTTTCTTTTATGGGTAATTCTTTCTTTTCTTGAGTTTTTATCCTCTCTTTACCCTCTAGTGGGATCGATGTTCTGTATCGACTGAGGATTTAAAAATCCTGGCTTTTTGTTGCATGCAGTTTGCTTTTATTACAGGATGGTCTCGTTTTACCCATCAATCAATGAAATGTCACAACAGCTCTGAGCTCTTCAGTTCGCTCATAAGGGCAGGAGGAACTCTTTTAGGCCAGTATCAAGACCAGACACAGAACATCTCTTTTACAGTCCTTCACATTTTTCCCTTGCTCCCATCTAATGTTAAATGTACCTCGTATTACTGTACTATTTTTAAACCCTTCCATACACATAAATGCTTGCTAGTTTGTATAAACTCTGTTTTATACATGCGAGTGGTTACAATAATAACATAACACTTAATGTGACAAGCTTTTTTAAAGTATACTAACCTCATCACAATGCATGTTTATGGAATGAGGTCCTATGAATTAAGTCGAACAGCTTTCATAAATTGAACTTGACTCGCCAATAAAACCCCCCTCCTCTGCCTGCGGGTCGACTGCAGGACAAGCCCCTCTTGCCAATCAAGATGGACTGATCCGACTTAGTGTTTTGCAAAAAACACAAACGGTGAAATTCATACTTCAACAATGTCAGCTCTCCTCTGCCCGCCCGTCACTCAACGGAAAGGCCTCAAAGCTTTGGTTGCAGCCACTGAAAAAAATACAGATGCTCGCAAAGAAGATCTGGTGTCATTTCCTGTTCCTCCGATCTCTCTCTGACCTTTGTGTGAGAACAGCTCCACGTTTCTCACTTTCCCACCCTACACATCTGGCCATTCTCGTGCCCAGCCGTTCGGCGCGGCGGTCACATCTGATAACCTTTCCGAGTGAGGTGCACAAGCTCTGGCCGGATAAATCTACTCTCCGAATGAACTTGTGTTTGACCGAAAACATGAGGAGTGAGTGTTTTTTTATTTCTCTTGGAACGCTCACTCAAAGGCCGGTTCTCACTCTGTCTAACCAGCGCCGAGGCCTCTCTCGACTCACAGAACAAGCCCCACAAAACAAGCCCCTGTGTATGCAGAGTCTCGCTAAATGTTGTCTTTTAAAAAGTGCCAATCGAGGAAACAAAATGGATTCTGTATTTAATAAATGCAGCATTGAAAGCTGTGGCAAATCTTAAAGGTGAAAACAGGTGAAGGGCTGTCTTCATTAAATTAGTATTGACTTACATAACCTTCCATTTACGCTTTTCTGAGCTAAGTCAATGTCTTCCTTTCCCCAGTTCAAGTAGTTTTGAATGATTGAATTAGCGAATGGATTAGGCTGAACAAAAACTGCAAATCTGCTGATGCAAAAGAAAAGTGCTTATTACCAGGAAGCAAACATGTTGGGTTTTTAATTTTTTGTATTATTTCTCCTTTTTTTTAACAATAATAAAAAAATGCAGATATATGCGGCTGCAATGCTATCTCACAAGAATTCTTACATATTTTATGAGTTGGCTAATTTTTATTAAATCATACAACCACATTCTTAAGTTTTGTACGATTTGCCTTGGTGTTAGGGGCAGGGATAGGGGTTGAGTTGTGTTGTTGTTTTATTTATTAAAACATTTTTGCACAATTAACTTTGTATGAATTTATACGAATTAGCCAACTCGTTAAATATGAATGAATTCTCATGAGATCAGGTTGACTTATTTGCAATTTTACATTTTAGCTGTGATTTTAAAACACATTGCGTTGATTATCTTTATAAAATGTAAGAATGGGTTCGAACCCAGGAAACACAAGTAGGGGAGGGCGGGGCACAACCTAACACTTTTTGGTTTTGGCTCAATCGCTCAAAAAATATTTGAGTTTGATTAATTATATTTTTACACAAGCAACACACACATCTCTGCTACAAATGAACATTTGAAGTTTGTTTCTAGTACTTACCATTCTTGGACAATTACACCAAACGTGACAGAAGTGCAAACGTTACAACTTACCCCATAGGTGGGGTCAATTGTAACAGGCAGGGGGGGTTAGTTGTAACACTTGCTAAAAATGAAGTTGGCAGGCAAATATTTCAATACTATTTTGCCTATATACTTGAAGTGGATATTATTTATATATCTGTCTATAATAGACAGGTATCCACACCGTATTCATTCACCCAGCCCTTTTCTAACAATAGTTCAATAATAAATTGATACAAATGTCTAAATATGTGAGAAAATTATGACAATTATCAAATTCTGAGATAATGAGCATCAAAGTCTGATTTTAGCCATTCAATTCATTATGATTTCAATCTTTGATGTGACCTTATTCAATCAATATTAAAAATATGAACAAAAATACATTTGACACACGATTTTTGATAAGAGAGGCACATTTATTTTGTTGCCAGCCAGCAATCATTCGTGTGTAGCCTATTTAAAACAACGGCAAGAATTGCGCTAACGTTACCGGTTGTCATATTGTAAGTGCTGAGGGGTTAGTTGTAACACAGCGTTACAATTAACCCCGCTGGGTCAAAATATTTTCAAGCCCACCAAAAAAGTTGCTAAGAGCTGCAGACATATTATGCATATATGCTATGCATTTGGCAGATGCTTTTATCTATCTATCTATCTATCTATCTATCTATCTATCTATCTATCTATCTATCTATCTATCTATCTATCTATCTATCTATCTATCTATCTATCTATCTATCTATCTACAATCTGGTAAATTCAAAGATATTGACACAGCTGTAAGCCATGGACTCTTATTTTACATAATTAATGTAATTGATATAACTAACAAACATTAATCACATAAGTGAATGTAATAGAGAAGATATCATCTCAAGTAAAGTATTTGTGAGACATTAGAGAACATACAAATTTTTTAAGCAGGTTTAAACAGGCTAGAATATACAAATACAGAACATACAGAATAACCGTCATTTTTTTGTGGCCTTTATATCAAACGCAAATTAGTACCTTGGTATGTACACGTGTTTACAAGCTTGCAAAACAAGACCAGGCCAGGAACAAACACCATTGATGTTAAAACTGCCCACAGGTGCAATAAACACCCTTAAGCCCCCAAACAAGAGCTGTAATGAGTTTGCCAAAGCATCCAACTCCAGTGTTGTGCTAGCTTTTCCGCTCCATCAGGGAATATAAAGTTTAAGAGCCTTTTGCTATCAGTGACCCGGGGAAAGGAGGCATTTGTTGAAGCAGTGGCCGTTTAATTGCGGAACTTCAGGCTTGCTAATGTGACTCTGAACAGTGACACCTTTGGAGGTACAGTTACAGGAGAGCAGGGCCCCTAATTTTATGTCAGCACTTTTGCAGGGTTGAATTTATTGATGGTAATGCAAGACGGTGAGATCTGCTTAAAACGCCCCAAGGCCTCTTATAATACAACATGTCTTTCTCACACTAACCTGAACTGTAACTGTAGATTCTAAGCTGACTTGAAGGACATATGGTGTCCAAAGGAACCGTTAGAAGGACACTCAGAAGAGCGTTAATGAACCAAAGCCCCCTCCCCATCCACACTAATATTGTTATTAAGTGTTGCCAAAGTTATAGAGTTGGTTGTCTGTGCAGTTTAAAAATGGGAACTGTGGAAGTCATTTGATGGAAGCCGGATGTTAATTTTCTCTTTGCTTTAAAATTACTGTTTAAACAAAAAATGAGAGGAAATATCTGAATGGACCTGGAGAGGAAGAAGAATGTAGAAAACAGCTGGCCTGTAATGGAGAGGTCAACTGGGAAACGGCATAGCCCCAAGTATATGGCTGGCTGTATTATACCTCTTAATGTGCAGGCCTGCACTTTGCTAAAAAGTTACTTTTTGCCAATAGTTATATGTTCGATAAGCAAGTTTGCAGTTGTCTTATGTGACTTTAAGAAAGAATATGAAATGACTTTTCACGAGCTGCACAAGAATGTACTAACACTTAATAATTTCTATTTTTGTTTTACTACATTGCTGGGAAAAGAACATCCTGGTTTAAAGGCCCTTAAAGTTAGGTGAGTTGCTTTCTTTAGCTATTTTCACTTAATTCCTTAGAATGTTAAAGGTCCCATTCTTCCTTTGTTTTTAAAGCTTTGATTGTGTTTACAGTTTGCAATATAACGTGTTCATGTTTCACATGTAAAAAACGCTGTATTTTTCACACAATTTACTTATCTGTATAGCGCTGTTTTCACTGTCCTAAAAACGGGCTGATGTCTTCCTTGTTCTATGAAGTCCCTCCTTCAGAAATACATAATGGGTTCTGATTGTGTAGTTTGTTTAGTGTGTTGTGATTCGACAGCTGCTTAGCTTAGCAGAGCCGTTTGAGCTGGCGACTGATGTATTCTTGTGGGCGGAGTTTAGTCAAAAACTCTTTTATTGATGTCATTCAACCGGGAAGTATAGGGCTGTAGTCCAAACCGGCCGTTTGCTGTAGGCTTTGAAAGAGGAATTCTGTTAAAGAAAATATATCGCCTGGCAGTGAACTTTGAGCTTTATCATTTTACAGGTATTATTTATGCTATTATAGCAACATTACACACTAACTAGGGTTTAGAAAATGGGACCAAGAAGAATGTGACCTTTAAAGTTCTCCTTATTGGACATTTATATTCATGCATTTTTCAGTTGCTTTTATCCAAACCGATAAACGCTTTATCAGTCTAATCTGTACGCATTTCTTGGGAACAGGACTGATGTGTTTTAGCGGCATGCTCATGCAATTTTCAGTTGACGTACAGAAACATATTCAACTATAATTTGTATAATCACATTCAAAGCCAACCGCCACATCACAGTATGTTTACATGCAACAAAATAATTACTTTGTAATGGGATCAGACTGAAAAGCCATCATGTAAACAGCTCAATTGATCCGGTTGTGATCGATCCAGATGAAATTTCAAGCGGATTGAAAGAGGTGCATGTAAATGTGCAAATCATAGTATTTTCTCAGTCGGATCCGAAAATACCTCATGCAGATGCAAAGTGGAATTGTGTTTATGTCACTTCCTGCCAGATCTCACGAAAATGTGTACGTATTTTACAAGTTGGCTAATTCGTTTTAATTAATACATAGTGAATCGTACAAAAAGGTCTAATTATCTTAACAGAAAACAATAACGAAACCCCAGCCATAACCCCAATGTCACAGGCAGATGCAAATCATACAAAAATGTACGAATGTGGTTGTATGAAATGATACGATTTAGCCACCTCTTAAAATTTGTATAAATTGTAATGAGAAAGTTTTGTCATGTCTTATATTTAGAACGTATTTATGTATTACACAATACTCATCAAAACATGCAATAGCAAGACATAAGCAAACACGCATTATTAAGGTAATTGGGCACGCTCTGTACTTTCTGCAGGTGAGTTTGTGTGTTCTTTCATAACATTACATAAAACAATAAAAGAGCCTTGTGCCACAAAAATTGCATTTCCATTGCTCATATCTTCTGAAAACTTCTTAAGAATAACTTTCTTCAACCCAACTAGCATTTGCACAGATGTTTTCTTTAGATTATATAAAATGTACATGTAATTGAATATTTGAATTAGATTGCAACGGTGTTGTCATCTGCAATCATTGGATTGACCAAAAATTGGTGCATGTAAACAAATCCATATCATATCACCAATACTGGTGTACCTTATATGAGTTCTATGAGGTATTGCTTAATACAAGCACTGGAATCAAAACCATAGTCTCTCTAGAGAACAATATTGATGTGTAGTGTCCTCGCACTACAGTATTTGTACCCTGCCATTGGTTAAATCGAAGTAAACTACATCCAAACCTAATCAGAGTTTACACTGGACTGAGAAACTGTACATCTCCTCCAGACCAATCCCCCCCTTCCTTTCACAAGACTCCAGGAAGAATCCGAACAGCTGCTGAGGCACTTGTCTGGACTGAGTTACTGCAAGGTGCTTTTCCTTCTGCTTTTATTGATAATATTACTATAGTTGATGTAAATATGGCTTAAGTATAATGGCTTTCTCTCAGCATGGGCCAATACTGGCCAGCAGACTAAACTCTGACCTCTATTCCACTCTCCCTCAGGTGAAGTTCTGGCAGGGGTCTGCAGGAAGCCGTAAGCATGCTAGGCAACAGTAAATATCTAAATGGTCTCCTTTCATATCTTTATATACATCCAGTCCGGTCATAGCTTCATACAGGAGCATAAATAACTCAGACTTTATCTTTCCAGAGAAAAGTGCTGCCTTTGGTATAAAATGTTGGTATATACATGTTCCTGCAAGGACAATATATGCCATCACATATAAAACGCACAGCAAGGGCTACCCTGTGTCTTTTAATGTGATTGATTATGAATCAGACTACAGATGTTTAGGCAGGTCTGTGTTTATGAGATATCAATTGTACAGGCATTACATTAAGTAATACAATTTAAATGAAATAAACATGTGTGTGTTTAACAGATTTAAGTGGCCCACAAATTATACAGAGTTTATACAAGTTTTAATAGAGTAATTCAGTTGTTTTGAAATTGTTAAGCCCCTTTTTTTATTTTATTTTCACAAATGTAACATTAGTTTTAACAAATTTGACTCTTTTTTGCTGCAAAACCCTCTAAGTCCATGCAAGCTTTTTTGGCCAAAACCTCCACTTCAAAAATAAATTAACTTCTTTGAATAATACATAGTAAGCAGTTGCAAAATCACTAAAGATGTACCTAGCAACATTGCAAATGATGATAGTCAGAATGTAAAAATAAACCACACATAAGGAGGTGCTGTGATCCATGTCACTGACTCATTCAGGTTGTATTGAGGTGCAAGTACTCAAAAGATTGGCTACTTTTAATACTGTTGCTGTGCATAGCAAAATCATCAGTGTTAAATGTACACTGCTGGTGTTTATATGACTACCACCAGACCTGGTGGTACCCATATATACATCAGCAGAGTACATTTAACACTGGTGATTTTGCAGTGTGGGCTGTTTTTTGTGTCTGCTGGTTAAAGTGAACCCAATAATGTGATATGTGACCCGTCACAGAAACCAGTGACACAAGTCGGCAGCACAACTTTCGAGATAATGAGAAACAACGTTTTTTTTTTTTTTCAAAATTTTTGATTTTTGTTTTATTGCAGAATCTGTTAGTTGAGATCACGAAGAAGCCTCTCCATGTTTGAGATAGAAGTTTTTGTCTATTTAAAAGCGTACATTTTGCGGTTGAAATTGGCTTGTTTTTCTGGAGATTCTAGCGTGCAGCGGGGGCGTCAATGTATATTTACATACTGGATAAGCAGCTTTTGTTTTCGCCCCCGCCCCCAAAGGGAACAGGGTGACTACTAAATAGGGATAGTTCGCCTAAAAATGAAAATGATGTCATTAATGACTGACCCTTATGTTGTTCTAACCTCGGAAGACCTCCGTTCATCTTCGGAACACAGTTTAAGATGTTTTAACATTAGATTTAGTTCGAGAGATTTTTCTTTCCATCCATTGAAAATCTATGTATGGTTTCCATGTCCAGAAAGGTAATAAAAAACATCATCAAAGTCGGATGACGTCAAATTACTGCGAGAGCTCTTCAAAAAATCTTACGGAGTAGTTTAATTTCGACTCGCTCTCGTGGTACTTCAGTTCTTGCTGCGCAGCATGAAGTCAAACAGAGATTGTTGAATTTGTTATATAATTGGCTACATGTTTTGTCTATCAATATTTCCATTAAGTCATTGGCTGATGGAGGAACGAGCGAGAGATTGGTTACATCCCTAAAGGACGTCACGTTTTCGACGGCACTGTTTGGATTATCTATTATACTTCCTCCCTATTTTAAATACATACTTTGAAGGCGGGTTCATGTGTTTAACGGAACGTAAATTACCGGAGTGTAATCGCATATACCCTTACATGTTACGATGTAAATAATCCTTAGATTGTATATTATATTCTATTACGAAATCTGATGTAAACAGTAGACTAAATCTATATTTCACGGAAATATTTGTTGATAAAAATGGTCATTGGATGAATCACACATCTGAAACAGACTGGATTCAACTTGTGATCCCCACAAAGGTAAAAGTCCTGTTTATTTTTGCATGTTGTCATCCGGACTTCTGTCACAAAATACTACATATGATGCTAGAACATCTGTATCTCAAAACGGCTTTACAGGGGGTATGGCTTAGCTAAATGAGATGTAAATGAGCCCTATTGTCTCTACCGGCAGGGAAAAGTGTCTCAATTAACTCAACTAACAGATTCTGCAATAAAACAAAAATCACAAATTTTGGGGAAAAAAACACTTTGTTTCTCATTATCTCGAAAGTTGTGCTGCCGACTTGTGTCACTGGTTTCCGTGACGTGTCACAAATTACTGGACAATCACAACAAACAATTGGGCTTGGGTGATTGGGATATATTTGAGTAGCAATTGGGCGGGTTTTGCTGTTTAAACCTGGCAACCCTACAAGGGTCGAAGTTTGAATGTGATCCACTGTTTGTTTCACATGCCGTCATCCAATTCATCTTTATCTTTGCTGAAAAAATTGTCATGGCATTTTGTCAACAAAGCTGTATTTCTGAATGGCCTGTGTCGGAATAAAGTGGATTTGAAGCGAAGGTATTTGAGGAACATATACTCTAATACGTGCTGAGAGCATTCGGTCAATATCATTCTCATTTTTTTGACGGAGATGAAGTTTCAGTGTGTCTGTAATCAAAGTATGACAGTTAGGCCCAGTCTCCTCTATTCAAAGTGTTAGATTAACCCTCTCTGAGAGCCCAGAGATGTTCATTACAAAATAGAGAATTTGCCTCAGTCAGGAGTAAATGTAAAAGTATTTTCCTGTGAATAGTAGACATACAAAGTTCTGGTCAAATCCAGTTTTAGGTAAACTGATAACTGTAGTGACTGAAACATCATGGATTGACTTTCTGCTTTGGAATGGACACATGCAGCCATCCATCAGATTTGTGTGTGCATGTACAATATGCTCTACAGCAATTTGTGTTCAATTGACAGTAATTCAACTGTCCCCAAAAAGATCCTCACTCATCCAACACACAGCACATCAGCATATACACACTTGCTTTAGTACTCATCTGTGCTCATTTAGTCCCTAAACACATGCTTGTGTTTACATATGAACACTAAATTCTTATTCCGAAAGGCATTTATTCTTTTGCAACTATTTAGTAATTTTGTAGTTATTAAACATCATTATCAGACATATGTAAAAAAATTATATTGATTTATAAAGTCTATTAATTTAGCTTGTATTCAATCATACTGTCATTCATGCAACATTTATATTTTTTACATATTTTTAATTATTATATTCAGCTATTACTTTAACAGACAAAGACAATATGTTTATTTCAACACACTTTAAAATACTATTGACATACATATTTAACCATTTTTAAATGTTTGAGTAGCTTTTACTTGAACTAAATATTAAAGATCAAAAATCTACATAACCAGTCAGTGTCTTCCTGACAAGAAAATGTAATAAGAAAGTTGCAAAGGAAATACAATTTGTGTACTTGAGTTGTACATTTTCAAGGTTGTTTTGCACATTAAATATACTTTATTGCTTAAATTAAAGTACATATATATATATATATATATATATATATATATATATATATATATATATATATATATTAAAATAATTAAATGGTTAATGAGGTGTGGTCTTGTATTTCACAAAAATAGTGTTTCTTTTTCAGTTTTTTCCTCCATGTCAGCAGATGATAAATGTGTAGTGTGAAAAGATGGAAACTATAAAAAGAAGTAAATATAGACTTTACTAATGCTATAACACACATATACACAAAATACATGTCTGAATACTCTCACTACTTTGACATATTTTGTCTACAAGTGCAAAACAGCCCAACCATCAAAAATTTCGCGCTCTCGGTCACCTTGGTGTTGATGGAAACTAATGCTGACCTGGAGAAGTGCAAAGGCAAGAAAAAAATCTAAGGCAAGTAATGTGAACACATGTTCCTACTTTTCAAAACCATTTATGTTCAAATAGAAAAAGCTCTTGGTGGAAAAAGCCTCTCCTCCCAACATAACTAATCAACCAGCAGTCAATTTTTAAAGATTGAATCCATTCAAATCTTAGCTGACATATTGATAAGTCATATGCAATAAGTAATAAACACTTCTTTGAAATTATTTTGGTCGATCTTATTAATAACAATCCATTTTACATTACATGTGAATGTGTAAACTTAAAAGCTTAAAATTTTAATATTGTATGAAATATTCATTTTAAAATTTTGAAATGTTAATATATTTCTTTAACCTGAGAATATGTATTTATGTAAACATTTATACACACATCTATCTAAAATGCAAACAATTCACATAATCTTTAAAATGTGGTTTCATATCGCCTTCTTGTAGTTATAAGTTAAATTATTGCTTTTTAAATGTTGCTAAAGACACTTGTGATCTGGGATGGCCTTTGGGACAGAACATATAGTTGCACAAGCTAATTTTCAATGTCCTAACTGAACTAAAACAATTGTATAGTTTTAATATAAACGTTTATAACACGCACATAATCTGGACACTAATGTCACATTATTTATTACACTATTGATGCAGTCTGGTAGACCTAAAAAGGTATTCATGTTTTGATCACACTTGTACAGTAAATCTGCACAACCTGTTAAATGTTCGTTTGTTTTAGGCTTAATATTAGTCACTGTCATATGACAGCAATTATAGTAATGATCCTAAGGAAAACAGATGTCAACTTCTGTGTCCATTAACTGTGTACACATATACTTACAACTTTAACTGTACATTTAAACTTATTTTCAAGCCTCAAACCAATTGAATGAAATTGACAGGAAGAGTGTATTTTAGTTTTTCTTTTATGCCAGAACTGCAATTTTGGGTTAAAATGAAGCATTTAACATTTCTTGGTAGTTTTTCGTTTTTAAATTTCACTTTTATTTTTTTTCTCTATAATTATAGAGAATTTAAATATTTTGATTTCGTGATTATAAGAAAAGTAAAAAAAAAGTTTAATCTCCGTTTATTGGTGCAACAGTTATTATTTTTACGAATTACGCTTAGCATTAGCAGCGTTATGAGCTAATGCTTCATGTGCATCTCTGAATCTATTGATTCGTATGAGACTTACAGCCTACATTAACTCAAGATAACAGAATAGAAATATTGCCTTCAGACAGTATTGAGAGTGCAATATAGCCTACTGTACAGCAGACATGCTACATGTCACGCGCAATCCCCTTCCCCTGGGAGAGCAAAAGTCAAGCACGTAACAATAAACAGATCTTTATCTAATAGCTTGGTATACAGAAAGTACATGAGTCCTATCTGTCCTATAATGTGTTGAACATCACGGATAATCGGTTACACCGCCAGCAAACCCAGATTTTCAGAAACGCACTTGTTGTCTGAAGGGCATCATCGTTTTTTATTAAGAGATTCGTTATTAGCATGGTATACATTAGCAAATTATTTGGGAACTAAAACAAATTTATTTTAAAAAAAAGTATTCTATATGTTCATATATCATTCAAATGTCGTTACCAGGAGACTTCATTTAAATACAACGTATTACCTATTCATGTGGAGATGTTGGTACATCTCAATATTTAATTACGATGTCTCGTTTGTCTTCCACTAAACCACACATTGACACCAAACGTCTGGGTTTAATTCTTTCACTTCTCGCTTAACATGACATGCCTGCAAGAATGTAACTCATCAGGTCTTATGGGGCAAGCCGCGCACTGCCGCCACCCTGCGCTTTTTAGAGAGGAAAAAACATCTTGCAATAATCAGTCCAATTAGTGGAGGTCGCGGCTGCGCGCTCTCCGGTTAGCTGTGGGAGGTTGTCAAAACAGGGGGCGGCTATTAGACGAAACGCGATCCCCATTCATCAGCATTGTAATAATCACCATACAGACGAGCAGCACTGGTCCTACGATGCTCAAAAAATGTGTGTATGTTGGTATACGACTAACAATGGATTCACTCACTTTATATAACCTTTGGCTGCTTTAGTAATTGCATTTAGTTTATCATAATGTAAATCTGAATCAATTGATGCTGTAGTTCGTAGGCTTGCCTTCGCTGTTATCAACTATCCTGCAAATTACATACTTGTTGATATAATCTGGATCACTAATGTCAAGGGAAAACATAATAAATTAAAGAGATTAAAGTAATCCGTGAAATGTTTACTTACAGCAATTTAGGCGACATACAATATCTTATTTCAGGGAAGCTGCTGAAGAGATAAATTAATTGTTCATTCATATTTTATGAATCATAAGAGCAATATATACACAGTTCGCATTAATGTACATAATGTTTGTAGTTGTAAAAAGACATAATAATAATAATTATTATTAAATCCTTAATCGATTTTTATTATTTGAGTTATGCCATGTCACAATGTGTCTTTTTTAATAATTCAAAGTCAAAAACATTGATCTTCTTTTTCTGGTAGTGAAGATTTAGACACATAAGGGTGTATTTAGATCAGATAGCGTTTTACAGACGCACAGTATTGCAGAATTAGTTAAACATACAATAGTTTGTATCCAAAGAGGTAGAATTTAAAAAAATAAATTATTTAAATTTTTACATTATAATTATAAAAAGTGATGGACTGTCTTGCACTATACAAGATCTTAAGCAACTTTGTTACGCCTTAACAAAGCTGGCACTGAGTCAGACTTTATTTAATTTTATTTGAATAAGATTTGATGATGATTTTAATAATGTCTTTTCCTAGAAGTTCTTGTGGTCTCCGATTAATTTAGTTGAACTCAGAGTGAAAGTATAACATTGTTTATTTTTCTCTGTAGAAGCTGAATAAAGTTCGCCCTATGGATTATTTCGTGGCTAATTAGTTAAAATAACGGCGCGCTTTATGTATTTAATAAGAAACGTACACTAATCGAAATACATAGGCTAGGTTTACATGTATAGAAATGTACAACAAAAAAAAGTATGAAAATATTTTGAAGTTATTTTGACATCAACTGCAATCACTCTGAGTTGTCTTACCAGCAGTAAACGTCCCTCGGAGTGAGTAGGGTCCCTGTGTCTACTTATGGTGTGATACTCAATCGCCGTTCATTCTAATATCCTCTGAAACCTCTAAAAACGACTTCCAACCCTGCTTCACTCCAGTGCCCAAATGTATGAGTTCCAGGAGTGCGCGCTTGAAGAAACATACACCTCGTTTATTCTCAACAACTGCTCAATAATGCATGGCACAGGACAACTGGTCCGATTAAATGCCCACTAAATTGTAAAAGAAGATAAAACTAAAAGATAACACACTTGCAACACAAGCTGTTTTACCTCCGACATAACTAATACTATTTTATCACCAATAACAATTTACGGTAAAAAAAAAAACTTTGTGTAAAGTTTCAGAAAGTTTACCAAACATATAATTTTTTGATGCTGTTAACTATTTACAAAGTTAAACGTTTGCTTAGGTTGCATAGGAAGGGTGGATTTTGCTTATGGCCACTCACACTGAGTTTGGGGTTTGGAGAGCGTCTGGTGCGCCTTCTGCTCAGCGCTCTCATCTCGACTGCTGCTACCTCACTACCTCACAGATCTGCGCTCTTTGGCTGCTGGAAGTGTCTGTCAAACTCAGGGTAAAAATGTATTATACAGGGAAAATCAAGGCTATATTTCTGTGTCAGTGGGCGGGCTTTAAACGAAGGGGAATAATCAGTCAGTCGGCCCGAGGAGCCACCTCAAAGCATATCAGGTTACCTTGAATGACAGCGTAACCATGGCAAATAATTTGACTAAAACTATTGTCTTATCCTCACCATCCCCGGGTCAGATAACCAACCAATCACAGTTCACATAATCGCTTTTCTTGCCAGCTTAGAATAATATTATTAAAACAAGCAAGCGAGGTCCGTCTTCGGGAGTGCGTTATGCTGAAACGACATAGAAGAGGTGGTGAGCGACTCGCGCAGGAGGAACAACTTTCTCTCGTGTGCTTTAGATGGATATACGGTGTATTATGTATGCTTGAACGGATCTAAAGTTTTACGCTTCGCTTCACCGGGAGTGGGATTTGTTTTGATCAACTAAAAAATAAAAACGTTTAGCGCTTTACATACATTGAAGAACTTGTACGTTTCTGTGAAGTTAGTTATACATTGACAAAAAGTGGACGTTTATTCTAGAGAAACCATGTCTATGCTTCCAACATTCGGCTTTACTCAAGAGCAAGTGGCGTGCGTCTGTGAAGTCCTTCAGCAGGGTGGTAACATTGAACGTCTCGGGCGCTTTTTGTGGTCGCTGCCGGCCTGCGAACATCTCCACAAGAACGAGAGTGTGCTCAAAGCAAAAGCCGTGGTCGCTTTTCACAGAGGAAATTTCAGAGAGCTTTATAAGATTCTCGAGAGCCACCAGTTCTCTCCGCACAACCATCCGAAACTCCAGCAGCTGTGGCTCAAAGCGCATTACATCGAGGCAGAAAAGCTCCGTGGCCGCCCTCTCGGGGCTGTTGGGAAGTACCGCGTCCGAAGAAAGTTTCCACTGCCCCGGTCCATTTGGGACGGCGAGGAGACCAGTTACTGCTTTAAGGAAAAAAGCAGGAGCGTGCTGCGGGAATGGTACACCCATAATCCATACCCTTCCCCGCGGGAGAAGAGAGAACTAGCAGAGGCAACTGGGCTAACAACAACACAAGTCAGTAACTGGTTTAAAAACAGACGTCAACGAGACCGAGCAGCGGAGGCTAAAGAAAGGTAAAAGTCTATAATCTAGTAATAACAAGATGGATTATCGGTTTAAAATTGAAATGCATTAGTAAATGGCACTATGTACTCAAAGTTAAGTCAGAGGTGAGCACAAATGGGCCCAGTCGCACACAGAAATGACATTTTTATTAAATAGGCAAATATGTTTTTCTAGTTCTGTATTTGTCATTTGTATAAATCTTTGTTAATGTAAATTTTATAATAGTCCCGTTTTTGACTACTGTCCTGATTTGACTATACGTTTAATAATAAATCTATTTTACATGAACATTTAGGCATTTAGCAGACGTTTTTTAAGAGCTTTTTAACCCTAATTCGGAGTCTGATCATTTAATGCGAGAGTCTTATGACTTTTAAGAGTTGTCTATATGCATAAATATTTAAAAATGTGCATTTGAATGTAGTGTTTTTTAAAAAGTGTGTCTTGTGTTGCCCGCGGGCGAGATTAGTCGCACGCTGTAACCAGTGTAAACCATTATGTTAGCTCGTACGTTTTCCTAACTTTATGCTTAATTATTACTTTATGAAAGAACGTGTACTTGACATGTTTTGATTGAAAATACAGAGAAAGCAGTCGGTCACAGAGTAATTTTTACTTTAGGCTATTTTCAAAAATACTAATATACATAATTAGAGTTACATGGATCATGTTTTCTGGCATGTTATTAACGCGCTAATATGCAGTAAAATGTCTTAATGTTGACACGAATCAACAGGAGACGATTGAAATGGATACACAGTACAGGCATACAATGATGTAAACATTTACTATTTATATAATTACTATCTATTTAATGCAAGTTGTAATAAAAATTCCGTATTTTGTCAATGGATTGGTACAAACATTAAAAATAGATCCTTCAAATTTTTATAATATTTTACAGGAACAGAATCGAAGGTATTAATGATTTATATACAGGCCTACACTTAAGAGATCTGGATTAAAACACAATCACAGTGTGTAATTACTTTAAATATTTCACATTGACAAACTACCAGGACAAACATTTAAGCTTACAATAAATTTATTTATTTACACTTTCTGCTATTTAACTACATCTAAATCTATCTTTATGTAGCCACTGGTAGCAGGAAGGCCTACATGCAATACTATTATTAGTAATAATATTATACATTTAAAGATGTATTTATAAAACAAAAAATGTATATTTAGATAGATATTCATAAATGATACATTTTTGTATTTGTTTATTTATTTTTGCCAGATGTTGGTCTAACCCCTTAATTATAATTTCTCACAGGGAGAACAACGAAAACTCGAACACAAACAGTCACAACCCTTTGACATCCATGAATGGAAGTAAAACTATGTTAGGAAGCTCGGACGACGATAAAACGCCGTCTGGTACACCAGATCACACCTCGTCAAGTCCGGCCTTGCTCCTCACGTCAAACCCTGGGATGCAGTCCCTTCACGGCCTCGCACCTCCACCTGGTCCCAGCGCCATACCAGTGCCTAGTGCAGATTCGGTGCATCACCACCACTCATTACACGACACTATACTGAACCCTATGTCATCAAACTTGGTCGACCTTGGCTCTTAAGCATATGGACACTTTAAAGGAGGCTTGTACATGGACGATTAGCGTAAAACATCTCCAGACACTTAAAATGCGATGAAAAGTTAAGGAATGGACAAAAAGAGTTGTGGATGTTTATCGGCTGACCTAGGCCTACATGCAAAGCTGATATGGAGGGCCTTGAGAGAGGTATTTTTCTAGAATGTAATGCGATGGTTTATTGATAATAAACATGCTAACAAACGTCTTAATTGTTGATATCAACATTTTTTAAATCGTTATTTTAGATTGATCCATGACTCAGTCGCATATTCCGTTTGTTTACATTTTCTTTAAAGAGGCCATAAATAGTTTGGGATTTCGTTTTATGAAATGTTTTTATTACAAACGCAGAATTTTTCAATCAAGTATAAAACATAATCTTTTCGTTTTCATTTGTTTGCATTTGTTTACTTTTGGAAAGCGACTGCATGTAAACTTTGGGATCAGTAATAAACTATAAACTCAACCCACCATAGTTTCATATACCCTTTACAATAAAATAAGATGCATTTACTGAGCAAAGAAAATGTTTGAATGGTTTTGATCTGCCATAATTTGTTGTGCAGGTGTCTTGATTTCATTGAGTGGGTATGTGATAAATATTTCTCGTAATGTTTAAGAACAATTGCAGACTGTGATATCGATTACAACTTTAAGCATTTGGACATTGAATTATAACAGCGAATGCGAGGATGTGGTTCAAGTTACTGGAGGTCATGTGACTGGTCATAAAGTATTTGATCACTGAAATGGCACCACTAAACCCCCGAAACCTGAAATATGATATTTGACCAGATTTTTGCTTAGGTTGTTATATTCGAATTCAGAGCACAAACATAAGGGATGCCAGTATTATCATTTGTGTTATTTTCTGCCGTTAAGAAACTTGACAGTGTATGCGTGAACAAAAAACTGGCCTGTAACTGATCTTATATTATACTTCAACTTCTGGTACTTTATTAGACCTATAATCTATGAGAAAAGATGTTTCAACGTTGCCACACAATGCACAGTACAAAATAAAAAGTGTGCTTTAATTTGCTAAACATATTTAACGTGCCATTATGATAAAAACATTATTAAACAGTATTATTATAATGCATATTATTATTAGCTTGATGAAATATTCAGAAGTCAGTTTTCACCATTGTTTTGATGTGGCCCCATATACATCCAGTGTGTTTATTATATCAGTTTGGCTCCACATGTGCAATAAATAATAGATTCAGTTTTAAATTCACACACTGTAATGAAATGATCTAAAGTGAGCTTTTATTTGTCGCTTTACCGCATATTCTTATTTCATCGAGTTTTTTTCTTGAAAATTTGTTAGCGTAAAATCTTGGATCTCGTACTTTTAATTATGTTTGTAATAGCAATCGCCTCGTGGTCATGTATTAAAAAAAATTGTATTATCAAAATCTTTTTTATTTTAAATAAAGTAAGACTTACTTCAAACAAAGTGGCAACTGTAGGATTTAAAAGCCTACGTAAATTTAAAAGTGCAGATAACATTGTCGGGTGTCATTTTCTAAATCATAACAATTGTATGTAACGCTGTAATGTGTTATTGGGTCTTAATGTGCTTTTGTAAGGGGCGGAGAAGTCGTAAAATATCGGGCATAAGATGTAAAGAAAAGCTCTAAGTGAGTCCAAGCGTTCTCTTGTTATAAATGCAATCTAATAGCCTAAGTTAATGCTGGAAAACATGTTAATGGGGAGATGACTCAACAGATCAAAACCAGTGGATGACTGTTAACAAGCTTTCGATTCTGCATTAATTGAATTCTATCCGCAGTCTCGACAAAACTGCAACAGTGTGCACAGAACAGCCAATGCAACAGCATGTGTGTCTGTTTTGTGTGAATTGTTCCTGGGTGTGTATTTTAATTAGACAACTCTGTTCTTGCCCTTGATTATTTTTTGTTTTGTTTAAAGGGACTAAAACCGATTGTTTGTTTTCATTGGTGTTACATTCAACTTTTTGATGGAGCTTAATACCTGCTTCAAAATTATTTTTAGTGGACCTATGTGGATGAAGCGGCGTAAAAACATTTTTTTGGGGGGCATCATTATATTTATTAAAACCGGTATAGGCAAAATCAGAAGCTGCACAGCATGCATCCCTGACAAACGGCGTCCGCACTTTATACACTAATAATTTAATCAACGAACAATTATAGAGATTGGGTACAATGTAGATAAACATATATAATTAAAATTCATGTCACTATACAAATTTTTACAATTATTTTATAACTGCTATCTCAATTGCACACACATACATTTCTGCAATTGAGGAGGATGTTTGAATAAAAATGTCCTTGATAAAACTTTTTTACAGCTATTCGTAATTATGCAATTCCATTTGATCAACTTTTTATCCTATGCCTATAAGTTTATGCTTAGTGATATCAAATGATATGCTTAGTTTTCCATATAATTCTAGAATACAGTCAACAAATCGGTACTATATGTAAATATGTAATTTAATGAATGAGAATTAGATATTGTGTGAAGCTATTCGACTGCATTTAAAAACTGCTTTATAATTTTGACAAGACTGAACAATTGCACCCGGGATGTCATGACCATGGGAGAACATGAATCCGTCGTCTTGTATTTTTGTAATTTTGTTACTGTTTATTAATGCAGTATTAATTTGATCTATTATAAATTAAATGCTGCAACATAAACTAACAGTTTCGTTTATTTTACGAACATATCTGTTCATAACCTCAGCATAAAAGAATCACAAAATATTGCATTTATCGAAATAAGGCTAATGGCGTTGTACACTTTTAAAATTGCTTGTTGCACTTTTTTGTTGCATTTTTAAGTTTAATCAATTGGAAACTACAATTAATTTAAACTTTTTTGACTAGTGATGAGTTACTATAAATTATAAAAAATAAAGTTAAAATAATTTAACCCAATTCAAAAAATTTTTTTAAATAATTTATAGAAACTGCTTAATAGTCAAGATGGTTGAAATGAGTTCAAGTTGATTAAACTTTAAAATGTATTTACACCAAAGATTTTTTACGGTGTTGTGACCAAACTAAAATCATAAGAATTTGATGTTACAATAGTCTAGCGTAGTCGCAACCATCATGGAATTTTTTTTAAATACTTGCACTAAATATGAATGTGAAGTTATACAATGTCTATTTATATATTTTACTTATCTCAGAGGTCTCCGTACGGTAACGCATTTGAAAGAAACATACTGACCAATGTCAAAATTGCATGAATGTGAATGTTGACCTTTTTAAGCCTCCAAATGACCTATTATCATGTTGCCCTTAAGAAAGAGCAGCTTCAATGCCTTCAATGCTTTGCATAAACACTAAACAGGTATCCTAAAAAAACTCTACATCCTGAATCTAACTGGCACTCAGGTTAGTTCCAGGTTTTCTCAGAATGATAACTATATACTAGGTAAGTAAATCAGGTGGCCAAAGCCTTAAAACGTGTGTGTGTGTGTGTGTGTGTGTGTGCTTGCGTACGCGTAGATAACTCTTATGTGTTTGCAATAGACATTGTCACCCTCTAGTGACTGAATTAGTGGTTGCAGTGAGGCTTTTTGACAAAACTGTTTTCACTAAAACAGTAAATAACGCAATGTAACAGACAAACTAGATGATTTCTGACTGTGTCATTCATTTATTATTTAACCTACGGTTATTAATAGTGAAGTAACAGCCTCAATAAAATGGTATGCTACCTGTTTAGGTTAAAACAAGGAAATAGACAAACTTTAGGATCTTTCTTGTCAAAAATCCAAATATATGTGTTATATATCATGTTGATAAAGATAATTTGATAAAATTATGGTTTATCTAAACTATATAATCCTATATGTTACATAGGTTCATTCAAGACCATATAAATTTAGAATAATCATAAGAAAAGTATTTGCATTTAAAATAATTCATTTTAGTTTTGGTTGTATTTTTGTAGTTATTACTATTAGGTTGGTAGTAATTTATACAATGCTTTTATTTGTAAATTGTTATTAGTTCCATATAATTAATAATAGTGCTATTAAAGAATTCAAAAAGCGCAGCTAGTTCTCATCTGTTAGTACACTGTAAACATAGTGTCAGTGTAATGTTAAAAGGTACTATTTTGCATTTTAAACTGTGCATATGTCTTTACGTTCCTCAATGAGCAATTTTAAATAACATTAAGAAAATATATATATATCTATAGACTTCAGTGAGCAGGACAAATGCAATTGTGGCAAGGAAACAAAATCATCATAAGGTATTTGTAGTGGAGAAAAAACCTTGCATGGGATAAAGGCTCGAGCCAGGGGTTCAATCAGATTCTCTGATTGTAATCAGCGTAGATACTACTTAACTAAAAGCTCATTACAGGTCATATTTCAGTTTGATAAAATATGATTGATATTAATCAACTGTAAAATAAATGACACAGCAAAAGGCCAATTGTTTTTTTTTAAAGTTGAAATAAATGTTGTTGCTCTAATAATATTCCGTAGCACATACAGTACAAAACAAAAAGTTAATAACAACATAAAATAAATAAAAATTAATGAGGAACTGGAGAAGGTTCCTTTTTGGCTCAATGGGTTTTATAAAGAATTTTAACATCTACATAATCTTTCTGTTTAGGTTCTGTAGACTAGGACTGCAAGATTTCAATTACAAAAGTGTGTATCACAATGTATATCAAAATGGTTTGCAGTGCATGATTTTAATACACTTCAAAAAATTATAGTAAAAGTTTTTGGTTGATGCAGATAGCAGAGAGGCATGGAAGAGAGAATGTTAGTTAAATGTATGGGTGGTTATGCTCACCAAGATGCGTACAAATGACACGCAGTGTGATTATCGTGCAATAGATACGCCAAATTCCGATTTTGCGTGCATATGATACGCCAGTCCTTCCCATTCACTTATATGGCGAATCGTTTCGTGACGTTTTATTTATTGTTTTCTCATTTGTTTTCTGTTTTTTAAACCATTTTCGCTTGGGTTTAGGGTTAGATTTCACATTTGTTTAAGCAGGTTATTTAATATACAGGTTTCTCTAAGTTTTTATCTATATTTAAGCCATGGTCGCTTGGAGTTGGGGTTAGAGTTGGGGTTTGGGTTAGGATGTCATTTTTATATAACAAAAAGTTGTTCTAACCCTAAACCCAAGCGAAAATGGTAAAAAAAAAACAGAAAACAAATGAGAAAACAATAAATAAAACGTCACGAAACGATTCGCCATATAAGTGAATGGGAAGGACTGGCGTATCATATGCACGCAAAATCGGAATTTGGCGTATCTATTGCACGATAATCACACTGCGTGTCATTTGTACGCTTTTGGTGAGAATGGGTTGCTGTTTTAAAATCTAAATTGATTTTAAATGCATTATAAGTTAAAGCATTATTGTATTGCATATTGCATAAGAAATCACTTTTACTTCACTATCGGGCAGCCATGCAGACATTTTTTTGCAAAACCAAAAATGTCTTCTATGGCATCAAAACCTTTACAGCACCTTTATTTTTAAGAGTGTGTTTGCCATTCACTGGAATAACTGCTGAGCATCCAGGGAAGGAGTGGCTTTCACAGACCACAAGCAGACCACAGACTGGACGCTTTCGGGAGAGATGAGTACAATGTTTGTTTTAGAGAAGCTGAGAGCTAAAACGAATGTATAGCTATATTTTATGAATTCTCAACAAAACTGTGTGATTCAGTTTGCTCTACATTATCAGTAAGAGCCATTTCATGGAAGTTAAGCAATCACTTGTAGGAAAAATTTTAATAACAAATTAATTAAAAACTAAATCATTATGCTATTGGTAAGTTTTTATTGTAAATCAATCAACATCAGTGTTGGTCTTGAAATCCTTGGAATTGACCCATCACGCTTATAATAGTATAATGTAAGTGGCATACATGTGTACAGAAAATTAAATAAAAATGAAAGCTTTTCTAAATGGCTCAATGGGAAATTCCTGGAAATTAACAAAACATCAAATTAATATTACAGTTCTATCACGGGTTTGCCAGATTCTTATTTAGAATGTTTAAGCACTCAACATAGTTAAAAGTATGATTTAACACACAGTTCTTCACAGGCAAACACAAGGTAGAAAAATTGTGACCCATCAGAATCTCAAAATAAACAGTGTCACATTTAAGCATAATCTAAGAGACAGAAAAAAATAAGAGGAATGGACAGAATATGGTATGATAATGAGGGAAGCTGGGCAATGATTTAAGGCAAAGCAGTGATTTTACAATAAGTGTTTCAGACAGAAAAAAACAGACATCCACTATACTATGTATAGTTTGTACTACATCACATTTTTTAGACAAATTGTAAGATAAACCCCTTTCTATATGGCTCATAACTTGTGATAATGAATATCTAGGGCAGGAGTTCTTAAGGGCCCTACAGTATTATACTTTACATTCTCAAAAAAAAAAAAAAAAACACGATGCCAACGAAGAACAATGAATGGTTATATTAAATCTTTGTTTTATACTGATAGTCTGTATTTTTGAAACGATATACCCATCGTCACTGTTACTGTAATGCACCCTCTGTGAATATGTACCTTGCAAGAGGTAAGTTCTTATTAATTTATGCATGATATACACTCAAAAAACAAACTGTGCTAAATAGCACTAAAAGGCCATATAGCACCTATGTAGTACCTGTGTAGCACCTGCGCAGAACCATAATGTGCTATGTAGAACCATATGTGGTGCTATATCACCCCCGTATGGTTCATTATAGGTGCTATATAAGTGCTATACAGCTGCTATATAGCACTAAAAATGGTTCCCCTATGATTACAAACTTTTTGTGCTATTTAGCACCAACGTTTTTGAGTGTATGATGATAACAATGCTTTTTGGAACCATTCTGTAACAGAAACATCCTAAAATTCTGAAAAAACAAATGATGAAACAGACATTCATGGTGATTAAATCAGTGGTGACTACATTTAAGTAGTCTATCATGCAAAATATAACACACTTTTTTAATTAAACCCGTTAAAAATATCATAAAACTATTGTGTAAAACACGAATTACTCACAATAAAGAATTTCATTCATGTAACTCTTATGTTCTTGTGGGATTAACATTAAATCTTAAACAATTGTCTACGTTTAAGCTTTATGACTCTGTGCAACATTTAATGACTTACGCCCCCATGTGGTAGACAGTGTCAACTCCATTCAATGGGCAAAGCTGCAAAGATAAACAGTAACTTGTATTAGTGGAAAATAAAGCTAAAAAGGCGTTGCATTATACGTTATATGCATGTAGTCTGACTTTACACAACTGATGATAAGACGTGTCATTAGTTATCTGAATATCCTTGTGTTGTAGAAGTATTTACATGCTCACTTAAAGAGGTTGGACGGTTGCAGGTGGGCAGATATAATCCCCTGTGGGGAAATGTTTGCTGAAACAGCCAAACATAGTCTCAGAATGTATAAAGTATATAGAATATACAATAAATTAACAAGAGAAGTTTCATAAAGTATTTTTCAGATGGCAAAGGAATTGCTGCTGCTGCCTCGTCAATGATGTATAAATAAATAATGTATTTTTTTCCTAATGTTATAAAGGATCCATGTATTAGTTTAAAATAATGTATAAGCCACGTTAGATGACTGACAAAATGGAAATTGAAACTGAGACGCATATAATTCAGACTCAGAAAGAGCTTTATTGCCAACAAGTATGTTACACATATAAGGAATTTGTTTAGGGTCACAGCTTCCAGTAGACGGATACAACAACGTCACAAAATGATACATTTTTGTTTAGTTTAAAACATTTTAATTAGCAAAAGTAAAACCTGGAATATGTTTCAATGAAATTGATTGTTTCAAACTCACAACGCCGAGGACATCTGCTGGTCAAGCACATGTAATTGCAATACAAAAGATTCGAGTCAAAATTGGCTACAAAAATCAATCAAATAATGCACTGGAAATAGCTTTTCTATTTCAAATCAATCTACAAAGTCGTAAAATATACGCAAATGTGCAGAAGTTGTAAGTAAATTTACGAAACGTTATTTTCCCAACTATTGTCTGTAGGCAAATCATTTATATTAATTTATAAATACTAGTTAATAACCATTATTTAGTAAGCTACTATATGATTTACAAACCGATTTCCTCGTGGAAACAAACAAAATGTCAACACAAGGTTTAAAAGGTCTTTTTGTGGATATTTGGGACATCTTTTTGTGGACATTAGAGATCACAGCTTTGATTTGACACTGATAAAAATGACAATTAACAACAACAACAACAACAACAAAACAGGTTAAGTCCGTTGAGACCAATAAGAAAGTGTATTAACATGTGACTTTTACTAACAAATCAAAGGTAAACCATCAATGTAATGAAAAATACTTAATTCAAAATTGTTAGCACTTATCATTACAACAGGCAACAAAGCTGTTTGTTGAAATCATTTGATGATGATCTTAATTTTATTATGAAATGGTTCAAAGGCACCAATTACAAAAGAACGCAGACCAAAAGGTCGATGAATGTATGTAATACACTCTAAAAACAAACAGTGCTAAATAGCACTAAAAGTGGTTCTTGGCTCGTAATCATAGAGGGACCTTTTTAGTGCTATATAGCACCTGTAAAGCACCTATGAAAAACCATATGGGGGTCATAAAGCACCACTGTAGAACCAGATATGGTTCTACACAGCACCAATATATGGTTCTAGACAGGTGCTACACAGTTTCTTCATCGGTGTAATATGGCACTTAAAAAGGTTCCTCTGTGATTAAGAACCACTTTTAGTGCTATTTAGCACCATTTGTTTTTACTGCGTGTGCGGCCTGTCCTTCATATGCTAGCCGTGAAGATACAAATCAAAAGATGACATGTGTAAATGTAACTTTATCTTAACTTCAAAACAGTGATCAAATTGCTAAATTTTGTTTTTGTTTAACAACCCCATTTTAAGGGCATTCTAAAACTCAAAATTGAAGGCTGCATGCATAAGTTTATTATAATAGTGGCAATGTCTGCTTCACGTGTTTCATCAGTAGGTGGCATACTTACATAACCGACAAACTAAACTTTGCAGCTCTTTAACCTGGACAGTCGGTCTATTAAAATATTTTTTATATCCTGAAAATCAATTATGTTTTTGTGATGTAAAAAACTAGATGTAGCACAAATGGAAATGCAGTTCAGTGTTCAACTATCATTTGACTTTTATTTGATAAAACATTAATGTCTGTTCAGCGTCATCTCCCGGTGTTAAGCATAAACTTTTAAAACACAAAGTAAAGCCTAAACATTACATTACAAATATAAAAAAATAATTCAAGCATGCATTTTTTTAGGAAAAAAAGTTTAAAAAATGACTGCATGGAGTTTAGCCTTCCCGATGCTGTTTTTTCGCCACAATAAAAGCTTCCACTCTTTATCCACAAGATGGCGAAACGCGCATATCAGACAAGCAAAAGCAAAAAGACTCCGTCCTCTTGAACATTTGATATGGGACGCTGTTGAGCGTGGTTTGTGATTGCATGAGTAGCTTTTACGTATACTCTCTTCTACTGCTGCAGGCGTTAAATTGATAAGATCAAAAAACACTTTATTGCTCCCATTTTTTTGATTAGGCTAAATGGTAGGACTGTATAAGTAGACTATGCGTAAAATATAACAAAGCTTTTTAAGTTTGAAATTCTATCACATTATTGATTTTGTTATGTTGTTAAACGTTATGAAAATAACTACTGTTACATTATCCCATTGAAGCATTATAGTACTGATGCAATGAAGAAAATATGAGCTTAGATACAAAAGGCGCTAAACGCCACCTCCGTCAAAAATGAGAATGATGGGCTATTAAATGAATGCTCTTGGCACACATCATCAATATAATTTTGCTCCAAATCAGTTTAATCCCGCCTCTAGGCCATTCAAAACTAGGCCTACCGGTTTATTGGCAGAATCCATTAAGAGTTTTATAAATGAAAGCTAATTTATATGAAAACATGACGCACTCAAAGGGTTTTGGATCTGAGCTCTATGTTTTTAAACAAACGAAGATTTTGAAATTCTTCAAAAATTCTCAGAAGTAAGCTAAAATTTTACAAATTTAATCAGGAGAAAACAGTACCAGCAAATGTGATTTGTGTATGATTCGTGTAAATCTTGTGAATTACTATAATGCTATAAAAAGTGTATGGCCCTTGTCTTTTTACAGAAGTTTGGTAGACATTTTAGAAATGATTTTGGTATTCTAACGAGACTAAAAAAGTTCTCAAGCTTCTACACAAAACATTTCCAAAAAAAAAAAAAAAAAATTTGGTTTAATCCACTGGAGGATGAAAAATGCCAGTTGAAGTCGTTCTAAATGATGTGCCACTAAGACACCAGCAGCTAACATGACATCTGTTTAAATGCTTTCATGCTAATAAACTCTTCTCGAATGGTGTCTTTGTTAGTGCGTCAAAGATTATTTACAGAATGAGTCAATTGCTAAATGGTTTCATGATTGTTGAGCGGAATCGCCGTAGGAGGCGGTTAGGACTATTGGAGGCTGTGAGGTCGAGCTCTGGCGCGCAGCGGGGCTTCAGTAGGAGCGGCGCTAATTGAGGAGGCTGAGCCGAGGCGGGCCAGTAGAGCACGGGAGCGCGAAGAGCTGGGGCAGGGCACAATTCTTTGAGCTGAGCACATTGTTAGATGTATAAAATATGAGACCAAAACTTCTCTCTCCCTAACCTCACTCTTGTTCCCTCAGAAATGGATCCTTGTCCAACACTAAAGAGTCAACAATAAAAGATTAATATATATATATATATATATATATATATATATATATATATATATATATATATATATATATAATTACTTAATATATATATTAATCATTTTATATTTGTGCGTATACGTAGCATGTTAGTATTGATTTATGAATTTAGGATCGCAACAGTTATTATTAATACCTATTATTATTATTATTATTATTGTTATTATTGTAAAAGATAAACTATTCGTGTTTTGTTCACGACACTATTGATTGTGTTGTGTTAATTAAATAGCAATTGTAAGACTTGTATTTGCCATCGCCTATTATTATATTACAACATTTTCTTTGTCTATTTACTGCATATAACTTACCACGCAGCGTAATATTAAATAGAAATTACATGACTAAAATGTATTTCTGTATTTTTTATTTATTATGAACTAAGACCTATCATTCTACTTGTTTTTAGTTAGAACATAGTAAATGCAGGTGCCCAGCCTTGCAGTCATTGAGCTGTCTGTCTCCGGTACGTGCAAGGAGCACAGGTCTGCTCGCTCAACACCTACCACCAGAGTGGGTGTGCATTAAAGTAAGAGATCGTTTCGAGTCCTTGCAGCATAAATATTTTTAGCATTTCCCCACTCATTTTTGATAAATCACAGGATATCAAATCGAATTAAAGTTCAAACGGACACATACACTGCTGATCCTGTATCATTGCCTTTTGTGACCCTTGAATTACTTTAATAGAATTGTTTTAATCCCGGTTTCCCAAAACGCGAATAACACTTGCAGGGCAGCCTGTGTCAATGTCTTTATGAGATAGGTAATTATTGATCTTTCAAAAGATCTAAAAAAGTAATTTGTAACTCGAATACATCTTGACAGTCACAAAATTAGGCTACGCATGTTTCATGTAAAATCAAGTAGTTTTACATGTCAAGTAGATGTTTGATGTAATTAGTCATTTAAACTTTTTACAGTAGTCCAAAGAACAGAGAATCAGTTCTTCGTAAACCACAACCGAACGTCCAAATAGCAATGATCCTGGTAGCTGATTAGCCTATCTTCGTAAAATTAAATTAAAAAGAAAGTGCCATAGATATGTCAGGTTAAACATTAAATACACGGGGAGAAAACAGCAAAACTGCCAGTACTTGGCGTAGTTGCCATTATCACTCTTAAAGTTAGAGTTAGAGAAAAGTAAGTGTCGGCCACACCAGCGAAGAGAAATTACTAACAATACATTAAACGGCTTTACGACCCAACATAAGCTTTTGCTAACCTTTTATGCAGTGAACTGAACTAACGTGCAGGCTGTAAAAGACTAGCCTATGCCTAGCATTCATTTAGGCCTACCTGTGAATTATGATTTCTGAGCCAATGTCACGTCACATATTTTTTAGGTGAAAAGTTTATATGTCCAACAAACCTTTCAGCCTACCATCAGCAATGAAACATTTTAAAAGTCTCACTTCTGCAGTCAGTTTATACTAAGTGTATTTTACATACACTAAGTGGAAGTAGCCTAATTGATAAGTTATTATGAGTCATCTGATAACTTAAAAATGTGACAAGAAAAATGTAAAAGTTTTTTTAAGATATCAAAAATGTGATATGACTAAATAAACATAATATGTCAATCAATAGGCTACATTGACATGACGTTACACATATCGAACATAATTGTATCAGGTCTATATGCATGCAAACAGTTGACCGTTACTAATTTCATAGTATGAAAATCAACATTAACTGAGTAGTTTCCGGCTTATTAAGTTATATTTTGCTCATTCATTTCAGTTATTTAATGAGTTCTATAATTTCCTCCATACTCACTTTCCCCTTAATGCAGAGACACAATCGCAACAGTGTAAGGATTTACATTGCAAGTTTTAGGGCCACGACTATACCTTTCTCTCTGTCTGTTTGTGAGAATGGGACTGTTTCGGGAGGGGAAACGGCCCAATCTTGCCAAGAGTGGTTGCACTGACAGGCTGTGCTGAGGCTCTACGCGTTCAATCCGGGTCAGAGGGAACTGACGCTCATTGAGAACTGCATGAATACACACGAATAGAAAAGTTGTGTTCAGTTAACCGATGAAATCAGAGAAAAAACATGGCCGTACAATCTTTTCTTATTGCCGTCTGCGGTCCAAATGCACTCATTTGTTAAGGTTATGGGAACAGGACAAAAAATCTATTCTGCCTTTTTGACACCCTTGTGATTGATAATACACACATGCCTTGGAGACTGGAAATGCATGAATGCGTTATACGTTGTTTGTCCACTGACTAGTTACCTATTTCATCTTACACATTATACAAGAAAAAGATAAGTTTTTTACGATATCTGTCATTAAATTGTCAGGCACATATAGATTTATTAATAATCATTATAAGGTAGGCTACACAAACAGTGTAGCATATCCTTTATGGGTTTCTTTCAACCATAATTTTTACTGGCAATATTTAATTCTGGGAACTTCAAGATGCGTTACTGTCAAATTATGGATTTCTTAGTGATGTTCGATGTAATGCAGTGTGCTATTAACACAAATATATTCCATCTACTACATTCAAATTGTTAACGATTTGTTTTCCACCTGTTTATCTTCTTCTAACCACCACACAGTGGTTTTGGTATTGCATTTTTAAGCATAGGCTATTACAATTTTTTGTCCTTAACATGATGAGTACCTAATACACGGATAGTCTAAAATGATATAATGACAAAGATCAGCATGAAGTTATTGTAGAGCTCCATCGTCCAGTAATAGCCCATATATGCCCACTGCAGATTTCAAAGGTAAAATGTAGTCGCAGTCGTGTCTTTATTTTAGTGTAGTTACGTGTCTGTATGATCGATGACTATTTCCTTATGGTCGCACAGATTTTGACCCAACAGTATCCAAACAAGGCATACATATTAAACCTACACAATTTTGAGCGAAGAAGATGAAATTATAAACAGTCTTATATTTTAGCCTTAGCCTTTTATTCAGGAAACAGTATTCCTGAATCCTGGGTGTGGGACCTAAAATATAGACCTCGTCCAAAGTCTTTAAGTAATCCGTCGAACATAATAGCTATGAACAAAAAATAAAATACATTTTCGTTTACCAGATATAATTTAGATATAGCTAATTGTCTTTAGTCTTGGGCTAATCACAAAATGCAATTCACAACAGCATTTTTTCCTTTTAATTTTTGGCAAAAAATCACTAGTGTCATCCGGACACTATAACATATATAAAAAATAAAATAACAAATTAAAAAGCGCAATATAAATAAATGTTAAAACAACTCAAACTAAATGTGAATTCAATAGTAAAGCATTTTAAAGAAACTTTAACTTATGAAAAATAATTTTAACTGATAATCTAATCGCAATAATAACCTGTTTATGTTTGTTCAAGAAAGCTTGAAAAGGTTTAAAGTAGTTAAGACGATATGGTTTTCTTTTGGTTCATATGCGCTGGTGTTGCTCGTCTAAAGGGAGCTTTCTCCTTGCAGTTTTGAATGAAAAGCTATTTCGTTGGTTAGAATGGGACACACAGGGCCAGGGGAGGAGTCCGCTATGATTAGTCGCCTTCACTTATTTTATAAAAAAAATATATTTATATACTGTGCAGTCCCTATATTATTCATACTAATATATACGAAAAGAAAAAAGATTTACCGTAATTTGAAATCCTACAGAACTGTTGCAAAGTGTTTTGTTTAGTGACCTTACGTCACATAGCTTACTACAATGTTTTACTTCCTGCTAGAAGCAAATGATGGTGAAAATTATTTGAATGTTATTGCATTGAAAATGATTTGTGGAAATGACACACTTAATGCAGTTTTATAACAAAATTGAATACTGTATTTTCAATTTAGAAACGTATACATTAACAGAAACACGCAAGAAAGTAACGTTGAATAATAAGCGCTGAACTAGAAACATGAAATAGACTTGGTCAGTCGATAATGAAGTCCAGTATTTTCTTTTGCATTAATCCCGACTGATAATTCATGGTCAGCAGCGTTCTTGCATGGTATAAAAACAGACAAACAACGCCTAGAGCACTTAATAGTCACGTTTGGACGAATAGTTAGGTATAGGGGCACCAAGTCAAGAAAAGTGAACAGGGATAGAAAAAAGAATGAAGGCGGTAGAGCAATATTATTTACAGGCGTATTTCTACACATATATTACAGACTTAAAGAATGATCGCATTATTTAAGATATACATAATTCAATATAAAATCTCAAAATAAAAATAAAAATCTGATACAGTCATAACGATTCAGTTCCACATTTGACCAGTACCCCACACAGGCAGTGACAGAATTGTAGTAAAAAGGTGCTTACGACTTAAATGATTGTCTGATGAACATAAAGGAAAAGAGGATTGTATCCTGGCTGCTTGTCGTCTCTCGGACTAAAACAGAAAAAGGCGATGGACACCGGTTTCTGGTAATTCCCTCTCTGCGGTGGTCCTGGTAGACACAACAAACGTGGGACATTTCCCCCGTATACAAAAAAAGAAAAATATATAGATATATAGATATATATGTCATGCAAGTCATGGGGTGGAGGGAAAGTGTGGGGTCCATTGAAAGCGCTTGAAAAAGACGTGCTTTTTTGTTTTGTTTGTTTTTCCTTTTCATAATAGTAATATCAGTTGGTCCTTTTCATTTCCTGACAATTCATAAAGTTTATTCAGGTCCATATTCCCTGTATATATTTCTCTTTTTGCGTATCATACGTCGCATTCCGAGTCACTTGATGTTACTGAAAGAATTGACGTGCCCGTGTCGACTCTCTCTGTCATACTGGAGACACTGGTAGTTGGACTTGCCGCAGTTGATGGCGATTCGGCCGAACTGCGTGGGGTACAGCCGGTTTCTGAAAGGGACCGCATGCCGTTCTGCCCTATTGCTTGGTGCTGGAGCCTATAACAAAACAGTAAGAGAATTGTATGTTGTTATTAGACTATACAGTCCGATTTCCACACTCGGTATTATTAACTATAAAACACACTTTAACTTCTTTGGACATTATCAAACCACTCAACTCCAAACGAATGTACTAAAGCTAATAACATATGCAGGAATATAAAGTGAAAACTGCAGCTATTCCTAAAAAAGTAGTACATAAAGCACTATCGCTACAATGTTTACGTCTGCAGACCAAAGTCTGTCCTCTATATCTGATTCACTTCTAGGGGGATATTTATTTTGTAATGAAAACATTGTTTTTACTTAAATGATCAAATTATCAAATTAGGTGACGTCAGTAAATGGTCACAGCGCCAGTATGCAGTATGATCAAAAATGATATTGACACAACGATATCAAATCATCCGAGATAGGGTAGAAATAATAAGTCAGTTACATTAACTTGCTTTAACTTTACTGTTGTTTAGATACCAACACAATACTATCTAGTGTTTAGGTGGTTCATACATTTAAGATCTGAAACACCATTTAGGTACTATTTAACTACTACTAAATTAATCTTAGGATAAACGTTTTTAAAAGAAATAATAGAATTTAAAATTTCCCACTGTGAGCAAACAATATATAAATTCCAATGATATTACAAGAAAATACTGACCACCTTAAGTGTTCAGAATAATTTACAATAATTATTATTCTCCCTACATGTGTGTCAGCAGAATAGGATTATAACTTTTTTCATTTACAATCTCATGTTGGGTGTAAAAACAGGTAAAAACCTGTATGGGTGTAAACACGTGTATGATAAAATACTTTGGGATGTTGTTTATTTTTAAATATAGCCAGTGAGAAATGACACACATGCAGGGTTCATACAATTTTTTAGTTGTGTGTTATTTATAGGCTACTATATTTTATTAAGTATCTAAATAAAACATTAGAAATTTATGATCAGTACAAATTAAGATGTAACACTTGCTGTGTTAATGGCGACAAAAACAATGGACATTTTTGCTGTGCAAAATACACTTCTGTTTACATTATGTTTTGTTAAGCAATTTTAGAATTTTTCTATACAATTTTCCTAGAAAAAATATTCACATTTGTTTTCTTTTTTCTTATGCTTATAAAATTATGCTTATAACTACACATTTTATGCTCTAGTTGCGACACGATATACACGTGGCAAAAAAATGTCGTCGTTCTTTCCTACCTTTCTTTTAATTTTCTAAAATTAATTGCAGCTTTTCAGCTCTCTACCTAAATCTATTTATTTTTGCATTTATGTTTCTTTATACATTTTATAAACCAACGTGACCGACCTGTTTTTTGCTGCTGCTGCCCTGTCTCGTTGTCTCCGATTTTTAAACCAATTTCCGACCTGTGTAGGAGTGAGTCCAGTGGCTTGCGCCAGTTCCCTTTTCTTGCTAGGGTTTGGGTAGGGGTCCTGAAGGTACCACTCCCGTAAGAGACTCCGCGTCCGCTCTTTGAAACAATGCGTTTTCTGCTCACCGTCCCAGATGGTTCTAGGCAGGGGAAACTTCTTTCGCACCCTATACTTATCAACCGGTCCTAGGGGACGCCCGCGTAGTTTCTCGGCCTCCTGATAGTGCGCCTCTAGCCACATTGCCTGTAGTTTGCCGTGCGAGTCCTTCGTAAACTTGTGGTTCTCCAAAATGTGGTAGAGATCGCGAAAATTGCCTGTATGAAAAGCAACCACGGCTCGGGCGCGTAGAATGGATTCATGCTTGTTGATCGCTTCGCAAGCGCCCGGCGCCACTGGAAGCGACCATAGGAAGCGACCCAACCGCTCGATGTCCCCGGTCTCCTCTAGCGTCTCGCAGACGCTCGCCACTTGCTCTGGAGAGAAGTTTAGCGTCGGTAGCTGAAACATTGACAAGTCTTCAGGAGACCTGGTGCTGGGCGCGCTGCTCGCCAAGAGCAGAGAGCGATCAGCAAAGTTTGGCAGGAAGAAATGAGAGGGGTAAAGCTCTAAAGGCGATCTGAAAACCATGGAAATGACCTGAGAGAGAATGAAATTTGCGAAGGAAAAAGAACGACGATTTCAGATTGAATGATTCAATGGCTATCGCCTAATGACACCAGCCTCATAATATCTCCCCCTAAATCCACCGTGAGTGTAGCATTGAAATATTTTGTTTCGCTTTTCTATTGGTCTTCTTGGTGTCGTTGTAGGGTTGTCATGGCAGCCCTGCCAATCACTGTCAAGCGTGCCAATCATTAGCCAGTACGTAGAGGCTTTCACCACTTGTGCTGCACGCACGGGGGGTTATCAGGAACTCCAATCTCAACAGCAGCCTCTCTCCCTCCCCTGACTCGTGTGAAGTCGAAGCGGAGGCTCGCCTATTTGTTGAATGGAATGAGCAATTAGTGGGTGGAATATTATTGTGATCTTAACGAGGCTCGTTAAAGTTAAGAAGATATGTAGGGAGAGAAGGCAGGGGTGGGGTCTCCGAGTGACAGTCACGGAAGCGGGAATGCGCATTTAAATGAAGCCCTAAAACGGAATCTACAGGATGCACAGATATGCTATTTCATCCTTTTGCTCCTCGTATGAGAATACGTTTGTGGAGACGATGCTACGCTGGTTTTCAAATGATTTTTCGAAACGGTAGCATTTATATTTATAAAAGATGAACTTGTTTTGTTTATTTTTATTCCACGTTGAAACCCAAAGGCAACTTTTGGCGCATTTCGATAAAATTTGGCTACAAACCGACTGCTATGCGCGCACAGGCGGTTCTATCGTGTCTGACGGATGGTGACAACCGTTTACTGGTTTAACAGTGGACGCGCATCCCTGGCTGTGGCGAAGCTTTGCTTGGAGACTAAAGACTATAGCCCACTGCTCAATGAATGTTGACAAACTGACGTGTAAATGCACATAATAATTGATATGCTCTTTAAGTTAATTTTGCTCAAATGTTTTCATTATATTATAAGCTATTTAAAGTGTTTTAAATGTGAAAGTCTATTGCATGTTTCACAAAAATAGAGGACATCATCTATATGTCACGAGATTCGGACTGTTTGTATGGGTTTCATGACTTGCATCAGGGAATTTATACTGCATAGATTTATTCATTTTTTTGTAAAAATAAATACCCGCCTTCTTGGTAGAGAACAACCATATTGTGAAAACACATATTCAGCCTGATATCTGGATAATCCGTACCTACGAAGTGAATTGTACAAAAACATAGGATTATCATAAAAAACAATAACAAAACCCCACCCTAACTCCGCCCCTAACAGCAACGTCACAGATGCCAAAGCAAATCGTATTAAATGTCGAATTAAGTCGAATTAGCCTCCGCTTAAAATATGTAAAAATTCCAGAAATGTTAAGGAATGTTTTCAAAGAATTTTACTTATTAACAGGATAATATGTTCTGTGAGAATTTATTTGTAAATTATTTTAGAAATTTCCCTCTCTCATTAGTTTATCACTATCCACCCTTATAGTAGATTTGGAAAACTGTAATGCAAGTTGTTGTGGTTAAGGGGAGGAACGATATCTTAGAAGTATTGGGTCAGGTTGTGTCTCTAGAATCAAGTTCGTTCTTCTGTCGCAGGGAACTTGAAGTAATTTCAAGTGGCACTTGAAATGCTCCTTTTTGGACTGGAAATAATCTAGGTTATTTCATGTTTAACCGTATTACTAATCCTTTGGTCAAGCTGGTTTGAAAAAGCATTTGATTTTATGCAGTGCTTGTTCTCTGGCGTGTTTAAATGAACCACATTTTGGGGGCATAACTGCATGACATGATTCAAATATGATTTGCAAAAAGGCATTGCATGTAATGGTGGAAATGGCTTATGGGCGATGAAATTTACAGAAAGATTTCGTAAAATCACTTTATTTAACATAGCCTTTGTTTTCGTTAAGCATGTCATTAGCATCCCAAACAAGTTCATTCACCTGGTCTAATCGCCTGTTTATCCCCAAGCTTTTATTGCTCTGTTTTATGTGGATAAACAGCGGGGAGCAGCTCTTTAACAGATTCAGATGAACGTTTATATAATACAATATTTTATTAGACTGTGGATTTTATGACAAACACCACATAAATAATTTAAACCTGTATTTCTATAATAATTTAGTGCTTTTGGGAGGAGTGATAAGAGGTTTCAAACTTCACACATAGTTTCCAGTGCAATATAGCTTGAATAAACCTACATTTCGTCACAGCATGTGAGAATCATTATGAAGAACTCGATGACAAGTGTACCATTTCTTAGTTCTCTATTCAAGCTTGCTCGTTATCATCAGCACACGAAAATGTGTCCTCCCATCCTCTCACCAACCCTAGCAAGTAAGCTTCTACATGCATGAATAATTTTGTGCATTGGCATTGTGCGGCGAGTCAGAAAGGTTTGAGGAGGAAAGGGCAGGGGACAGTGTATTTTCTGGTTAAACTTTATTTTATTTCGTCTTCTGTTTTAACATATTCACTTCATGCCAAACAGGAAAACGGTCTCCGGTGACGGCTGCGGAATTTAGTTAATGTCAAGAGACCTCTTCTCGGGAGAACTGTGGTTTGAGTCTTTTCCCTTTTCCCCTTTCAATTAGATTTAACTACGTCACTTATGCATTGTAGTAAAACTGTATGTATTTCTATCTATTTTGACCCATTACTTACACTTTTCTCTCTTTCGCAGATATTTGCTTTGAGCGTCTTGTTGATTAATTGTTTTCTCGGTTGCCTTCGGTTAAGAAATAATCTTGCTGTTTCTGATTCTACCGCAGCATTTCGTATGGATCCAAAACGAACCATGAGGTAGCCTATGTTTTGCGTGTACAAAGGCGGACGTCTCGGCATCCTGTAAGTCTGAATTAAGTTCTTTATTTAAAACATTTGTTAAGAGACTCACCAGAAAGCTGGTCAGGTTTTTAAGAATGTTACAGTTGGAGATAATAAAAGCGAAGACTCTCGATTAGACAGGTGCATGCATATTTCCATCTTTTCGCTTGTAAAGTTATCATCTTTTACTGGGACACTGCTGCTCCAGTCCGTAAATCATGGGAGCAGTGCAGCTTGCAGCGTTGTGGGGCCGTCGTAACGGGGCGCAAATGTCTCTTTCTATTCTCTCTCAGCCCTGGGTCTTAACCTCGGCTGTTTTTGATTCTGCTGGACTTGTTAGATGAAGGTAGCACAATGAAGTCATTTTTATTTGTTTATTTCTCTGCCTAAATAATATCAAATATACTTATTAGTGAGATATATGTATATATTGTTACAGCGACAATGTTGTAATAGGATTGCGAATAAGTTATTAGTTACGAGTTCCTGTACCCAAGTTTAAAATGTTCCTTTTTCCCCTTTTTTTTTGTGGGAAGGAGCTATATAGGCGTGCACTTTTCAACAGAAGAAATGTAGAGATGCCCCCTCCCCTCCATTTTTTGTGTGGTCTCATTAAGTGGGCATCCTGCTAAGTCTGCGGAGTTATACGGGAGCTGTCCAATCACTGCATTTGCACGGCTTGTTAGCGACATTTAATGAGGGTACTCTGAGAACCAAGTGAATGGCGCTTCAATGTTAGATTTACCTTGTGTCAACTCGTTACTTCTAATGAAGCCATTGGAGGTTTTGCTAGTGAATGGATCCGGACGCCTGGAACTGCAGGCCCTCTTTCTTCCGGTTTTTTTTAGAACTTTGGTTTGGGCCAAAACCGCATGGTGTGTGTGGTTAGAGAGCATGTGCACTGGTATTTTGGGAGGTCGGGTGAATTACCAATATATGTTCATAGTAAAAGTAATCTACGTTGTATTCATGTTTTTGCTTTAATCGACTTTCAGGACCTGCTACTTGAGACAAACCATCATATCCTTACCCTGGGGGTGATAACGCTTCCAGCCAGTCTTCGACATACAACCACATTTAGGCTACTGTAGTCACCCAGCACACCCAGGATTGACCATAAAAAATTTTCCCCACATTTCCCCATTTAAAATTCAATTTTTCCAAGTGTTTAATGACCTGTGCCACAAGGCACAATTCATATTAACGCCACGTTATGTCTTAACTGACTGTTTTCTAAAAATCTACTTCAAATTATGTTAATAACAATGACGATAATACAATTTATTATTTAAAAAATGATCCTCCGCTAGAAAAAGATCATATTGCTTTTTTAGATTATTTTTAGGTAAAAAAAACTTCCAAAGGCTGAATTAAGGGTCAGGTCTTCGAACAAAACAAGACCTGTGCTATACAGACTATATGGCTTTGAATGTTTAAAATATAAAATAGCACTGACCTAAGATACATTACAATATTAGACTTAAAAGGCACGTCAAAAAGTTTTTTTTAACATGTAGAAAGTAAAATAATTAGTTATTACATAATTAAAAACTATTTGTATACTATAACTGTGCTGTGACGCTGCATGCTTTAGCAGACCATTATGATACTTTAATTAATAAGTCTTTGAGTTAGTTATAACAATTATTTATAATTATTGCACTGCTAACTTGGCACTTAATGATTTGTTTTATAACCTTCTTGCGTATATATTTGGATAACACCATCTTAAAAAATATTACTACATCATTTTCGGAGAATTATCGAAATAAATAGTTTGAAATGAAAATAGTAGGCTATATGATAGAGCATAGGTTGATTGGTTTAAGAACTTAAGGAATAAGACGTGGTTAGAGAGGATTTACATACACCCTGCTGTCTTTAAATCAGGTGGGCTATGGTCGTACTTTGCGTTGTAAGCGTAACCATATCCGTTGTTTTGTTAAGTGTGTCAGGTCTAAAATGACACAACTATCAATACAACACCGCTGCCGGGCATATTTCAGAAGCTTGTAAACTGTCAATGTTCGAATCATTTTATTTACCATCAGATATTTCTAAATTAATCGTCACGGATCTGTACTTATAAGACAACAGAATCTGGAGCAAATCGTCAACAAGGGCAAATTATTACCGCTTCAGTTGAGCTCAAGCTGAAAGGGCAGGTCCATTCATGAATCTCTACGTTCATTCCACCTCAGTCATTCATGATTTATATTTTTTATTTAGGTGAAATTCTTTTAGTTATGTTTAGGTGTTACATTTATTTATTTATTTTTAAATCATCATACAACTTGGATATTAGGCCTGTTTAATTTGTCGTTATGATAATTTGTTATGGGTGATTGATTTATGCATAAGGGCATTTTGGTGTAAATTGCGTTTATCTTACATCTCAGATTGTCACTTCACTGTGAAAGTAGCATTAGGTTTAGAAATAAACCTTGAGAGACTTGCTGAGGTTGAAACAAGCAATTCTAGTTCACCTAAAATAACCAGCGTAAATTAAAATGATATAAATCACATCAACAAACATTTCCCAGTTTCTTTTATAAATTATCTTCGTTGTTCTTATTTTTTAAAATATTGTTCGGCTCAAGTTTTAGCATACAAGCGTTCAGTGAACACAGTGCTTGATGCAAAATGTTGCCTGTCTTTTCTTATAGCCTACTGTCTAACGTGGCGTGTTTAACATAAGCCTTTTCCTCGTCCTTCATTTGACAAGGAGTCAAGTGACTGAAAAATTACACGAGCGAAACCAGCATATTTAAATGGGACATGCCCTGCTATTGTAGTTTGACGTGTTTTTGTTCCGTTTATCGAGAATGACAGTGATTATTGTTCGAGAATGATAAAGAATAATTGCATTTTTTTCGCCCACATCAAAGATTTTTTTTAAGTTTCAGTAGAAGAGCATTTAGAGAAGTTGTTCGTTAGGTAGGCTGTTTTGTATTGGTGTTGTAAATCATAATTTCTATGTTTTAATGCCTTGAATTTTTCCATAATATTTATTTATAGAATTGCTAAATAAATACTCACAAAAACATCTAGCACAGCCTGGTTAAGCAATAAACTAAAAACGTTTTGGATTAGTGGGTCTGCGTGACCTGTGCTGACCTGCAAAAGCTCTCTATTGTAAAGGTTACCAGGAAGTCATTTGGTGTACGAGTCGTATTAAAACTCCGCTTATCTCAGATATCAACTAACAGTAAGTCCGGCTCACTGGCGTGTCTTGTGTTTTTAAATGAAATGTTGAAACAGGCAATGCAAAACTTCGAGATACAGTTGAAATGCAAAAGTAACTGATGCAAAATACTGCTTTTGCATAGCCCCTTGCTTGTCGTCCCCGTCCAGCTGACTAGTAATAATTCCTTAATTTTTATTAAATGTAAGGGCTATGGATACTTGGCAATATCCTACCCAGTCTCACAAGACAGTGAACACAGCGTCCAGCACTTGTTATTCACGGATGAACAGCATCTGTCGATTAGGATTTCTGTCTAAAGAAGAGTTTGACCACACAAATCAATAGAGGACGTCTGGATTGCTACAGGAGATGCGATGCGCTGCATTGCTTTGACGGGTACAAGCCTCACTTTGAGGCGTGAAACATCAGCAGGTAGAGCAAAAAAAGTCAGGGGGAAACTGGAGTAGCCTAAAAGTTCAGAACAACAGAAGGCGTTTGTAGAAAATAGTATAACAGCCTAGTCATGTTGTCCAAAGAAACAAAGATTCAACCTGAGACGTTGGTTAGTTGATGAAAACTACTTACTAACAGAAAACAACAGAGGCATAATAATCATTAAATTCATATTAGATGTTGCCATATGAGTTTGGCAATGGTATTGGCCTGCGTACAATAGAAATTAGAAAATGTTATTGTAATATAGCCCGTGTTTTGGATATTAGAAGGTTAACGAATTACACTGTACAAAATAAACCATCTCTTATTTAAGTATCCCCAATTTTACCTTAGAAACCATATAATTTGGTTAAATGGCATGTTTACTGGTCTCTACTGGTTTGCATGTTTTTTCGTTAGTGACGGTAAACTTTACGTAAAAACTTTTTTGATCAGCTGCAATTGTTTTTAAATGAAGATTACACACAGGAAGTTACAAACAAATGGAATTTCTTTAGATCACGAAATCCGGAAGTCTTATATTCTTTTGAAATGATTATTTCTTATTCATATATTTAAAGGACGATCAAGATACACTTCCATAAATTTTATTTCTATATTTAATCATCTACTTTCTTAAAACAAAAATTCATCTTTTCAATTAATTGAAAAGACAAGATCATATGATTCACACTGTTAATAAATGTAGATTGTAAACCTTACTGGTTAATCTGTGTATGACATCACTAGCGTTTTCAATTCACAATTTATTATTTCCTTTAGAAAGCGGTCAACAGCATCCAATAGTGTTTCTCTCGTGTTTAGTATAGGCAACCACTTGCAGAGTTGATCAATAGTAGTGTTGACTAGGAAATCACTACCTGACCACCTAATTGTGTTATTCGAGCACTTTTTTAACAGATACAACTGGACGCCATCCTAGCCATTGAAACATTATTTTATAGTGCAAAATAATATATTCGATCACCAAATTTTTTTGCAGATACATATGATTTTTAATAAGTTAAATTGACTAAATTATTAGGAGATACTCCAGCAGATGTCAAAACGTATGCGCGACACATTATCATATGCCCAAATGAAAAATTCATTACTGACAGCTGTAACCTGCCCTAGATCCTTCAATAGGGGTTTTAGCTCTGTCGAATCACATGAGACTGCTCTTTAAAATCTGCCTCCTGCAATGACACACTACTTGTTATTCGTTGATATGGATTGTTAAAGACTCAAAAAGGTAACAAAATAACAAATTAACTAAATAATTCTTAGACCTGCTGAGCACTTTGTCTTTTATGGTACTTTGTGGAGATGTTAGCAAATATCATGTTGGAAAGTTTCAGACATCTTTTTTTGCCATGCAATCTATGTTCTTGCACACAGACAAGGTGAGTCTAGAGGCGAAATGTCACTCAGGGGTAAAAGGAAGTTATTGGGATGTTGGCCTACCAGATTGTACTGCAGGTCTGTGGTTCAATGTGGGGTTAAAGAAACTGTTGATATCTTTGTTTGCTCTCTCCGCCAAATCCCTTTCCTTCCTAAAGGAGGATGTGTCCTGCCCAGCAGCGCTGCGCTCACCGGCTTGCACCCATGTTTGTTTTTATAGGTTTACAACATTGACCAAAACAGGAACACAAATAATATTGCAACGTCATAAACTGCACGATATGGTCTTGTCTTTGTGAAAGCAAACACCCATCCTCGACCTTAAAGTGAATTCTTTTGTCTGTAGCTATTTTTGTCTGCAATACCCCAGAAAATACATGACTGCTGTCTGTTTCTGAGTATGTGGTCTGTAAGAGTATCTGTAAGGTTTGTAAAGTAAAAAATTGTTGTTTTGAGATCTACCGACTGATAGGTCTTTTGGGGAACCAAATATGGTTCTTATGGCATCATTACGAAGAACCATTTCTAGCACCTTTACTATTAAATAAAGAATACCATGTATTCAGGGATATAATGCAGAGAGAAAAAAATCAAGCACACTTGAATTATAAAGGTATTTTAGGATTACTTGAAAGTCATAGAGTTGGAACCAAACTCTGCAAGAAGAGCTAACAATTGCACATTACCACTTTTACATATTACAGTAACAATACTGATTTCACACAAGTAAATGCATTTTTTTTTTTTGAAAATATTGCAATATGTAGACCTACTCTGTTATTACAATTGATAGCAGTTGTACACTTATAAATTAATGCATATACAAAACAAAATAATAAAAAAGGTTTTATTTGCTTGTATAGAGGTAAGAATAATTAATAATTTCCTAAGAATGAATTGTTTGTCAGAAACTTGAAAATCATGTCTGCAAGTGGCATATGATCTATTGCATACAGTCTTATTCTTTGCTCAGTAAAAAAATATTCACTACGTTGCACTGAGTTATCGGTGTTGTCTTTGAATGCTGTGGTTCATGTTACTTGGGAGCTTGCAGTATTTGACCCTTTAGAACAATAACACTGTTTGTCACCCTGTCACTCCTCGGATGACTGAGCTGCTAGTTGTGTGTAACTGTACTGTAAGTGTGGGTGATTGTCTGTGAGAGTATGAGAGGGAGAGAGAGAATAAAGTAGAGAAAATGTGGCCAAAAATACTTATGTCCTTTTGTATTTCAGAAACATGACTTGAGGGTCTTAGGATTTTATTGTGTTGTGTTTGTGTTTTTGTTTGCACGTGTTGATATTGCCTCCATTAGCCTCATTAGATCTGTTTAGCTGTGAAACATTACAAACAAGCTGAACGTCATTAGAGCTCACATCTCTCTCTCTCTCTCTCTCTCTCTCTCTCTCTCTCTCTCTCTCTCTCTCTCTCTCTCTCTCTCTCTCTCTCTCTCTCTCTCTCTCTCTCTCTCTCCTCTCTGGTACCAACCTAAATGTAATGCTTTACTATGTTTGTATTAGTGTGTAAGTTATCCAATTCTACATTTATTTATATACATTTTTAAGATGTCTCTATGCATGCATTTTTCTCCATTGTATGTATTCCATGCTTATACTTCAGGTTAGTTAAATTTGTTATCAAAATGATTCCATTCACTGAACTGAATCCATTCCACACACACGCACGCACACATTTGGTTTCCATGTTTTGTGGGGACATCCATAGACGTAATGCATTTTATACCGTACAAACTGTATATTTTATTCCCTTCCCCTACCCAAACCCTAACCCCAACCACTTGGACTTTTTGGTGTTGCAGGTGATATGTGACCCTGAAATCCAGGCTAAAGCTTCAGAATCTAATTATGATATTGCATCAGATTGTTATTGCATGATATGGTATTGGATTTCACATTGATTTCAGTCTTTGATGTGGCCTTACTTAGTTGATATTGAAGATATCAAGGTTATATTTTCACAAAACGTTCTTTGCATTATGTTTTTTAATGTTGGGAACGAAACTATAATGTATTTTATAACAAAAAACACAATTAAACATATATAATTAAGCTATAAATGTGTTTTGTTATCTTTTTATTATTTATTGATGTATTATGTATGGTTGTACAGCACTTTAGTACAACCTCCTGTTGTTGAAATAGTGCTTTAAAAAATAAACTACCATTATAACAACAGTGACAGCGGTTGTAATTTTGCGTAAAGTGTGTGGAATGTTACATTTAGAGAAATCTCAGAATAATTTTTAACTAAACAGATTTCTTTGAATAACATCTAGAAAATGTTAACATTCTAGCCATTAATACAGACATTGTGTTGCAAATACCTGACATGTAAATAAATGAGGCTGGAATGTGCTACTGGACAAATGTGGAAAAAACAAAATGTAGTGGTGTGTAATCCTGTATCTAAGGTATTAATCCTAAATGAAATTCCATAAAAGGATTACTAGAGTGTCACAGAGGAGCCGGTTAAGAGTACCAAAGGTAATTTGTAACCTTAGCAACTACTGGAAATGGGGATTATCACAGCCATGTGGGCTGTCTTTGTGGATTGGTCTAGAAGGAGGTTGCCCAGGCTACAACCCTCCAGTTCTGAAATCATCATTAAGAGCCACAAACAGATTTATACATCATGTATATGAAGGCACTAGTGATTCCAGATGATATTTAACATTTTGAATATTAAAATATCTGTTGTTTAAAAATGATACATGATTCAGATAAATGACTTGGTTGCACTGCTGCACCTTTTTGATGGTCGGTAACTAAATTTAACAGTTTTAAAAAGCTGTTCTTTAAAGCTTCAATTCAAGCAGGAAACTCAGTCTATTACTTAATCAGGGAGGCATTATCCAGCAAGTTTAACCACTTTCTTGTTGGGACTTCTCAAATGTCTTATTGCTTAATCATGTGGAAGTGACAACAGCCAAACTCTCCAAATCTCTCTCTCTCTCTCTCTCTCTCTCTCTCTCTCTCTCTCATTTCTTTTTAAGTTTGGGCAAGCTATTAAAGCAACAGTAAAAGGTTTCACAAGTGACATTTGCTGACATTCAAGGAAGTGCATTTATCAGCCAAGTACAGTTCACCTTGGTGAATGAAATCCATTTGTGCCAGTGTCTGTCTGGTGGCCTCTCTTTCTCTCGTTTGCTCTTTCTTTCTTTTTCGTTCTTTCTCTAAATTGATGCCCAGCGAATGGGGAAATGGCGAGGTGGTGCGCGGTGCGGCAGCTGCTCTCAAATGTCACGCTGGAAAATCTTTAATGGGCTAAGTGTAGCCTTTCTGGCCCCAACTTGCCAGGTAATCAAAAATCTCTGTGACTCCTCTCCCTCCTCACTCCTCTTCCTACACTTCCAAGCTCCCCAGGGCCACATCCCAACATTAATTACACGTTATTCTGTTCAAAACTCCACCGGCGTGAAACAGATAGACTGCTTTTAAAAGTCAAGACACTTGAGGATGAATATTCTTAGCTTGGTTATGCATTTATCATCTGCAGCGAAGCTCGTATTCATCACTTGTTTTACAGACTCATGCAACAACTGTGAAGGAACTTAATGGTCTTACAGCTCTCTGGAGGGGTGGCAGTCTTGAAAAGGACAAGAGGACATTATTTCTTAAACTCACAGACATGCCACATGTAACTCATACTGGAGACTTTCCAACACTGCTAAATGTGATCTTCCTCAAATTTCCTCACGAACATTGTAACGTAACATTGTTTACTAGAAATTCTCTAGAACAGTATCTGAATCCCTAATTTTCTGATTAATATATTTTATTTCCAAATGCACATTGCTAGTTTTTATAGGCTATGTGTCTTTACATTGTGAAATTTTATCTGTTACTTGTGATAAATGTCTAAGCAACATACATTTGTAACATAATTTTCTCCATTGTCACTGAACTTTATCAAGCTATGTATTGCCAAACACAAAAAATGTGTTGCAAAATGTAACAAAAATGTACTGCAAATAAACTGTAATGGTTCAAAGTTTATTTATTAAAGCTTCTAAATACTCAAATTATTTTTTTTAGGGCTGTCAAAAAAATAATTGTGATTAATTGTATACAAAATAAAAGTTTGTTATGCACAATATATTTGTTTATAATTTTATATATATATATACAAACATACATGTATAAATATAAGATTTTTTTATTCATGTTTTATTTATTTATTTATATATAATATAAAATATATTAAAATCTAAATAAATATAAATATATACATGTAAATGTTTTTTTAAATACATACATGCATGTGTGTGTGTTTATATATACATTACACACAGTGCACACACATATATTATGCAAAAACAAACTTTTATTTTGTGTGCGATTAATCACGATTAATCTTTTGACAGCCATAATTTTTATTTTTCCACATTTGGGTGCTCTAAACTCCCCGACTCTAGTTGCAGAGCTGGTTCGAGCTAGCCTAGCATTAGCATGATATTAGCATAAACACTACTGTTGTAAGAAGGTGATTAAAATGCTAATGCATGAAGAGCCACCACTTCTCAGACTCCTTTGTCCCGCACAATAGCCAGGTCAGGGCAGGCGCTGTACAGACACGAAAAGTCATTGTTGGAAGAGCTAGAGGAAAAGTGGCCATCAGACCACCATTTATTTATTCTGAATAAAATCTGCACTACAAATGTATGAAAACCTTCACATATATGAATTATACAAAAATGTAACTATATTTAGGCTTATAAGGCAATTTTGGTTGAAAGTTTACAGTCATGTATTTAAGTCTTTTAAACTTCATATGCCTAGCCATTGAAACTCAAATTTGCTGTTTTGCTTGTCAATTCAAATAGAAAATTCCCTTCTTTGCATTTTAAAGTTTCTAGGCTTTAGAAAGAGCATAGCCTTTCTACTGAATATCAGACGCGCCTTTATGAGGACATAGGTGGACACAGACGCTTCTGAATGGAGCTGACCTTTGTGCCACAAAGCTTTTTACTGTAATAACTCTATTTCCTGCACATTCAGGCAGAAGGTGGAGGATTAAGTTTCTCCTCAAGGCTGTCTGTGTGTCTGGCTGTACTGTAGGTCTTATTTCCAACCTCAAGGTGGTGCTGATGGGGAGCAAGGTGGTCCTGTAATGTCTGTGTGTACTGTGACACACATTAGGGGGAGGGGGTTGTTAGAATTTGAGTTCAGACACACATATAAGGTATGTGTGTCAGCAACACACATACATAACAGGGATACACAGTGAGGGATCAAAGTCGCGAAGAGGTTGTTGTCAATGTCACAGAGGCTGTGTAACACAGAGAGTGCACTGGCTATTTGGATGTGTAAGCTACTCTCAGCAGTGCATGTCCACACATCTCTATTTCCAGCCCGTCTAAAAAGTGCTTTTCTGTGTTGAGATATTTTTTCAGTAAACTCCCTTGACAATAAGCTACTGCTGACAGAATGGTGTGTCTAAAAATCTCTCCCAGTTATGATATTATGCCATGAAAATAAACTGCCCTCCAGTCTCTGAATAAACCATGATTAACATTATACTTAACTGTGTAATCATCCTGCTTCATCATTACAGTTAACTCTTTTCTACTCTAAATATTTAAAATAGTTTTTCAATCATCAATTCATTTATTACTACACAAAGCACTAGGCATGCAAAGAGGATGGAGAACAGCGATGCGATAAGATTTCTATGAAATTATTTGTGCTAATAGTGTCAGTGACTAAAGCACTTCACAGCCATCAATACTGCCTTGCTTTAAATGAGAGGACATGCCGTAATCATTATTCTTCAATTTTACTTCAAGGAGGACACAATTAATTCCTCATCTTGAACTTGGAGGGAAAGACAGAATTCATATAGAGCTGTGGAAGATAATGTGAAATCCTCTGCAGTGTTAAGTAGCAATGTGTTATCACACTCTAACGCTGTCTGAAGTTGCAATAGTAGTAGAACGCCATTGTGGGATGTTTGTCAACTGAGTTTTTACACAATGTTTTTAATCATACTGATATCTCAGATGTCAATATTTGGTGGTTTAAAGCAACACTATGTAGTTTCCATGTAAAAATTACTTACAGCTCCCCCATGTGGTTGAAAAGCGCGACAGTGCCTGGTATCAGACACTCTTCTGCAGGCAGGAGGAGGGGCGGGCTGTGTGCTCTACCCTCCACCGCCACTTTCAGAGTGTGCTTGTAGCAGCTAGGAGGTTGCTCAGGTTGCAGCAACAGTACAATTTATCCAGTTAAAAGTTGTTCTATCACTGAAATAATTTTAGAGACATTATTTAAAGGTAAAAAAACTACATAGTGTTGCTTTAAATACCCATGCAAAGTCTCTAATAAAGTTGTAAAGCATTTTTTTCATAGTTACAGTGGCCATATCATTAAATTTTTCATGTTTAAGTGCTGTGATTGGGTCCCCAGTGCTTGTATCAACCTAGCAAATGAAAAAATGACCAACCCAGTAACTTAGTTTTGGTAAACCATTCTCTGCAAGCATGTGAAAAATAGGTAATTCAAATTTGGCTCCCCTTGTGATGTCAGAATGTGATAATATCACCCCTTAATCTGCACTTTCCAACCACGGCACTGTCATTTAGTGCAAAGATCAGCTCATTTGCATTTAAAAGGACACACCCAAAAACAGCACATTTTTGCTCATACAAAGTGGCAATTTTAACATGTCATAATAAATGATCTATGTGGTATTTTGAGCTAAAACTTATACTCTCGGGACACCAAAGATATATTTCTCATCTTAAAAAAGTCTTGTTAAATGTCCACTTTAAGTAAGTGCAGATTTCAGAATCTTCATGTCCATGACAGAGAAATTTCACATCCATAATGTTGTTTCTTCCTTATAAATGCACATACAAAATTAAAATGAAATAAATATTATTTGTTCTTTGAAGAGCCGTGCTTTTTCCATTTGTTGGATTTTATTGCTTCTGGTTTGTGCCTTTAATTCACAGAATTCCTACAAAGTATTTTGTCTCGCAAAAACGTTTGTCCTTTATTGTCACATTAATAACACATGCATGTTTCCCTCATCTAAAATAGGAAACTTGTAAATAGGCTGATGTTTTTCTGATGTCTGAACATTTCAGGGGTTTAGGAAAATATAAACAGATGATTCAATATATTACTAACAAATAGAATTAATATTTTAAGTTTTGACTGCAAATGTCATATCCATAATGCTGAAATTTCTCAAATATTGTTTTCATTTAATTTCAGTGCTATTTTATAGCAATGGGTGTAATATATAAGTGTTAATTAATTGACTGGAGTATAAAAAATACAATATGAACAAAGTGGGATTATGTCAAAACATAATGGGGCAGTTTCCCGCACAGGGATTAGATTAGTCCTAGACTAAAATAAATGTAAGAGCTGTCCAAACTGAAAACAACTTGCACTGACATATCTTAAAATACACCAGTGTCCTTTGTTTTGCCTCAGAATGCACACAAATAATGTTTTAATCAGGCATGTTGGTTAAAACTAGTGATTTTCCTAATTAAACTAAGGCCTAGTCCTGGTTTAAGATAATCCCTGTCAGGGAAACCACCCCTAGATATTAGAAAGTCCCTTACTGCACTGTAAAAAAAATACTTTGCTGCCTTAACATTTTTTGTTAAATCAACTTATATTTACAAGTCATTTCAACTTACTATTATTTATCTTGACTAAAGATGAGTTGTTATAACTACAGGTAAGTTGTTATAACTTATAAAATATAGTTGAATAAACAACTTGTCAAGATAAATAATAGTAAGTTGACATGACTTGTAAATCTGAGTTGATTTAACAAAAAAATTTAAGGCAGCAAAGTATTTTTTACAGTATGGGATATCCTGTTTTTCTCACACACTACTGGTTAATATTATAGTGTAAAGACTGTGACACGTGATAACATATTAAAATGTAATAAAATACCAAGATCAAAGGTTTCTCATGGCACTTGTAACCACACGGGCTAAAACTATTTGTTGGTTCAACTTAAAAAGCTAAGTTACCTGTTTGTCTTCAAATTTCGAGTTTATTCAACTTAAACATTTTAGTTGACACAACAATTTTACACAAATAACTTTTTGAGTTAACTAATATTTAAATAAAGTTGAATTAACTCAAAAAAGTGAGATACATGGTTGCCTTAACAATTTAAGTTGAACCAATTGTTTTACAGTGTACAATTCTTCAATACTGCCTCTATAAAGAAAATACTGAAGATGATACAGATGCAGATGAAAAAAGCAGGTAAATATAAAAATAGCATTTACACTTCAGTATCTCTACCATATCTTGTTTCAAGTGTTCTGGGAAGTCGATAACTTGGGCATCAGCCATAACAACGGCTTATTGGCAATGGTATGCAAATTACATATGAATTATAATAATAAACAGGATTTGAAAAGAGCAGAACATGATGTGCTTAATCTGAGTTGGAATGCAAATTGTTAGGAATGACAATACACAGTGACTGTGAAGGCTGTGCAATTCTCAAGGCATGACTGTTTCCTGTTAGAGATGTCAAGGCAAGGTTGTGTATCATGTGTACAAAAGTTGACTGAAGCCTTTCCACAAATGTATGTAGTAATACTTTATACATAGGGAGCTACCGAGATATGGATACAGCTTGTGTGTCAGCAAGAGAGAGCCCAACAGGCCTGGGCAAATGAATTTTGCTTTTAGCATCTCGCAAAGCTAAGGATTGAGTTTCATTTGTTCCCAGTTTAGGCAGACACTAATAAGCAGGCTTGAAATTGGTCATTGCGATTACCCCATAAGCCCACAGCCTGTTAGAATAAAGCCTTAGGGCCAGCCTGGGGAGCCAAACTGCGTGGGTCATACCTCATCACAGAGACATGAACAATATGAATGATAATTTGAAAAGAGTTGACACTTAACACCTTTGATAGTTAAGATCAAAGCAAGGGTTCAGATTGCTCCTCACTGGCTGATAAACATTTCTATCGACATACAACTGCCACATAACAAGGTTGCTATCGTTTTCTCTGCTAATGATGGAGTATGCATTGATGCCCAGAGGCTGATTGCACAAATGAAACAGAAAACGTACAAATTACATTGTCAATTCAAATTTTAGTAGGTAATACAGACCATTCATTGCTCTGGCATCTTTCTGGTTATCTGTGACAAAACGACCTGCTAAGGGAAAAGCTGCGCAGACGCGATTCCACACGAAAAATTCATCTTCTCAGCCTGCAAATCAGGGAGGTGTTTCAATTTAGGAAGGAAAGAGGGCCGTGTCGAAGGCCAGTTGCTGTTCTAATTAAACCGATACAACTCGCAGAATTGGCGCGTTTGCCTCTGCGGCGGCTGTCATCGCCTGCCTCACGCTTTTTCTGACTATTCGAAAATCAATTATCTCAACAAACCAGCTGTAAGGACCGCATGCCAGCCACTTATTCATGAAGTGAATAACTTATTTAAAATTCATTATGGCATGGAGGGGCGTAAGACTTTTTTGTATTTATTTATTTTCACAATTTCCTTCAGTTTACTTCTATTTTCATTCTCATTTTCATGTTCAGTTTACCTCTGTGACTTGATTTTTCCCAGCTCAGCTCTTCTGAAAATCTTGGTGGCTCTTCTCATTTATTTATTACATGCAAATCAAAGCACTCTTAGAGGTTCGCTCTCGTTTTGCATAAATATTGATGGGGACGGTGCAGGCTTTGAATGTGGGTGCTTGTTTCTGCAACGGATGTAGGGAGGGGGGGTTCTCAAAGCATCCTCAGATTGACCGTGCATGAGAACCTGTGCACATTTCGATGACATTGTTTTTTGTCACCTCTTTTGCAGGGTGGATGATAGGTCAGGGATGAGCCTCCAACAGTGGTGTATATATGTGTATGTATGTAACAGGGCCGTGGAGTGTTTGTGTGCCAAGGACGTTAGCAGGGTGGACAGCTGATGGACACCAGCGTGGAGGAGATGCGAAAGTGAGTTGATGCGATGTCACTCGCATTTAGATCTGACTCTTTCTCTCTCTCGCTCGCTCGCTCCCTCTACAACTGTTTTCCCCCTATCACAGTCCAGTCCAGACCCCCCTGCTATATCTCTGTCTCTCACACTATTCATTCCTACCCTCGCTCGCCCTAAGCCCTTCACACAGGATCAGGTCGCAGGCGTGAAGGGAGGCGCAGAGAGAAAAAGAGAGAAAGAGATGCAGAGCGCTTTATCAGCAAGTCTGGTTGATGTGGTTGTCAGCCGTGAGTCAAGGAGAGTCACCGTGGCGACAGGAGGTGTCACTTCTCTGCATCGCCGCCTTTTGTGCCACCAGCTGCAGTCTTGTGCGCACTTTTCATACACATGACTGGAGCTTTGCGCATAACGTGTGGACAGTGTGCCAAAAAATGGTGTTCGTCTGCAGTTGTTATCTAAAACAGTTGCTCTTTGTTATTGTTGTTAATAGATTAATAAAGGTATAACGTGACCCAAAACATCAACAATTGTTGAAGTTAACTGTAGAAGGCATCCTTGCGTCTATTGATCCTCACATTAGATCCTGTGAGAAGCATACAGCAAGAATGAAGGTGCACAGCAAGTGTGCATGTACAGTGTTGTCACTCCAGTGTCCATTGCACAGTCTCATCTAAGATTAAGTAGCGTGTTACCGCAGTCAGGCTCGGGTTAGGAGCTCAAAGGAAATTTAAAAGCAGAGCTGAAGGAAAATGGGGTCAAATTGCCTTTCAGCCAAGTAATCTTCAAATCGTTGGGAAATTACCTTAGGAGTGAGCGCTAGCAATTTGTTTCTATTCTGAGTAGTGGGATGAGACGGCCACTTGAATTACTTAATTTCAAAATTTGACGAACACACAGACATGCTATGCACTATGTGCGCCCGGCGCTGCTGAAAGACCTGTTTACATGCAAAAAGAGAATGGAAGCTGCAATCGATGGCCAGGCCATTATAGGATATGCTTAAATGTGGCAGAAACGTTTTAGCAATTTGGCAGTGTCCAGATTCTGCAGAAGGAATTATTTGATCAATATCATAGCTGGCTAATAGAGAAGAGTAAATTATATGATCAATGCTGCTGCCCTGTGTGTGCAGTACAGTGATATATATTTATCTTTTAAGAACCTTTGTGAAGGGTTCTATGCCGTACCAGAAAAGGTTCTTTGGGGATCCAAACAATCTTCAGTGAACCGTTTTTGGTTCTTCCTGGCCCCTTTTTTAAGATTGCATATATTTTGGTTTTGTGCATGACAGTGCTCATATTTTATTTCATTTATCAACATTTATTATCTTATCAAGTACCTCTAAGAGATATGTTGGCCTCTGAGGATAATACAAGCTATATATTCATATGATTTTGACTCGAGATTATTATGCAAAATACACTTTTACAGAGTGTTTGGACATAAATGTATGTTGGCAGTGTGTGAACACAACCACCAATAAAAAATCCACCCAGTTCTCTTTTTTTAATCTCCATTAGTCTTATTAGACATGCTGATTTGATTTTCTTGTTAATGTGATGTCACGCAAACAAAGCCCCGCCCACAACCACTGACTGACTGGTCTACCCAAAAGCTTTTTAAATGTGTTTGTTAGCATGTTTTAGCTCTAATGCAGCCAAGATACTATTGTCACAGACTGTAATCACAGGAATCAGATCTATTTTTAACCGAAAGCAGTAGCTCATTTGCATTTAGAGGTAGAGACTTTTTTGCTCCGCCCAAAGAGGAATATTTTGGACATGCTATAACAAATGATCCGTGGGGTATTTTGAGCTGAAACTTCACAGACACATTCTACGCACACCTGAGACTTATATTACATCTTGTGAAAATGAGCATTAAGTGATCATTTTGGACCCTTAAAGGTCACATTCTTAATGATCCCTTTTTTTAAACCCTATAGTTAGTGTGTAATGTTGCTTTAATGGCATAAATAATACCTGTGAAATGATAAAGCTCAAAATTCACTGCCAGGCGATATATGAAGATTTTGACTAATTTCGGTAAAAACGTGTTTTCTATACCAAGACTGTCACAAGATGAAAACCACTATTTTCTATTACAATTTTTCACATAGCATCTTTAGGTTATAAAAATTCAAATAATTTGATTTTCAAAGATTTATTATAAAAATATTTTTTTCACAAAATGCAATAAATCCATTGAATCAATATATATAAACGTGCATTCGTCTTTACCATGTTATATTCATTTAGTTGACTAGTGGTATCCACTGATAAAATAAATATTAATGCCATTAATCAAAAACACTTACTTTGTCATATTAATAACACTGTCATTGCTACGGTTATACTTGGGAAATCGTCGCTTAACATTTTTTACAGCGATCAGCTGTAAAATGTTTTGGTCCTTCTCGATTTTCGTTGGCTTTGCGTAAAATAATGGAAAGTTTTTCATAAGATCCCCTGGGGTCAACGTGTTAGCATGACAGATGCTTGATGGTGTCGGGAGAACAAGCAACAGCTGACATTTTTCTGTCTCCCGAGTGCCTCTCGCGTAAATTATTATATGTTGATAGCTTATGTTTGTTTCCCGTCACAGAAAACCACCACAGGTTTCTCCATGCCATTAAAGTAGTATTATTTTGTTTTTGTTTGTTTGTTTGTTTGTTGATCAAGAAGTGCAAGATGAGGAAAACTAAGATGTGTATTCAAAGCATCGCCATTGTTTGTTTACAATGCGTGGAATGGTGCGCTGTGATTTGTTGAGCGGATTTTTGCATTCTGCAGAAAAGGAGAAGTGACGTTTATTGCGTTTTGAGAAAAAGGGAGAAAAGATGACAGAATAACACGGCGGAAATTGTATGTTGTGTAAAATTAAGAATTTACTGATTTTGGCAGTAACTCATTTATCGTTTTGGTTTTGGAACCAAACTCTTCATATTTTCTTTTAACAGAATACCCCTTTCAAAGCCAAAAACACAGAAAGAACGGGACCTTTAATGCCATAATACAGATATTGTTATATCGCATTTCCTCAAAAATTGGCTTCTTGTTGTAATACAGTCAAAAATATTATTTAATATGACTAATAAACAACTTTTTTTTTAAAAGATTAGATCATACGGGAAAACCACATTTATTCAGATTATTCCTTAATATGATGATTCACTGCATTTTGGCATCTGTCATCCTGTAAATAATCAACAATTCAGACTGCTTTAATTGAAAATATTAGGCTCTAAGCAAACTTGAGAAATGTTTTATGACGCAGTGTTATGTTTTACTCTGATCTAAAATGATATGTGTTTACATCTCTCGCTCATGGTTAGATGCACAGGAGTATGTTTAGTGATCTGAGATGACAAGTTTGGGACCCAGAATTTGCCAAAACAAATCCAGTGATGCAACTCTGTCTGAAGTGTGTGCGGTGCTTCGGGACATCGCTCTTTGGCGATACCTCCATCCTTTCAACTGCATGACTAAATCTTTTTTGCTCCCTGCATGTGATTTTTTGGACAGAGGGAACGCTTATTTGTTTCATTAGATGTCATCCTTTCTTTTAATTCGTTGGATTTATTTTTCTGATTGTTCATTCCTCATTTGCATCACATGACAAAGCACAGTGCGCTTGCTATTGCTAAGCAAGTGAGATGAGAGGGAGGGAGGGAGGAGGAGGGAGAGTGACACAAAAGAGTTTGTCATACTTACTTAAGGGTGAAATATTAAGTGTGCAGCCAGGTTGTAATTTTCTCCAGCTAGTACAGAAAGGAAATGGGGGAGGTGTCACACTATGATTTTCTTTTTTACTCTTCGAGCTGCGCATACTACAGTTTTAACAGTATTATTTTAATAACATGTGAAATAAAAGCAGAGCTGTTTAAATGGCATCGATTAATATCTAATACATAGAATAATTATTGAATAAACAAAGTGCTATACTCTGTCTAAACAAAGGAAAACATAAAAAAACATCAATCTTTCGCAAAGCTTATTTGAAAATCAGTGTAATTCATTTATAATGCATTTAATTTTGTTTGCCTCACTTTCTTTTTTTGCATTTTTGCCCTGCGTCCTGGCTCTTTTCTGTCCCTGGCTCACACTGTATGCTTCATTGCTTATACTGCAGTGAACTTAATATCAAGTATGTGTGTGTGATCTACTACCTTTCCTGGCAGGAGTGTGTGTGTGTGTAAACTTTACCCTGACGTGATACAGAGAGACAGGTGAGAGTTACATCTAGCTTTCACAAAATCAGATCGCTGGCTCATCTCACTGTGTTCTTGGATTATACCTATTTATGACCCCCTTTCTTCATCCTGAACACACACACACACACATACACGAAATGTATTAAACCAAGTAGCATTTGTCAAGTCATGCTTTACTGTTTTTACCATAAAATTTATTAAAGGGATAATTCACCCAAAAATGAAATTCTGTCATAATTTTCTCATCCTCATGTGGTTGTAAACCTTTTTTTTTTGATAAACAGAAAAGATGATATTTTGATAAATGTAAGCACAACCATTGACTTCTATTGTAGGAAAAACAAATATGATGGAATTTAATGAGTACCATCAACTTGTGTGCTTACCATCATTTATCAAAATGTCTTTATCACAATACTTCCATAAAATGTGTTTTCCTACTATGGAAGTCAATGGTTACAATCAGCTGTGTGTTCATAGACAATTGTCATTGCATAATATGACAAGTAAAGTAGTGTGTTTGGCAAGGTTTTAATGTAATTCTCTGAGGAGACAGATTATGCACTGGCCTGGTTTCTGTGTATGTCCTGCATATGATCTCTGGCTATAGAGATGTGATTATTTTAAGACAATCAAACATGATCCTTTCTTTGTAATCTTGTTTAAATGTAGATTAATCAAAATAATTTTGAGTCTCATTCAGTCCCTAAAAGCAATGCTGTCATAAGCTTATGACAAATAGCAATAAACATTTTAGAAAAATCATTATCAGTTAGTTTAGATATAATAAATGGCTGTATATAGAATTAATAAATATAAAAAAAATTCTCTGTGTTTCTGGTCAATCTGCATATAAAGATGTATTGAATACTGATGTAGTGATTATTGTGAGTATTTTTATTCTTACTTTTATTATTATGCGTGGGTGTGTGCTGGATCTTGATGATGAAGGGGTAAAGCAGGGTTATGGCAAAGTAAACAGGATGAGTAGGGTTAAGAAGATGTGTATACATGCGCGTGTGTGTGTTCAGCTTCGAGACAATGATTAAATCAACTATATTTATCATTTATTGAAGAGTCATAGGTTATCCACACCCATCAGTGATGGAGGATTAGCACAGGACATTTATATGTGAAAATTATTTGACAGTATCCATAGGTTTCACTTAAATGTGTAGTTGTGTCCATGACAGTAACATGTTATAACCATTTTAATCACAAGCTTTCCCTAATACAGCTCCTTAATTGGTAATCCAATAATTTGATTAATAAAGGGGTTTCAAAAGATCACATATTATGATAATCCTTCCATGAGATGTACTGTATTCAGTTTGATGTTCACAATGAAAAGCTGAACAATCGGTCAACTACAGATTCAGATTCACCTTTGAACTGCTTAATTGATAAAGACTAGAATTTCAAAGCATAATAGAAGTGAATAGATATAGAGGTGGAGATGGGGTCTGGATAAATTGTCACAGGAATGAGGTGGGAAGTTTGTTTAAATTCCCCTTGCATTGACAGGATCTTAGGATTAGACAATCATGTTTTTCTCCGACTTTTGGTATGAACTCCATTTAAATCTATTCAAAAGTCATTACATTATTACAATAAAGGATGTGTAAAAGTCGCTTGTAACAGAAAGAAATACAATATGCATAATACAGATTGTGTTCATGGGGATTTGAAAAGAAGCAAGGTTTTTGTAAGGCAGTGATTTTATCGTCCTTGAATCTTTTCCTTTATTTTTTTCACCCCCACTCTTTTCTTCTGTGCTGCTGAAATATCATTATTGTTTATGCTGAAGATTAGAGTAGAATTGGGCTGAAACTGGTTGTTCTGAAGAGATGGTGATAAGAAAGAGGATTTGAATGGAGCTGTGTGCTGGACCCTCTTATCGGGTCCCCTGCCACAGGCACCATATGAAGTTGTTCATGCTAATTGGCTTTGGCTGGAGACCATCCTTTACCATGATGGTAATGCAGTGAGATCCTCACACAAACACTAATAAATACAATTATACAAATACAAATGCTTTCCAAGGCTGATTGCATCACAGCAGCTGACTGAAGGCTAGTAAAGCTGTCCCAATTTGCTTAAAAAGTATGGTTTATTAAATGTGTTGTCCTTAACTACTGTAGACACATCTCTGTGTTATTATTGGAACAACATATTTTATTTTGTGTTGTCCCTTTAATTTATTTGAACAGAAAAAGACAAATAGAATAATACAAAACAATGTGTAAAAAGATAACAAATCCTTTCTTAGACTGATGCTTCAGAATGTGTTATTTCAAGCTGTGAAGAACGAATGGATTCTACCAATTTTCGGGTTCTGTTGTATCAACCCACCACCTCTTCAATGTCTGTATAGGTGCACTGGAACAATCCTTCCTAAAATGCATTAAACGTTAGTTTACAAAGACGTGAAACTCACCGAGTGGTCAGGGGTGTTCACTGATATGCTCACACAAAAATTGCTGCAAAAGATGCTTTCCAACAGGTGTTTTACCATTCATTGTAAACTTGTGGACCTATTTTTCCAAACGCCTCACACCCGTATATTCTTCTGTTGAGAGCTTGAATAATAGACACTCCAGCCCAGTTAGTGGCGATAATCCGCCTTTGCCAATTGCAAGAATACAAACAAAGATGGACAAAAACTATGATAAATCCTGTTGGAAAGCATCTTTTGCAGCGATTTTTGTGTGAGCATATCAGTGAACACCCCTGACCACTCTGTGAGTTTCACGTCTTTGTACACGAAAGTTTAATGCATTTAGGAAGGATTGTTCCAGTGCACCTAAAATTCTCGGGCCAGCATCATATTACCAAATTCTGTATTTTTACAGTGCTGTTAAATAAAAGTGTGTATTTTACAGAAAAATGGTCATTGTCACTGTTTTAGTTATAAAGTATGTTTTGTTGTTCCATGTTTAAGTGCTATAATTGGGTCACCAGTGCTTCTATCAACCTAGAAAATGTGAAAAAGAACAACCAGTAACTTAGTTAGGGCTAATCAGTCTTAATATTTGGATTTAAATTAGACCATTCTATCTTTCTATGTAACATACTAAATGATCATTATTATTATTATGTTATGATCAGTCTTGAAGAAAAATTTTTATGACTAAGACTAGTCTTAAAGTTTTATGCAACCGGCAAAAGTGGGATCAAACCCATGTCCTTTTGCACAGCAAATGCAATGCTTTACAGCTGAGCTACACAGGAGCTCAGTGTTAATTATTTTCCAACATTTTATTATTAACACTTCTTCCTTGACATACTTTGCTTTATGTGAGAACCCACCAGAATCATTTGACCTTTGCAAAAATTGAGTGATTTTCAATATGTGAAAATCCCAAGGACTCCTATTTGTTCTTTCAAATAACATGTATTAGACATTTTACACATCTTAGAGCTTTTGTGTGCATGTGTGTAAGTTTAACATAAGTGCTTTTAGATAGACCAAAGACCACTCATCCAGAAATAACCAACATCCAACTTCTGTGGTAAATGCAAGACATGCAAACACAAGGCTTTCTTGTACTGTACTTTTATCAGTACATTGTACATATTAAAGAAGAGCAGAGTGTAAATTTTGGCAAATCTGACAGATAGTTGAAAACCTTCTTTCTAGGTTCTTATCTACAGTATGTGTCTTTATCTGCCTGCTGTTAACAGATTAGACCACAGTACAGTACATGATGTTAGTTGTTGTACCAATTAGCATGTTAGCTCTTCTTCTGATATGCTAATGTTGTGCTAATGGACAATGCTAACAAATACAAGCATGCTAATTCTGTTTACGCTCTGCAGGTGGTCGCTGGGTGTGCATGCATGCATGTTTGCTTGGTGTTTACTGTGTTTAAATGGATGAGATCAATATGAACGTCAGGCTTTTTTAGATGAGCTGTTTTGAAACCTGTTCTCATCCCTCAGATGACCCAAGACTATGAATGGCATCCTCACACAAACAACTTTATTCAGGTAGCAGGTAATTAAATTAGTGCACTTAACTGAAGGTTAGAGCGTACACAAATAGAGTTGATTCCATATAGCGAAAATCTCCTAGTGTCTTTCAAGAGGGATAAAATACATTTATATATCTACTTATACAGGTATCTTAATGACTGAAGAAGGCAAATCACCTTGAACCGCAGAAAGTAATGCTAATTCATTCTGACAATAAAGCACACTGTGCATTCACACGACTGAAGCATACTGTGCCCACTCGTACCGCTTTCTGAAAACAGTGGACAGATTTAAGACTTTAAGTGAATGAGTTTTTATGTTTTTGAGAGAGAGAGGAAAAGAAATGAAGGTTGTGAGAGAGTTTATTTGTACTTAGACTGACGGTTTTCCAGCGAGTGACCCCGAACTCTTCGAAATCTCAAGGTAAAACAGATGAGACAAATCTTTGTTCGTTTTTCATTATAAAAAAAATTCTCAGTGGGTTCTACTTCCATTGGTTAAAATCAAAAAGCAATTAATTACAGGAATTAAAAATACAGAAAACCGGCAAAAGAAGGTGGCCTTAAATACGATTTAAAGGATTTTCCCTTTAGAGTACAACCTTAGTTTTTGGCCCTGATTATGTGTGACACATGAGAATGTGTATATGTGTGGGTAGGTGTGGGCATTTGTCTTCACAACATAAAGCTAGTTTCATTCCAAGAAAGAGGTATTCTAGCACAGGGTTAATATTAATTTTTTTTTTATATAATTAACAGAGGCAGACATGTATTTTTACATTCTACATAAAAGAAAATGTTTAAGTATTCATATTTCATAAAAACATTCCAGAGCATATTATCATAATTTTTACTCCACTACATTGCATTATTTCAAGTTTTTGGTTTATATTTAATATTTAAGTACATTATGTAGTATCTCAAGAAAAGTAAAAGTACACAATTTTTATGTAATTAGGCATTATATCAATTTTAATATGCAATATAAAAGGAATACACAGTATGATTCTTTATGCTTTAAAATGTAGTGAACTCGGTAAAGTAAAGTAAATGTTTTCCCAAGCCAAACACTCTGATAAAGCACAGATGCTTGGAAAATTTACTTAAAATACTCAAGTAGTGTCCGCCTCTGATAATTAATATTATAATATTAAAAACATTTTATATTTATTTTATTTGCCTTTCATTTGAATGTTTAAGTTTTTTATGTATGTAAAGTTTAATGTTGGTTTATTTTTGGGATGTACACTCTATGTACAACTATGTGTTTAATTGTACAATTTTTTTTGTGTTATATATTTAACACAAAATGGGGCATTTTCTCGGACATGGCTTATCCTAGTCTCAGGTTTAAATGCATGTTTGAGTTGCTTCAATTTAAAACATCTTGCACTGGCATATCTTAACATATATCAGTGCCATTGTTTTGCACACCAGTATTATTTTTTGTAAGGTATGTTTGTTACTACTTAGTTTGTGCGAATTTAACTAAGTCCTGGCTTAATCTAAACCCTGTCCAAGAAACCACCCCTCAGTATCATTTTAACTAATTATGGGGCGGTTCCCCGGACAGGGCTTATCCTAGTCCCAGACTAAAATGCATGTTTGAGCTGCTTCAATTTAAAAACACCTTGTCCTGTTTCATTTTAACATATTTCAGTGACATTGTTTTGTCTTGAGATGCACACCTGTAGTGTTTTTTGTAAGGTATGGTTGTAAAAACTTCTTATATGTAACGTAAACCCTGTTCATGAAACTGCCCCAAAGTGTCATTTTGTGTTGATTTTGTGTTAAAATTACTAAAAGTGTGTTAAAAGTAACACAAAATATATTGTTCTAGTAATAACACTGATTGTGTTGTTTAACACATACATTTTTATAGTGTCTATTCATGTTGTGTTTATGTTCATTTCAACATATTCTGCATTTCAATGTAACATAAGTAAATTAAGTTTAAAAACCAATAGCATGTACTTAAATTTGCATTGACCAATATTAATAAATGCTTTGAAAAAAAATTGTATTGTTAGTTCATGATTTCAAAAGCATGTGTACTAATGGTAACAAACCGAACCTTAAGCGTAAAGTGTTACCACTGCAATTCGTTTGGGATCATTATTGTACAATTAGTTATTTTGGAGTCATGCGATTATTTTAGTGATGGCTTCAAAAATGTTTTGCATTATAGTCATGTTACAGCAATAAAGATGCTTTAAAGGTTCTTCACAGTGATGCCATAGAAGAACCATTTTTGGTTCCTCATAAAACCATTATAAGTACCAATTATTTTATACCTTTTTATAATCTAATGAACCATTTACACTAAAAAACGTAAAGGTTAAAGGTTCTTTATGGAACGATTTAGCAAAAAATGGTTCTTCTGTGGCATCGTGAAGCACCTTTATTTTTAAGAGTGATCTGAATGTGGATATGTATACATGACAGCCGTTGCTAATTACTCTGGAATGTTTTGGCCTGGTTTGTTAATCCCCTCATGCCAACCCCAAAATTACCCAGCTGCCCTGAACAGGATCAGCTCTAGATGATCCGTGCGGGACTTTCCCTGTTCAACAAACCACCATTTGAACTTTCTGTAGATGTGGTGTTGAATGTCATCATGGCTGCTCAGACACGCACATATATCCTCTGATCATACAAAGATCAGAACAATTCAGCACCAAACCCGAGATACTTTTTAAAAAGCCTGGATTGAGTTTTTAATGATAGACTACAGAATCTCGACATCACTCACACGTCCACGTGACTTTAACAGAGGCAGCTTGCTGTAAATCAGAGACAGCTTGCACTGAATGTGAGCTTTAAATTGGCCTGCAGGTTTTTATGAAGGATGCATTTAAGTGCACTGACTGCCAGCATCAAAAATTGAAAGCAAATTTCCATAGGCAAAATCCAGCTGCTTAATGGATGAAACCGCTCAATGCATTTACAGGAATGATAGAGTAATATGACATTTATTAAGTGAATAATAATAGCCAGATGTCCAAGTGAAACTGACTGCGAGTCTCTGGATGGTTCCCAGCGGACTGAAGAACTTGGATGATAACAGGACAGATGAAAATGTGATTGGGCCTCTACAGGATACCGTTTATCAGATTGCATTACACGCTACACCAGTATTCTGCTCAATATGCAAAATATCTGCAATATTTATTTGGCCATGTCCACCTGGGAGAAGGCACAGGCGGAGCGAACAATCCCACTGATTTCCCCCTCTACCTGAGCGCTAATGGAAGTTTCATGTACTGAGAGACACTGATCAAAGTGCCCAATGGGGCGAATGGGAAGAGAGTGAATGAGAGAGATCAGACGAGGGGTTGAGAAAGGTGATGGGTAGGGTGGTCCTTATTTTTCAACTTTTAAAAGTTCATGCTGTCACCCCACCAATATGTTTGAATAAAAAAATAAAAAAATTGGGCGTGGAAGTTTGACACATTCGCGTATTATGTAATAATTTGTGCTAGCATGTATTATTGTTGAATAATATACGCATACTTAGGGCAGCAATGGACTTATTTGACCATGCTCCATGCAATTAAAACTCCTGTTTTAGTTGTGAAATGTCTTTCTAAGCAAGAAAGCTTCAATGTGAATGAAGCACAATAGACAATATACACTGAGACAATGGTTGAAGCAACACAAAGCAAGTCCGCTATATGGTTACTCGGATCAGAAAGGCTGAAATATCTGGAACAAAGTTACCCTCCGAGAAGCAAGTTTTATGTGTGTTTTGCATTTTTAAATGGTACAGTTTTTGCAAAGATATGTGAAATATTCAAAGGCTTTGAGCAACGTAGGAATTATTCAACATTTTGCACATTGTGTTTTTATTGATATCCTAACAAAAAAAAATTGACCCATTATAAGGACAACCCTAGTGATGGGCTTTAAATCAGTTATTTGGCATTTTTTACTATTTTTTTATTAATTAAGATTGTTTAATTTTAAATACATAATTAAAAGTACATATACTGCTGGGGTGGTGGAGATGTGCTGTAAAATTTGTTACATATGTAATGCAAATATTTTTAGGTTTACGTCTTGCATTGTGACTTTGTCAAATATTTTTTCTGCTACTGTATACTCCACATTTTATTTATTTTGATGTTTATAAAACAAACAGACTGAGCTAAATGCATATTGAACTTATCTAAAATGTGTGTCAACTTTCACAAACTTTTATTACACGGCTCGTTGGAATGCTTGATTCTGATTGGCCAGTCGGGATATTTGCAGGTTTGTTATTCCCAGATAACAACAGCTCAACACATGGCAACCCTGATGCTGCAAATCATTTTGATAGGTACAGTTTAATTACACAAAATTAAACATAAATATGTATTTTAATAACATAATATTTACAAATGATTAAACCAAATAGTGTGTTTGTGACATTTGAACATCTTGTCTTATCTTTAAAAGTAGACAAGTTTTCCTTGCAGAAGGACTGCATTTGTTAAAAATGAGCAAATGACATATTTCAAATCAATATTTAACATTCCTGACCTTACTTATGAAGTAAATAGCCATGTAATAAGCAGCATTAGGCAGCCAGATGTTATTGCAAAATACACCCTTAAGTGTGATATAAGTCTGTTTATTTCTGCGATAACAACTGGCTGCCTATACATTATCCCTTACATAGCAATGTGTAAAATACATAATAGCACAGACTGGACAATATAATTCCCACAGTGATTACCAGAGTATTTGTTCATTTAGTTTCGTTGAGCTCCTCGTCTTTTAAGTTATCACCCAGGCATTAGTAAAAAATGTAAAAGGATGAAACCAGCTACTTCCTTAAGGGCAGGTGTCTGTCATAATAGCACTTTTACATAAGCATTGCAGTTATGCTGAGTCGCTTGGATGCTGCTAGATGAGCAGGTGTTGCCTGAAGCGACCGGGCTGGATATACCTGAGATTGGATCCAGTTTCAAGGATCTGAGTTCTTAGCTTTTCGAGGTGTATGTTAGGCTTGGGTGGTGCTGTATTGAGTGACATTCACGCTGTTTTGACACCTGACTGCCAATTCAGGTAAAGTGTTGTGCTATGCTCATGAAGTGTAAATGCATTCTTCTTCAGTCTCTTGTGTCAATTGAGACTGGTTCTTCCTTTAGGCTTTACTGTACTGATCTGATCTCTGTCTCGGTTTAACCACAAAAAATGTTGGTTTACCATATCCACGAGTAAATCAAGTCATGATGCGTCTTGATTTGCCTGTGGAAGTGGAAGTTATCTTGGGTGAACTTGTAAAAATGAACATCAGTGCCAATCAAGAATTGATTTATCCATAAATAATTCAATCATATTTTTCCTATTAATAGGTTACATTTTTTTGTCCCAAGTATTTTATCATAACATGTTCAAACATGAAAAAGTTTGTTTAAATTTCTTCATTGCCAAGACAATGGAGCAGTTTGCTTCTCAGGTTATAAACAAGACTTGTAGATGCAAATAGGAGGTGACATATCCCTCGGCTTCCCAGGGGCAAGTTCAGACTTTTTTTTGACTGGGGTTGTCTAATTGATACAACAATGGTCCGTCTGACCACAATCCCAGAGATGATGACTGTGCATATTTACGCAGGCATGTTAGGACACCTCGAAATTTCACTTATTCAGACATGAAAACAAATTTCGAATGAAAAATAATTGAAACATCAAACTTTGTTTAACCTGACAGGCACACCCATTAGACATGCATGTGTACAGCACATAAAAACACAACATACAAAAATGTGTACAAACAAACGCTTTTTTTGTGTGTGTATGCGAAATGGAAATCGTCTTGCAGATGCACCCAGTAAAGCTAACAATCCCGGCACAATGTGGCGTCGTGCGCTGTGTGCTTTGGCAGCAGCTGAATGACATCTCCAAAGCCCCCGCCTGCCCCTCCCCTCATCCACCCCCCTCTTCTCGACTAGCCTGCCAGTCTTTATCTCACTTGGATGGGTACGGAAAAAAGCAGCATGTGTGCGGGTATTAGTGCGTGCGTATTATATTGCGTCCTGTGCGTGCAGATCTTGAGAATGGCTTGTGGCCCCCATAACTTGCTTGTGTCCAGTGGGGGCTGTTTGTGTGAATGGTGGGGTTTTTTGTGATAGTGATGAAGGCCCTGCCCGGCTCTGCGTTGCTGAATGAAACGAAATGGCGTTTTACCGGACACTCCCTGCCAGCCTGGAGGGTTAATGGAACCGTCATGCGGGGGTCAAGCGCAGACACCTGGGTCTCTGTTAATATGCTCGAAGCGATTACTGTGCCAAATGGGCTGACCTCGTCTCTGTTTCTTACTCTCGCCGTCCTTCTCCTTTTCTCACTCCCTCTCTCGGTCTCCCTCGCACCTGCCATCTTGCTCTGGCATTGTGAGGCTGTGAAAACGTTTAACCGTCGCTGAATGAGGAACCCCTGTGTTAAAGGGGAAGGCGAGAGAGAAAGAGAGGCCAGAAAGGGCACGTCCTCCCTCCCTCTTTCTCGACACTCGTCTCCACCGCACGAAGGGCACGTCTTTGTTTGTTTTTGAATGAGAGACGTTTTGGATGTCTCCTATTTTCGAAATGAGCAGCACATTCGGGAATATGAATGCAGCGACATAGATAGACACACCACGCGGCTCAGAAATGGCAGATGCGTGCACAAATAGTGTTTGGATGTACCTCCGGGGCTGTTTGGCTGGGAGGAATGCTACTTGCCCCTCCCTTTAATTCTTCTTTGGAGTTTTTAAGCAGTTGCATTCCTACTGGCTTTTGTTTTGGGGGTGGAGGCGAGACTGGTAATTGGTAATTGTTGTTCCTCTTTTAGACACTCAAACGCTCTTAAAGCTGTTAAAGGATCACCTGGGTGACGGACACTGTAGGCACTTCCGTCGCACATGCTTTGTCTCCTGTGGTCTTCAGCCCACCTCTGGCCTCAAAGAGCATGACCTTTGACCTCACCTGTACCAGCATTAGGTCAAATGGAGGGGTGGCCTGAGGTCAGGTCTGCAGGAGAGGTCACTCATCGACGTCGCCTACAATACGCTCTTACGCGGCTGCGCTAATTAATGCGGTGCACTTACACCCGTGTAACTGGTGAAGTGACTGTTTAAGTGAACTGACATTAGTCCTGACCAGAAATGTCTTATAATCAATGGAGAAGGGAGAGAAAAACACACTGCTTACTCTTGAACACGTGTATCCGGGGAGCGCGCACACATACACACAAAGAAACAATTACAATTTTTCATTAAAATACTCTTAATCCTTTTATACAAAACATAGTTACACAAGTCCACACAATGAGGGGCAAAAAAGGAGGAGAAGTCGTGGGGAATAATTACACATATCATGGAGCCAGGCTTTTATTTGGGGTGTCACATGTGATGTCACAAGCTGCCGGCACTAATTTAAATTCAGACCTTTATCTCTGGCCCGCAGCAGATTTGAGTGACGGGCCACCAAACGCTAGCGCCACTGTCCTATTGATTTCTCTAAATCCTCAACAATGGCATTTGCATGCTTGTTTCTGTAATAATACAGATATGCCATTTGGAATGAAAGGCTGCACAGACCAGAGGTAACTAATTGTGTGGCGTGTAATGAGTGCAGTTTCAATTTGATATAACCCACAGCTCCACTCGCCGCAGCCCCACGCTAAGTACTTTCAAGTCTTTGTGGGGAAATAATTGATTTTTTGTGCTTTGGGCACGAGGAAAACTATTATGATCTTTTGAATAATGGCAGCGGAAGGCCTGTGAACGATTTAAATTGGTATTAGAGGAAGAAGCCGTGGTGGGAAGATAGCAAAGCTGCTTGATTGACAGCTTGCAAATGGAGCCCAGGCTGTTTGATTAGTCATTTTCTTAAGGTGGAGACGAGATTTCGCTTCGGAGCTGCGGTTTTGGACGAGCGTATTTGGGAACGGGGGATGTTGGTATCCCGATTTTGTGAGTGAGGTACACGCAAGAAGCCGATCTGTTTAACTTTGGCACTCATTTATGCATCAAGGACTGATGGTGTCCATGCTCTGAGGGTGGACGGTGCCTCCTTTTCCTAGTAGCCAGTCTTCAGTAAGCTCTACCTGTGCCAGTTACAGGGATTTGAGGCAGAATGTGATTATTCTGGGTATCAGTGAGCCTTGGCGCTGCTCTCTCAAGGTTGAAAAACTCGTTTTTTCCCCCAAGCTTTTGTTTCCTTCGGAACAAAAGAGCTTTCTTACTTAACACAGCATGTTCAAATCTCATGCTCTTAATTGTGCCTGCAGATAAAAAAAATGTGTGCTGGGGAAATGTTGGCTGTGTGTGTGCGTGTTCAGAAGTATGGCGTTCTTTCAAAGGCACTTGCACGTTGCGTGAAATCCAGGGGCTTGTTTCCAGTGGGGTAATCCAATTCCACCGTCACTTTCAACAAGAAGACTTAATCTGGTTGAAAATGTGACTAGCTTGGATAGCTCCATGTACTGGTGTGTGCACAAGTGTCATCCTGTGTCACAGGAAGCTATCTTGCTAAAACACAGCACTCAGTGACCGACCATGGGTGATTGCTTTCAAACTGATGGCAGTGTGGATGTTTATAAAGTCTACAGTGTGTATGAAGAAGATTGCCTGGAGTATATTGAATGTATGTGCATTGGTGACTAATTCATGACTAATGGTGCAGGAAAAAGGCTGTGGTTGAATCTCATGCTCTACTCGTGAAACTTACGGAAAGCAATGTATGTTTGCACATGCATGATTGAATATTGAACATTTTCACAATGCTGCATTTGAGACAAATATATTGAGTCTGGATATCTTGATATCATATCAACTAAGAGAAAGACTGGAGAGAGAGGACAGAAACAGGGGAAAGCCTGAGGCTTGGCGTGCAGATTTAGGTTTGCAATCATCAACTCAGTGCATCTTATGTCAGTGTTTCTGATGTGATGGCTTAATATGTTTAGCTCTGTCAGTGGTCACAGTGCTCTGGGGAAAAGCATACAGATAGAGAGACAATGGACTGTGCAGCACTTTACCCCTCAGCAAGAGCATGGTTATCTGCGACCTGCTCAACATATTGTCTCTATCACATTATTGCTTTGACCTCTGTCAAGAGCAGTGAGATCAGACTGCAGGCAAATATAAGCTCAGCTGACATCCCTCATTCTGACACACTTCTTCCTGTATATATATATATATATATATATATATATATATATATATATATATATATATATATATATATATATAAAATCATTTTTTATTACATTTTAAAACAATACTTTTTTTCTTTTCCCGGCATGCCAGAGGCATATATTTTGTCCTCTTTCAATTTATAAAGCAATAAATAAAACAGAGATACAATTAATTGGAAGAAAATGACTTTATATTTCTTAGACTGGTCTCTCTCTCTCTCTCTCTCTCTCTCTCTCTCTCTCTCTGTGTGTCTGGAGAGGCGGGCTGCTCATTTAGTTAGTCATAACTAATAGTGTCTAATCTGAGAGAGGGAGTCTTCAGAGAATATTGGACAGTGTAAAGGTTAATCACCACTGGCTGGTTAGCCAAGGAAGACGGGCTAATTCCTCGGAAGGCAAATGGCATGCGCTTGTTATCTGGGCTGCCGATAAGGAGTGCTAATGTACCAGGCAGAATGGATGCTCAAGGGCCGGGTTCCCTTATCAGCAAACTTTACAACAGGAGCCTCGGAGAGCGTACAATCCCTGCGCCTCCCAATAAGCACCTCAGTTTACCTCTCAAGCAGAACTATCACAGAGCCCCCCCCAACCAAAAACCCCCACCCTCAGCAATATGCACACACGCACACACACAGTGGCACCAGATCCTGGGGTATTACGAGCATGGACTAATTGGAAGATCACTCTAATACATTAAGAGATAAAATACTTTGGCTGGCTGCCTAAAGCTTGGATCAAGACAACATTGGACAGCTATCTAGCCTTGTCACACACTCTGAGATTTCCATACAAACACAGCACGAGCAATTACCCAAAACACATCTCTGTTTGCACTACAACATACTCCCTGCCAGTGTGAAGGCCTAAGGAAAATTAGAGGAGCTCTGTGTGTGTGTGTGTCTGTGTGTGAATTAGTGGAGCTTTGAAAGAAAAATTGGCTCAATGTTTGTCTTGATTGTTTATGTATTTATTAGGTGGGGAGAAGGATAGCCTCAGTACCTTGTGTGCCAGTGTGTTGCTTTGTGTTTGTCTTCAGGGAGGAGAGAATCTGCATCTTTAAAGACAAAAGACTTTATACTAAAGCAGAAATGTTGCTGATATAAAAGCTGCTGTCCATACTGTATGCAGTTACAGATTGTTTATGTTCTGCTCTACATGGTGTTGCCATCCATGTCTGCATGTTATCATTAATATTATCTAGTATTCTTTGTTTATAACAGTAGGGGGGAAATTCATATTTCAGACAACCCCGATTTCACAAAAAAAGAGATGGGGGGATGTTTGAGGGAAAACATGTTGGAGGATTTGTGTCTTAGTAAAAAAACATTGGGTAAGGGTTGTCAAGTTCGCAAGAAACAACACTGCAGTTTAATATTTAGGAAAGATATTTTGTTTCTGAATTTTTATCCATTCAGATTGTATTGTTGTTTTTGGTACTGTTTGAAGTAAAAAATATATATACATAGTCTGATTTTCATTTAATGCATTACATTTTTTAAATGATTTTTAAGTTTTTATAACAGTGGTATATATTTCACTGTAAATGATATGTCTTTTATAAGAGAGATATGTATTGCATACTGTTTAAGTGGTTCAGAAACATTTATTCTTTATTTATATTTTTCCATATTTCCATATTATTACTTCCATAGTAATGAACATAATAAACATAGTCAAAACAATGGACACAAAATCGATCAGACTATCAAAACTATATAACACAAATGTAACTCTGGGTATTATGTTGTGACAAAAAGCATCCAAAATAAATTAAAACTGTAATATGCTAGTATCTAATTTAATCAAGTAATTAAATTAGCATAATAATACTTTTTGCTTTTTATCAAAAGGCATTTTGAAATTATTTTTAAAAATGTTTAATATATGATGGGCTCTTATTGCTTAAATTTACTCATAATGTTCTCTAATATATATACATTTTTATTATATTATATAATAGAATATTATATTATATTATATGCTATTATATTATATGCTATTATATTATATTATATTATATTATATTATATTATATTATATTATATTATATTATATTATATTATATTATATTATATTATATTATATTATATTATTTTATATTATATTATACTATATTATACAGTTTTATTTTTGTCTATATGTGTTTGAAAAGCAGATCAGAATGTAATGGTATGCGTTAAATGTATTAGTTACCTTGTAGTGGTATCACAGCCTGCATGCCTTTATCAAAACAATGGTTTGGATAAGACATTGGATCTCCATCACTGGTTATCACATTACACTGCATCCATAGCATGGTTAAAGAAGCCTTCCGGCTAGGTTCATGTTGTACATAAGGTCGTACACGAATTAATAAAGCAACCGTGACTTGTTAAAGTCAGATCAATTTCATACTCTGTAAAGATGACTGTGTTTCAGCCATTGTTGTGGTGATGCCGTTAAATCCGATTTTCTGGCCATATGGAATTTTTGCATCACCCCCGCTGAATAAGACCCTTTTACATTTCCTATCCTGTTCTTCATCCGCTACGGTGTGGTTCTGGGAGTTAATATTGCCTGGAGACACAATCTTTACACAACGTCTGTAGGCCTTTATTCTGACCACCCGCCACTTTTGATAATTAGCCACAAGCGATGACTCAATGCACTACTAACCTAAAGCAAACTTGTGAAGTATGATAGTGTTCAGAGGGCTGTGAGGGAGAAAATGTTTTTTATTGTGTGTGAGTCCTGAAAATTAGATTTTTTTTTAAACAGATGAGCTCTTCCTGATACAGAACTGCTCACAGCACCTCCTGCAGGGATACACAGCGTGACTGAGCAGATTAAATACATACAAAACGTCTTTGTGTGTACTCGAGAAAAGAGAGCATACTATACTATAAGTTTGTAATGTTTTCTGTCTAAACAAATACCTTTTCGTTTCCTAAAGAAAAGAGGTATGAAAAGAGTTTTGGCAGCTGTTCTGTAGCTAACATTGTAATCAATAATTTTACACAGTAATGTTAGCTAAGTGTAATGGTTGATACGCTTTAACTATTATTTGAACTAAGGTAATTTGCTTGTAATTTATTTTGCTTGTTATCAGAAATCTGTTTTTATTGATTTTATGCGGAGGTCTACCAGAAGTTAAGTTTGGGCCTTGAAAGCCGTTTGTTTTTGTTGTCTATATATTCAATAAAACATTCAATACATACATTTTGCAGTGCTTCACATAAACCTGGCATACTTTTGTAAATATCTATTTGACCCTGGGCATTTCTAAAGAAACTACTGTATGTCTGTATTGTTCCAATGTAACAAAGACCCTTTGAAACATTCCTCCAATAACAGATCCAGGAGCCAGGCTCAGGGTTCATACCCTGCTGAAAACAAATGCATGGCATCCAGTACATGTGACAGGCCTTGATAGCGATGAGGAGGGATTTCAAAGAGCATGCAGGGGTTTCTGCTCACCCCCACCCTGCTCTGAAATCGCCAACACTGTGTGCAAACCTCAGCATCACCATCCTGGAGCCAAAGCTGTTTTTACATTGTCTGAAGGGAGTCATATATCCTCTCCTTCTCTTTCTCTCTCTCTCTCTCTCTCTCCCCTCACGTCTCTATCTTATTTTTCTTTTCCTCATTGTCTTGAAATTGACAGATACAACATTTAACTAAATGCAGCATCTCCTCAGGGCTGTCTGGCTGCAGTTCGCTTTGTGAAGGAGGTCGCATTACAATTTGCTGAGGAGTATGATTGGAAAACGAGAGACTTGGAGAGCAGGTAGAAAAAAAGGAAAAGTAATTTCTGGATCCTTGTTGAAAAAAGGTCAAATGATTTTTAATGACTGTGTTTTCCGATAATGGCAAACGGGGACGGGCAATAATAAACTTGCAGATTGGTATCGCGCTTCGTGCACTTAAGCGGCGCGTGGCATTGAGGACTTAATTTACTGCCGAGGTGCTAAGCGACTGTCACCAGGTGTTATTTCTCTATTCCAGACGTTAGTGTTGTTTGCCACAGGCCAGAGTCAAATTAAAGAGAGCAAATACAGAGGTGGGAGTGTCTATAACTACATCTATTCGCCAATGAATAATAAACATAAGAAAGATATGAAAAAGGTGTGGACTGAATGCACTAATGAAAACCTTTTTTTAAAGCCAAAACCTTAAAGAGAAACAAAGAGTATAACATGGATAGGAGAGCAGGAGAGATCACATGCATACTGATTGGCTTTTCAGATCATTGCAATGAACTGACCTGTTGTAGTACAAAGACATTGATATATCCCTCATCTTTACATCTTGATTAAATTAGCTACCAAGTCAAGTGATGTAAGAGCAAAAAAAGTAGGTTTAATGTTCACTTTTATGTGAAGAAAGGCATGTGGAGAATGTTATTCTGTAAGGGGTTCAGTTTTAAAAATGTTTTTGCATCTTTCTGCAAATTTTGACATGTATACTGTTGTTGTGTGGTTTGATTATATTAACATTTACAATGTTGTTGTCCTAATTCATATTTTTGGTGAAATATTTTGCCTTTTAGCATAGAGACAGCATGGTGTAGTTTGTATAGGCTGTTTAAAAATAATTAACATTATTAAAACATTTTAAAATAAATGGTAATGGCACATTAATGTGCATGTATTTAAGAGGGGACAGATTTCTTAAAATTACATTTTCTTCTTAAGATAAATGCAGTGTTTGGGGGATTTTTGTTGACGTGCAGTTAAAAAGCAATTAAAGCAAGTATTTTTATGTCACAGGTTTTAGAAAATGTCCAAAACGGTAGTTTCATGAATTAGTATAAAATCAAATCATTACAAATAGAGCACAACACTGATTTCTTATATATATATATATATATATATATATATATATATATATATATATAGACCTCATCTGTGTATAAAACGTACACATGTTTGAAAATCTGGGCTTTATTAGACTTGTAAATATAACTTAATAATAATTTGTATCTGGAGATAATTTTGATACACCCATAAAAAAAATGTAAAAACACAATTAATATAAATTATATAAAATATATTAAGATATTTTCTTAAATGTATGCATAAAATAATGTATAGCCTATATTTCATTAAAATTTGTATTTACTCTTTATTTCATATTTTGCATAATATCTTTAAAACATAGACTTCAAAATAATAATGTATGTTTTATTCCCATTACTTATTAAATTCACAACCTCACTCCTAAAAAAAAGGTGCTTAAAAGGTTCTCCACAGCGTTGCCATAGAAGAACCTCTTTTGGTTCCTCAAAGAACCATTTTAACATTTACAGTACTTTATTCATTTTAAAGATTGATTCTGAAGTACCTTTTTCACCTTAAAGGACCTTTTGTGAATGTTCTCAGACAGAAAAGGTTCTTCAGTGGTATCATGAAGCAACTTTATTTTTAAGAGTGCTATTGCAGTGCATTTAATGCGAAAGGTCACACAACTTGCAGTTTTTTTATAAACAGAAAATTAAAATAATAATATTATATATCTTTTAATGGGTAGCAGTTCAGTTCAGTAATTTATCCTCGCATTGCTAATTCACTTCACTATGAAGAATATTAACACTTATTATATGCCATATTCAAAAAAGAACTCCTATTATATATTGAGCATAAACAGATTTTTTATGACACTACTACTAATATTAATAAATACTAAATAAATAGTAAAATGCATTAGTTTTTATGCAGTCTTCTAAAATCAGTTGAAAACTGGAATGAACTGCAAGAGGAAAAATGACAATGCCTGAGAACAAAGCAAGTCTGGAGTCTGTCTCCTATAATTGTTCTCCTGAACTGTTTCAGACAAGCGCTGCATGTAATACACTATTTGAACACTGCACTTATATTAGCTCTACTGTCATGTTTTTAAAGAAATATGGAAAAAGCTTCTGCTTCTTATTGCAAATATAAGGCAGAAGATATCAGGTGCTGCACATTCATGACTTTCATGTTGAAAATTTCTGAAAATATGTGACTTGAGCATGTGACTTGGGAATGGATCTTTGGCTCAGGATCATTTTTGAACAGGTTTCTGTGAACTACTGGCAAACAAAGAAACATTCCTTTCTGTATTTAGACGTTCCTCTAGTCGCGTCCGCCTTGTTCAGGATTTGCTTCCAGTCACTGTTAGCCAAAACAAGCATTTGTTTAACTGAGGAGGAGGAGGTTTAATTCAGCCCGTCATCTGAAAGCTTTGGGTTCCTCCTTGAGCTTTTGAAGGCGTACTACACTAACAGTCTTGGCCGCTTTAGAGAGGTCTAGTGCATTCCGCAGGCCTGTGACATCTGAAACCAACCTTCGTAGATCTCTGTATAGTGACGTCAAAGATTCTTCTTTTCCAGCATTATTTTTCTTACAAGTACAGGCTCCCGCCCTTCCCTTAGTCCTTCCCATTCATTTCAGTACCGTTGTTGCTGTCCTGAGAGAATTCTCAGGGGCGTACAATGCAGGCCCACTGGACCTGAAGGGTGTAACGGTCGGGATGCAAAAGGCCCACCACCACCCTGCTGAAGCAAGAGAGCACTTCTGTGTCTTAAAGGTGCATTTTGGGGATTTTTGAGGGCTCCAGGAGTGGGAAGCTTTGGACAAGGTAAATAGATGCACTCAGGAGGGAGAAGAGCATCTTCGCTCTTAATTGGGGACGGGGGGTGGAGGGCTCACTTTGGCACCACAGTGAGCCGTCGCAAGCGGGCCTTTAGGCGCATCCTCACAATGTGAGGTAATTGGGATTTCTACCTTTGCGAAAGCTGCTAATTTTCCATAGGAAGTGCTAACAGGACCTTTGTCCGATATGTTTTCCTTTTTCCTTGCTCTGGGAGTTACAGGACTGAAGAGCTGGGAATGGCCGGGGCCAGTACCTGAGTGGAGAAGAGTCTCCGTAATGAACCACTTCACATAGTGGTTTACAGGGGGAGAAAAGAGTGAGAGAAAGGCCACAGAAAAGGAAGCCTAATTCTGTGGCCTGAGAAAGGCTGGGGCCACAAAAGGTCTCGTTTAAGGACGTTATTAAGGGTATTCTTCAACTGTGCTTAGTCTTCAGCACCAATGAGCCACTTAGGACAAGTGTACCAATCTCAGTCCCCAATGGAAACAAACTAACGCCATCTGTCAATGTTTACCATTATGGATTTCGTGTACTAAATCCCATATGCGAGGTTACAATACCGCAGCGGCCTTTTGCATTGTCTGAGACGAGATGTGTTGACCAACTCTAGGCCAGATCATGCAGAAACAGAGCTAAATGTCTCTTCAGTCTTAACGCAGAAAGGTTGCGTGTCTGATTCTCTTTGTTTCTCAAGTGACACTGTTTTCTTCTATGTTATCATAAGTGCAATTCACATTATTGTCTTGACACGGTTTAGTTAAATTAGGACTTTGCTCAAATCTCACATCTTAACCGGAGCTCATTGGAGAATGTGTTTTAATGTCTTTTTTTTATATGCAATTCTCTGCTATTTAAATTAAAATTTGAATGTATTGAAATGTAGGGGAGAACCGGGGCAAAGTAACATGGGACGAAAGTAACAAAGCTATTTTCTCCCAGCCCTGATAACATTTGCATCCCAAACTATGACGGCATCTTTAACACACAAACCCTTGACAGACCTGACAAATATTGCGTTATTTACTCACCGTTTTTCGCGTGTAGATTCAGAAAGGTGTTTTCAACCATGATAAGTAAATTCCAAAAGTCATTTTTTTCTTATAACGCGTTGTGTTTCTCTTTTCATTTCATGTGTTACAATGCTGATCAATCTACAGGTTATTTAGTATCAAACACATCCTGAAGTTTCAAAATCTAAGTAAATCGTGTTTAAATGTGAGGTTTAAATGTGTCGGGACAAAAGTAACACTTGTTACTTTTGTCCTGCTGCTAATAGTGTTGTATATGTTGAAAATGTATATTATTCTAATTTGATTTAATTTCATTTTCATAGGGTTCAAACTGTTGAATAAATGTTTTATTGTCAACAATTTAAGTTTGTACTGTTGGTTTCTTTTGAAACATTTGATAAAACTGAAATTTAAAATGAAAATGTAATTTCATTATTTTTTACAAAGATAAATGACAAAAAAAGTTTGCAGTTAAATATTAACGAGGTCATAGTCATGTATATTTAATAAAAACAAGTGTAACACAAAAATCTGTTGTGTTTTGTTGTGTTACTTTTGACCCACCTGAGTGTTACTTTCATCCCTGTATATAAATAAATAAATATATCTCTGTCTAAAACATTATCTTTTAAAATTAAGTTTTTCTGAAGAATTGCACTTTCGCCGCTGCTCTCCCCTACTCAAAGTGTTGCATTAGTAGCATGCAAAGGTTGTGGGTTGGATTCCAGTGAACACACATGCTGATAAAATATATGTTGTAATGCACTGTAAGTCACTTTGGATAAAAGCAAATGTGCAATTCTACAATAATTTACATCCTGACCTAAAATAATAATAGTCTTTTGTATATTGACATGCAAATGAAATTTCACACTTGTGGTTGTTGTGTTAATACTAAACTAACCTTACGTGAAACTTAACTATTTTTCGATGTAGCAATATCACATGCATTTGTACAATGTGAATCAGCAAGAATGTATGGAGCTAGAAGAGTCTCAATAAAGATAAATGCACACACTACATTCACATATGCACACACAGGATTCATAAATACACACGCAGGATACACAAATGCGCACAAAATTCACAAATGCACACACAAAATTTAAGAAGCACAGAAGATTCACAAATGCACACAAAATTCACAAATGCACACAAAATTCATAAATACACAACCAATTCAGAAATGCAAACAACATTTACAAATGCACTCAAGATTCACAAATGCACAGGACAAGATTCAGAAATGTATTTCTGATGCACACACAAATATATCTTGATTTACAAACTGTTTTTGGTCTGTGAACTTTACTGCCTTTTTTTAAACAGGGAATGATCTGCAACCAATCAGATATCTCCCTTGTTTTAGTCAATCACAACAACGCACCCCACGTGGGGGATTGTTTACTTATAAGCCAATCACATGACCTTTGGTGCTGGCGCGAGCTCACGTTAGCTCGGTGGAGTTCTGTCTGTCAGTTGGTTGGTTGAGACCTCAACATGGCTTCTGGCAACCACAGGGGAACGTATGTAGAACTTAAAGTGTTTAGCTAGTTATCTCCTTGGTTGCAGATCATTCCCAGTTTAAAAAAAGGCAGTAAAGTTCACAGAACAAAACAGTTTGTAAATCAAGATATATTTGTGTGTGCATCAGAAATACATTTCTGAATCTTGTCCTGTGCATTTGTGAATCTTGAGTGCATTTGTAAATGTTGTTTGCATTTCTGAATTGGTTGTGTATTTATGAATTTTGTGTGCATTTCGGAATTTTGTGTACATTTGTGAATCTTCTGTGCTTCTTAAATTTTGTGTGTGCATTTGTGAATTTTGTGCGCATTTGTGTATCCTGTGTGTGTACTTATGAATCCTGTGTGTGCATATGTGAATGTAGTATGTGCATTTATGTTTATTGAGACTCTTCTAGCTCCATAAGAATGAAGCCTAATCTCTAATCCCAACATCACTGGGGCGAAAGCATATTGTCCTAAAATGTATGAATGAAAGTGTATGATTTTTTATGAATTAGCCACCTGGTAAAATAGTTATGAATTGCCATGACACCCAAGTAATCCGTAGTAGCTCAGCCCTTCACACACATTATTCATTGGTTACAAAATCTTTCTCTGAAGATATAAAAAGAAGACAAAAAGTTGAGTATGGTTAAATATCTCCTGCATTTGTCCTTATGACTACAGAAAGTGGTTAAGAGAAAGTTCTTGTTCTATTCTACTTCTTTCTCACCCCTTAACTACCCCGTCTCTCTCCCAAACAATAGCCCCCTACCTCTTTACCATTAGTCAGTCTACTGGCCTATAGCACATTAGACATTCCTAAAAGTTAGCCCTTCTTCCGTTGTGCTTTGTGTGTTGGTGGCCTGGCTCCAAACGAATGTGAACGCTATTGTAAAGGTTGGTGGCCTTTGGTTCTCGTCTGCATTATGTTCTGGATGCTTTTTCATACCATTTGAAACAGAGCGGCTCTGATTGGGCAGCTCACATTACAAAAGCTAAAATTTCTGGAATGAGAAGCTCCGACCAAGGTTGGTAAAGAATTCTCCTCAAGTGATGTGTAATGATGATTACATTGAATCAAATGCAGGTTTGGTTGTAAAAGCTGATAAATAATACTAATATCAATAATCATATTTAAGTAGTATTTCAAGAGCAAGGAGTGACTTGATGTGCTGTGATGAATCTACAAGCGTACACTCGTGAAAAGCATTGCAGTCAGAAAAGATATCATTACTGCATTTTATCATCCTACGATTCTCTATGAAATGTGAGATGAAAGCTGTTCTGTGTGTTTATGCAAGGTGAAATCAGATATAATAACTGTATTTTTTGACAGACACAGGTTACGTAGTGTCAGAGATATGTTATGATTGTGTAGATCCCAGAAATGGCTGGTATGACTGTATGACTCTATTCAGCACTAAAATATGATGATTGTAATTTCACACAGTGAGAGACAGACCAAGCGCACAGAATGACGGACAGTGTCACGCTTCCATTAGAGTTACTTCACAGTAAACCGGAGATACGCTCTGTTCGAGAAACCACTGTCACCTCGCTAGTGCAGAAATGACAAGCGCTCCTAAAGAGAACACGATCAACTCTGAATGCGTGTCATCTTTTCTTCTGCCCTGCAACATCTTCCTCAATAAAGCAGCAGTACAAAAGGAACAATAAGAAGAGGGAGGGAGGAGAGAAAGAGAGAGAGCATACTGTATTATAGAAAGCGAGAGAGAATCTGCGTTGACATCTGAATTACATTTTAGACATGTGGAGAGAGAGAGAAAGGGAGAAATAACCACATCTCAAATGTTTATTTAACTCTGGCTTTGTCTTGTCACTCACCGTTCAGAGTCACGGCTGGAATAGACATGTATACATTCACTGGCTCGCTGATAACTGACAGACTATCTGTACATATTGCAGGTTTGGATACTGAAGTGGCATATATGACATTTATATCATTTTACTTCACTGACATTTTACCCTATTGCTCCATATATATGGCAGTATCTTTGCATGGCACAATTCAGTTTTCATGAGATAGTGATGTGTCAAAAATGACTTCTTTTGTGTATCTGCCTGGAGATTTCATGTAGCTTCAGTAAAGATGTTATTTATAATACCATGTAATTGCTGGTGTATTACATGGTATCTTTAGCAATGCCAGATTTTTAAAAAAGTATATAATTTATAAATTGTAGATTTCACTTACATCATTTAAAAGTAGACATTTCAAGCATTATGTAGGCATGTATCTTTTGTTTGTCTAACAAGTATTTGCAAAGTTAGTTTTAGTAATAAAATGAAAGGACTTTACAGAAACAAAAGAACATGAACGCGCATCATGCTTGTTTTCTTAATTTTGCAAAAAGCACAACATTTTGTGTTTTTATTGTGGACAATTAAGAAACTAGACACGTTAATGTTTTGAATGATGTCATAGCTGTATGTTTAAAGTCAACAGAGTATTTTAGTCTTTTTTGCACTGATAAAAAAAACGTTGAGCCCTAAAACTTTCAACCCATGGTTGGATAAAATGTTTTTGTTGAGAAGTTGAAACCGATGGATAAAGCTGTCACTGCAGCGGTACCCTTTCAAAAAGTATACTTTTGTATCTAAAAGGTGCGTATTTGTACCTCAAACGTGCATATCTATAGACAGTTTCAGCAGTAACAACATAAACAAACGGCTTTTGTGGAACAAACGTAACATCCGGTAAACTCTGCAAAGAATCAATAACAACAAAGACTTTTTAGAGTAGTTTATTTCTGATAACAAGCAAAATAAACCACAAGTAGATGACTTTGGTTCGAATCATAGCTAAAGCATATCAAAAACTACACGTAGCTAACATTACTGTGTAAAATGTGTACTATATAATGTATGCAATCTTAACTACAGATCTGCTGCCAAAGCTCCCTTCAAATAGTGGTAATCCATGATCGCCATCTCCTCTCGTTTTTAGGAGACCAAAACATTTGTTATTTTTGAAGAGGTATTTGTTACGGAGTTTAGTTTAGCAACTAGTCAGACCATTAAACAAACAGAGACTTGAAGTAAAGTTCCACTCAGACGCGTAAGCGATTCGCACGTGTGTCTGATGAAACCGTCTATATCTAAATTGTACATATTAGGAAAAGTACTGTCCCAGTGAAAGGTTTCTTAGGTTGTTTACTGTAAACCAACTGGTATGTCCCTCAGTGTTGTCAGGGGCGTTGCACAAGATCTCGGGGCCTATGCATAGGCAGTCCTGATGGCCCCCCATGCCCCATAATATATTCCAGACTTTACAAGGGCCCTCTCTTCCTTTGGGGCCCTGGTAATCAGTACAGGTTTTACCCCCAGTCCGACGCCCCTGAGTGTTGTGCCTGAACGAGTTCATTGAACGAGAGTTCATATTTTGGGCGAACGTGCACTGAACGTACTGTATTACTGCCTGATGAACTTCCTATGAACTTGTTCATTCTGGTGCTCGTGAACGAACGCTCTCTCAGTTTAACGTCTTTCAATAGGGTGCCAGATTTCTATAGTCTTCCAGGCGAAAACCCGGCTAAAACACGCTGTAAACAGTCCTTAATGTGTAGCGGAAAAACACCTAATTTGGCAACACGCCACCAGTCAGTATTTCGCGGCTGCATGCGTCATCAAAACAACACTGACTCTGGACTCTGCTGAAATCCCACCCGCGCCATCATAGTGTAATTAACAATTAACATAGGCTGCTAACGCATATTCTGGATTTTGAAATAGACTAAGTTCACGCTATTTAACGTGCACGTGCGGTGTGCAATACCTGCGAGTTGTCCTACACGCTACGCCTCGCAGCGCTTCTCGTCCCGATTGCGACCCCTTGAAGCACCCGGCTAGCCTTTCAAGGTATGTGCAAGCAAATACAAAAATAAAAGACAGTCAATGCTAATGTAAACCCTGGTTGGATAAGGATTTAAAGTTGGATATGAAGAGGAAATCAGACGCATTCAGCTACAGTGTTAAAACTGTTAAAAGAATTGCTGTCTGTGGTTCTATATGGGCTATAATGGCAATAAGTTTTAAAAAATAATATGGGAAAAAAAGAACTATAAATTAGTTCATTTTTGGAACTGTAAACTAGTTTAAAATTTTGAAATATGTACTATGAAATGAACTAGTTCATTTTAAAATTTGTGAACGGTGAACTGAACTAGTTCATGTAGAAAGTGAACTTTCCCAACACTGATGTCCCTGTATACAGCCATGGAATGAATCCAGCATTTTCTTTTAAAGTGTGGTGATATTGTTATTTTATATGGCTACCACTCTCTTAAAGTGATAGCAGATGTTGTTATGTTATACAAGTCAATCTGTAAAAGATTTATAGGACACAAATCTGCCACAAAGTATATGACAAAATTGGTTATGACTTGGTAAAACAATTAACTAATGGTAATTATAAATACCAACATATCCTCCAACCCATACGTTTGCTTTGGTCGTTTGTCCATTTCACCAAATACGACCAATAGATACACTTACTAAATTAGCGCCTCTACCGGCAAAAGGTGAAACTTAATATATTAGGGTATAAAATGATATTTTGGGGTATAATTTTGCTATGATAACATGGACAGGGATAACATTTTCAATTTAAACCGCCAGGATTAATTATATTTTATTACACATTACACCAGGGGTCTCCAACCTTTTTGTGTGCAAGGGCTACCACAATGGATAAAACAATCCAGAGGGCTACTTTTTTGATTATAGTCTACTTACAACTTTTGTTTCACTTGTTGAATTAATTTTATTTTACTTGTTGATATGTTTTAGTATTGTTTACAATGTTAACATGCGTAAACCAAGCTTAGCTACTATAAAAAATATTTAATAAATAAATATTATAATTGAGACTATTAATAGAATGTGCTTTGGCGGGCACCTCACAGACTCTGTCAAGGCACCACCACGTTGGAGACCCCTGCATTACACTATTCAGGCATTTAGAGCAAATAACGTATCCATTTATTTATTATATGATATAAACACAGCATACAAAACAGTCACTACTTTTTAAAAATGTTTTAAATACCGATGTCAAACAATCGATTTATTTGAAGAAAGATGGAAAAGTGATGACAATCTGCTGTCAATATCAGATCCGGACGTAAATTGATTCAAAAATGCCCGCATTGCTTCATCATCTATGATTTTGAAAAAGCATTGTCTTTTGTGTGTTTTGTGACAAATCGCATCTTTACGTCAGCTCTTGTGACCGACTACGTCATGCTGGTTTATTTTTGAATGAGATCTGACTGTGCGTTCTTCATATAAAGTAATCGTATGGCTTCAGTTCGCAAGGTTTGCAACGTGAATGGTTTGCAACGTGAATGGCAAAATTTGTTACACCATTTCCCCTCTAAATATTATATTTAAAAATTATATTTTACATATTTTCCTAATAGCAGAATGAGACTCAATGAGTAGTAGTGTGTAAATATCAGAAATTGTGTACTGCTAAAGTTTATCATCTTTAGAGCTGCTTTGTATCACTCTCTGCTATGGGTTATTTTAACACAATGCCGGGTAAATATTGGACAGAACACATGTTGGGTTATATAAATAAACCTATGCTGGGTTGTTGTTATCTCAACAAAACTCAGCATTGCACTGAAACAACCCAGCATATGTTTATTTATTAACCCAACATGTTTCTGTCCAATATTTACTAAGCATTAGGTTCAAATTTAGAGTGCATATTTGTCTGTTAAATCAATTTCAGCATTTCTGTTCCACTTTCCTTCTGTGTACATTCTATAGATAACATTTATTAAAATGATAATATTTCACTATGTGCAGATGTTCTGCATTCATGTATATGTGAATGGATGTTGGCAGTGTGAGGCACCCTGAATAAAATGGCAGGTTTGGTGACACCGTATCACAGCACAGCAGGACCAAATTATCCAGTAAATGAATAAAGGTTATGAGTCTGCTATGCTGACAGTCATACTTTAATACACACACACACATGCACATGCATGCACTGAATGCCAGAGAGAAACAGAGAGACCTAATGTCTGACACCTCACCCTCATATAACCTCATTACAACCTTTCAACAGAGGTTAGAGACCCAAAGCACACACTTAGTGTGCTTTGATGGCTTCGGGTCTCAAAGTGACAGTCAAACAACCCCTCGCTTGGCAACTTATGCTTCTCCTCGCTCTCTCTTTCCCTCACGCGCTTTCCCTCACTCCCACACTTATTTGGGAGTAATTTTATGTGCCAGCATGGCACATAATACACTTTTAATGGACAACTAATTCTCTGCCATTAATTTGTCAACATGATTACTGGATCTGCCGTTGCAGCTCAGCATAGTCTGGGTTTCTTTTAAGTATATACGAGACGTTAATGTGTTTCTATTCAGGTTTACATCAAGGGACGTCAGAGATTTACATAATGCGACCATTGAGGTCCATGACAGCTGGCTTTCCCTCCAGCTCACTTTTCTCACTTGATTCCCACAAAGGAACTCAACATTTTCAGGCTTCGTTCGACTGAAAACCGAAATTTTTCTAAAGTTAATATGTGACTGAAAGGCACAAAAGAGTAATTCATTACCTGTTTAGTTACAATAACAAAAATAGCTGTGTTCAATAATGTTTTCAAAGGACATTAAATACTTGGGAAATCCAAAAGATATTGGGAATTTTGACTCGTGTTGGATTGGTTTAAATGCAAGCTATTTGCCAGGATGCAGTTAAACAAATAAGCTATCTTATAATTACATCTGCAGCTATTTGTGCAACTACCATTGAAAAGCCTTTATTACAGTATACTATTCAGGTTTGTTGTTTTGTTGCCAACATTTAGGCTTTAATGTAATTGCCAATCCAGGTATTTCATTGCTTCTGAGTAGTCCAATACACTGTTGCATGCTTTAGGTTTCACTTTAGGTGTTAAACAAAAAAAAAAACTTTCAAACAAAGAAATTCTCCTAATCAAAATTCAGTATTGCAAATATATCAGTGCAAATACTAAACAAATATATTTTTGCTCAAAATTGTGCATGCCCGTCAGCTAGCACCTATGGTCAGATGTTAAATGTCAACGTGAATTTCAGCATCCACATTTAAAATATTGTTTAATCATGATCCAGTTATCTGTCAAACACCTTAGCAAAGAGTTTTGAGACACAAATCCCTCAAAACAAAGAGTCAAACAGGCAATGCAAACAACTAGGACAGGGCATGTAAGGTGCACAGTGGATAGGTCACATCCACAGACCTGCACTCTCTTTGCCACCCAACCCAGGAAACACAAACTTCTTCTGGCAGGAAGTTAACAAGGCAACAGACTGAGAGATCAAAAAATACAAGTGTTTTAGTTCTGGCAGTGATCCATGGTCCCATTCTCTATGTATTTGGTAGCCTGTCATCAAAGGCCACATGATTGTTTTTGCCGGTTGTTGGACATTTCCTTATGAGCAATCTTTGATGTATGAGGGCCGGCTGGAGTTGAAAGATGGGTCAAACTGAAAAAAATCGATGTATTTTTCATTCAAGTGCAACTGTAGTGGGGAAAGCACATTTATTCTTCAGTGTAATGCACAACTTGATCTATGTAGTTGCTATCATCATACTCATCACCAAATCATATAATTAATTATTGGAATAAAGAAAAAAATAGAAAATTTTTTAAACGAAGTTACTGACATACACTACTGTTTAAAGGTTTGGGGTTACCTACTCATTGTTATTCATATTGTTCTCACATTTCAGAAAAATACAGTAAACTCATAAAATTATGGAATAACACAAATGTAATTGTGTGAATTGTAATTATCTGCATGTTTAGCATCTTCACTTATTATACTGATATTTGCAGAACTCTTACCGTGAGATGCTTTTCAAACTATACTGACCAGGTACCTATCTTTTTTTTTGAGCTTTTATTGGTTGCTTTTTCATTACTATTCGGTCCAAGTCACCCATTTAAAAATGTTTTTGAATGATATTTTGAATAAAAACTTCAGTTTGTAATAGAAAAACTATTACCAAACTATATACCAAAATAATAGTAAAACTTTACAATATGGTTGTATTTGTTAACAATTGAATGAATGAACTAACAATGAACAAAACGTCTACAGCATGTATTAATAATGTTAATTCAGCATTTACTGATCTATTTATAAAATCAAGCCTTGTAACTGTTAACATTAATGCACCATGAATAACATTAACTAAAATGAACAAGAATTAATACATGCTGAAAACCTATATTATATTATATATTCATTGTTTGTGTAATTTAATTAATTTACTAATGTTTAGTAATACAACCTTATTGCAAAGTGTTTCCAAAATAATGTGTTTGGACAATTATATTTTTGTCTACAATATTATTTTAAAACAAATAAGCATACACCTTTAAAGGGCTTTTAAGATCAAAAGAAACATTTTAGTCAAACTTTTCAGCAATGTATATTAATTGAAACATTTTAGTACAAAAAATAATGAATTATTATTATGTAATTGTACTAACACAAAGTTTTAGATCAACTTTTTCACAAATATTTTAAATGTTTGTTGCCTAAATCTGTAAGATACTTTCACAGAATGCAATCTATTGAATTATTGCTGGCACAATAATTTAATTTTATATACAGTATTGATGTTTTATTAATCAAACATCTGAATTGGAATATAATAATAAGACCCAATGTTGCACTATTTAATGGTTATGCATAAGTTAAACAGATCTGAGACCACAACATACTGACATTTAAAAGCACATTGGATTTACCAATATAAATTAATAGAACAGAATTTAGGCTTAGATCTAAAAAAAAAAAAAAAATGAATAATGCTTGTTTAAATTTTGCAGAAAAAGTGGACTTCTGGGAGCCCAGATTATGTGTGGGATGATTGTTATGGAAGAGATTTTTAAAAAGAAAGTGCCAAAAAAACAAAACAACAACGTGACGGGCAAAAAATATGAGCCCTACTCTTTTTAAGAGCAGGTTGACGTTATCAATTTTAAAAGCGGTGGGAACCCAATTAACAGGATCAAACATCTAATTAGCATTAGCTGTGTGAGTTAAACTGCAATAAGACCTGGCAGTGTTTTATGAGTTAAGTCTGGATACATTTTCTGTAATCCGAGCTTCGAAGTGTGGCATAATCTTCTTAAAAAAAATACCTACGCAGGAATTCATATGCAAGACAAAGAGCTCTGATTGAAAGTAACATTACAACCTTCAGACATTATTTACATTATGGCTGCAATATAAAATAGAACAATACATTGGACATAATAGTAATTTTTTCTATTATTTTTATTAATGTTTATTTAAAAAAAACTGTAAACTGAAAGAAGAATTTGCAGGGTATTGTTTTGCATAAAATGCAATTATAATCCTATTTAAATTCCAGGCAAGCTTACAATGATGCCAAAGCCACAGGCAAGAGCTCACATAACAAACTAAGTCTACTGTAAGAGGGCTCTGTAAAGAATATTTACTTTACTGAATTAACTAATAGCTTGTTTGAATCCAAGTAAAGTCCCGTAAAAAAGTTTTTGGAATAAATGGATTGGTGTCAGTGGGTTTCATTATAATATCCATTCTAAACAAAATATTACATTGGGCTATACTCTCAAGAAAATGCAATGTATTCTGCCTACAAACGCAAACATTGCCTATAACCATGCACATGTCATCAGTGTAAGTGTATAAGATGTTTTTACTGTACATATCAGTTTTAAAATGCAGATTTTACACCATATGTGTGTCTGTCTGCGGCAAGTGGTGCACATTGCTGCTTCATTGACCTTCAGAAAGGAAACAAACCCACTTGGTCTTTAGCAGGGCACTTGTGAGAGGAAGAAGCTTGTTGACCAATCAGTATGTTTGAAAGAGATGCAAGAGCTTTGGAGGCTTTCACATTGCCTTGACAACCAAGAGTAGCCAACAGAACTTCATGGCACCAGATCCAGTTCTGATTGTACAGAATTAAATAAATCAGCAATTTAACACACACACACACATCCGCACGCATAAAAAACCCATGAAAAACAAACAGTTTGTGATTCTTATAATCTACTGTATAAGAAGCCCTGTCAAAACTGCCCACCCTCTTCCTTATTTAAACGCCATTGTTAATCAACATTATGTGCCACCAATCAACTCCAATGAGCACATTCACTTTCACAATGTCTCTCCCTCTTGAGTTGTTTGGATCTTTTCCAAAAGACTTAATGTCAAATCCAGGTGGAGGATTGGATAAGTCAGTTTGATGGAGAGGTGGCTTTCTGCAGCTACTCTTTCAAACAGCCATTTTCCCAATAGATAAAGCCAAACGGCCGCTTTAATTGTGCCACGTAAGGGGTCAGTTCAGATTTAGCTTAGCATCATGATTCACAGCGATCCTTGGACAACTACACGCTGCATCTGAGATATTTGCTTTGTTGTGAGTGAAAATAAGGCCCTGTTTACACCTTTTATTAAGATGCGTTGTAGGGCTGTCAATCGATTTAAATATTTAATCTAGATTAATCGCATGAGTTAACTCGCGATAAATTGCAACTTAATCGCACATTTTTATCTGTTCTAAATTTAACTTAATTGAACACTTTTCAAGTTTTTAATACTCTAATCAACATGGGCATGTACAAATATAGATGCTTTATGCAAATGTTTGTTTGTTATAAGTTAAAGAGTCAGTAATAAAAAACAAAAACAAAAATAGAGGTAGAAAATAAAGGTTTAAAAAATGCTAAAAACTGGTAAAACTAGATTTGGCACACACGGTGTCAAAAACAATATTAATATATATGTTAAAAGTTTTTATTGTTTGATTGACATTCAGACAGACAGCTGTAATGCAAGGATCTAATATAATGTTACACATCAGATATTTTTCCCCAACAGTTAGCTAAACATTTACTTAAGACATATTAAGACATTATATCTGCATTAATTCTTGTCAAAACAGATATTTTTAAAACTGTAATTCGGTCTTTGTGTGTCTATATAGGCCTGCCTATGTGCATGCAGATGTGTCAGTCAGCACGAGGAAGATTGTTTTTTTTATGTCTTATTAATAATTCTTTTAACATCAACCAGGTGCCGCACTTTATCTCTCTTAATAGATATTTTAACATCAATCAAGTTCTGCATTTTACTTTCTAATTCCTGCATTATGTTTTAAAACCAAAACCAAAATCTCAGACGCGCAGGTGGATGTACATGCATCATTTCTATTAGTTAAGCATTTAGGACGGTACACATCAGATTAGGTATAAATAAAGATCATTTTAGATGTTTGATGACTATTTAATGTCTAAGGCTGCGCCTCAATTTATCCAACAACGTGCTAGGCCTAGGGTAAAATTTTTGTTTTGCGTTGCATTAATTGCACGTTAATAAAATTTTTGTTTTTAAAATGTTGACAGCCCTAGTTTTGTCCGATCACTAAAACAAGGTCTAAACGGGGTGTCAAATGTTTTGAGCTTGTCGACTTTCACTCACATTCAGAGTCGAAAACGCATTCGACTGCATTGCTTTTATGGTGTAGACCAGGAGTGGGGAACCCTGGGTCCTGGAGGGCCACTATTCTGCATAGTTTAGTTCCAACCCTAATCAAACACACCTGAATTTCATTTTCAAGTAATCCTGAAGACTTTAATTAGATTTTTTAGGTGTGTTTAATTATGGTTGGAACTAAACTCTGCAGGACAGTGGCCCTCCAGGACCAGGGTTCCCCTCCCCTGGTGTAGACACTCATGAGGTTGAAGATCGCAAACTCTCCGCCTATTGATCTAATGTGTGATGTACCAAGCCCGTTTTTTATATCGATTCTGACTTTTAGCATGAACCCACAGTGTGTTGCATTGCCTTTGGACTTTCATTAATAAAACTAAAGTGGCTGCTTTCTGCCCCCTTTTTAAATTTTTGTTACATTTTGCGAGCGTATGAAAGTTGCGTGAGCTTATCTCAGCAATTGATCAAAGAAAGCCCTTACATATACATGTACAAAACATTGTGCAACATGTTTGCTAACAACACAAGCAGCGGTACTCTTTCACATAATATTAGGGCGCATCAACCTAAACCCATAATTTCTTCCGCTCGTGTTTTAACGACTCGCCCATAGACCATCCCCTCAAAGTAATCAGGACAGAAGTGGTCGAAAGTGGACAAAAGAGACACCAATGACCGGTTGCACAAACATAGTCATGACTTTAAGACTGCGAAAAGAATTCATGACTTACTTTTAAGACTATAGTCTTAAAGGTTTATGCAACCGGCAACAGGTGAGAACGGACATGCGTCTCTCTTGTCGCATCTTAATAGCAGGTGTAAATGTGGAAAGAGTTCTCCAAGTTCATAACTTTAAACCACACAGTCACAAGTATTCAGTCTTTCTGAATGGTTTAATTTCCTCTTCAGTGGGCAAATGGAGGAGGTATAACTGACTGATTACATTTATTCATATAAGGCTGCATGTCACTAAATTAGTCTTAAAAACTATTCAGGTTTACTCAGGTGAACAATGCCAAAATTGTACCATTACAGCTAATTTCCAACGTTGCTCTAAATGTTCCTGGAACATTTGTGGCGATGTCGTATTTAAAGTGGCACCACACAGCAGAAATGCCTGTGCTCAGACACAGCCCAAAGGGTCCACATTTATCTTGACTTCACTTAGCATTTCAGCTTCCTCTCTTTCTCTCTCTCTGCAGAAAGGCTGGAAATGAAAAGGTAATCCAGGCCCCACAGGGCCGGTAGCAGGTGTTGGAAGGGAAAGTATTTCAACTCCTGCTGCTAACACACTCAATGGCTCTCAGTGGAGAAAATGCTTTCAGGAACTGCACTCACTTTTCTTGATTTACTCTCCCCGTTAGGAAAACCCAACAGCAAAATTAAGGACAGAGACTCACTTCCTCAATAAAAGCGACATAGCAAAAACATTTTCAAAATCTTTATAAAAGACCAGAGTTTAGGAGAGGAGCTTTTATTGGCTTTCAAATCAAGGTCAAGTGCAGAGGTGTGCATGCTGGTCAAAATTTTGTAAAAGCAGCAATAGAAAAAAAGTGCAGCCAGTACACATTTGAGAGTTTTCATTAACGGAGTCCAGCGGGAAAAAACAATGCAAACATGTCCGAGTCCTTACCCATCAAATATAAGGCAATATCAGAGTCCCATTAGTCCTACACTATATTGGGTGCGTTATATTTAGAAACATTATCATTGCTTTCCAGCTTATATTTATATTATACAAATATGTTAAATTAAAATTATTATATGTGTGGAGTATAACATCTTTATTTCTTAAGACACTGTGCACACTAGCACTCATAACATGCAACTGCATGCAGCGTCATCGTTCTGCACACAGTTATCATACGCACACTTTGGGGGCCATTAGGGGCCCCTGGCAGTCAAAGGCCCCTAGGGCCCTATTTGTCCAGACCATTATTCACAAAGCATTCTTGGTTAGAGAAAACATGCATAACTGAATCAACTCAGCACCCATCATCACTGCCAACCTGCTTTAAACAGGATGGGCAAAACAACCACATCAGCAGGATAAACAGCATGGGATCTATTTATGTTTGTTTGCTTATGAGTGTGAGACACGTTTTAGACAGACACACCAAAACTGCTCAACATCATTCCAATTCAGAGGTAAATTTATTTAAAAAAATTAAATGTAAGCTAGTATAAAAAAATATATTTCTCTAACTGAATCTCTGTACCACAAAACAAATGATTTGATACAATATGCAAAAACAAAAATTTGCTGTAGAGGTTAACAATAAATCGAACTAAAGGTAACAGCCATGCAGCGTCTTTTAATAACCATCCTCTTTCTCTCTCTGCATCTTGACACAGCGCACTAAGCTTAATCGCACATAATTGGGTGGGTGGGACAGTGGGCCGGCCCAGGCTTTGTGTGCAAAGGGCAAGTGGTCAAGTTAATGGAGCCCTTGTAGTGAACAGGGAGCTCTCTCCCTCTACTGGGACAGAGGGAGGGGACAACGGGCCTCTTTCAAAATCTCAAAAGACAGAGTTGGGTGCCTTTTTACACCACCCCCTCTCTTTTCCATAGACTGACAGACAGGATTAGCTGCGGAGCGACTCTACAGCTGAGCTTTATGTTGGCTATCAGGGCATGGGAAATGAAGAGGCCTATAGGGACACAGTCACCGTGAATCGAGGGCATCCGCCAGTGAAATTATTTTGGAGGATATATAATGGGTCTAAAAATGAAATGTTAAAAAAAGTTAAAAGGTTTCTGTTTTGCATTAGATTTTTTATTTAGTGCATTTATTATTGCAATATATTTTGCAACAAACATCTGAGGAAAAAGTTAAAGAAATATTTTCTGGGTATGCTATATGAAAAACAGTAAATTCCTACATTCATATCGTCGCAGACATTTTGACCCAGCTGTATCTTTCAAATATAATGAAATGCATTTGCGATTTATCATTAGGACCTTCAGCTGCCACACCACAAATCAATGACATTCGGTATAGTGACATGCAGGGGAATCAAAAATGACCAGGAGACAGAAGGATTGGAAACAATGATTTAATCACAGTCGTTACAAGCACCTGCAGTGTCCATGTGAAACAATCACTTTGGACTCATCTGTGTTTTGTACAAACGTAATCACAGTGCAGAAGCACACAGCCCTAAACAATTCACAACAAAACCATGAGCTCCGAATGAGGCAGTACCAGATCAACGGCAGATGAAAACAACAGTGGTTAGGGTTTATCATTCAGTTCAGCTCTGGGTCAAAATAAAAATATATTCAGTTTATGACAGAATAATATAATTAAAATGTGAAGAAAAGAATCATAATTGCAAGGATAAAGTCACAACATTATGAGATTATGGTAGTTATGTTGTGAGAAAAACAGAAAAATAAATGCAGCGTATGAAGATTAGTTTTTTTATTAACTAAAACAGATCATATTTCATTTAAATATAGTCCAGAAATAATATTTTCTTGTAATACTGTGATTTCTCACTTTTAACAATATTCGCATTACGTTTTATTATTCTTGACTTTAACCTCAAGTTGCTTCAAGGAGGATTTTTAAAAATTGGAGATTTTTACATGGCACTATTACGGCACTCTAATTATTAGTTTGAATTATCAGAGGTCAGTGGCTGGGCACTTGGTAAAATAATAAATAATCTTTTCTGAATATGGCATGTCAATACATAAAAAATATGTAACACTTAAAAATAAGGTTGTTTCTGTTAACATTAGTAAATGCATTAGCTAAACGGACTAACAATGTGCAATATATGCAATAAGTGTGAAAGTATTTCAGCTTTATTCATATTTATAAATGTTAGTTATTGCCAATTGTTCATGTGTATTAATTAATGTTTGTAGTTACAATTATTGATTTAAAAAATAAAAATGCAGAAATTACCATTAGGAGTTTCATTATTCTGTTGAACACAAAAGAAGATTTTATAATGTTAAGCACACAGTTGATGGAACTAATTGACTTCCATTGTAGAAAAAAAACAAATGTTAAGGAAGTTAATGGGTACCATCAACTGTGTGCTTACCATCATTTATCAAAATGTTTTTATCAATAAATTGTAACTGCTGATTAATCCCTAACTAATAACTAACGTTACACTGTTAAAAAAAATGCAGCACGAAGTTAAAACAACTTGGTTTTGCAAGTCAATTTAACCTACTATTTTAAATTTTGGCTTAAAAAAGTTGACATAACTTAAAAAAATTAATTAAACAATTTCAAATTAAATTTTAAAGTTAACGTAACACATAAAATATGTCTTGATTTGAGAAAAATGCTGCGTATTTTTTACAGTGTAGCTAACCTAATTAACTAAAGTTAACAAATTCAACTTTATTGTAGTGTTACAAAAAAAAATCAAATACTGTAACGTCAAAAACCTTGTGTAACAGTCACAAAGAATCAGTTATGTCTAATAATTAAATATAAACTCAAAGGGGCGGTTTCCCGGACAGGGCTTTTCCTAGACATGGTGTAGTAGTAGTTACAATTATTGATTTAAAAAAAAATTTGTTGTTTGCACCATAATACTTAATTCTGTGTAACTGGAACTTGTTGTTCATGTATGTGGACAATTACACTGCTTCATGTTCAAAGAAAAATATTTGGTTATTATATTTATTGGTTCTTTGTAACTCCAAATAGCTGGAAGAAATCTGAAATGCAAGCCAAACCAAAGCTTGGGTCTTAAGAGGTTAATTTAAAAACACGTTACTGACATATCTTAATATATCACTGCCATTGTTTTGTCTCAAGATGCAAACCAGTATTGTTTCTGTAAGGTTTGTTTGTAAAAACTACTTAAACGTCCTAATTATACTAAGGCCTAGTCCTGGATTAAGCTCAAACCACTTCAAAGGGTTTACGCAAAAACAATTCTTTTATCATTTACTTGCCCTCATTTGTTGTTCCGAACTAGTATGATTTACTTTATTCTGTAAAACTCAGAATTGGAAGTTTAGCAGAATGTCTAACCGTTCACTCACATGCATTAAAAGTAGATGGGTGCCAGTGGTACCAGACAAAAATATACAGGCCTCAGGACATTGGTGAACAGTGCTGCAGGTCTTAGGGGGCGTGCACACCAAAGCGTTTGAACTCAGTTTAAAATGCAAGGTGGACACCGACTGTAGGCGCTTGCCAGCTTTATTTAGCTGTGCGCTTTGGTTGCTGTCGTTGGATGAAGCGCCAGTTGGTTTTTGTGATATTTGTCCTACGCCTCATTCACTCTGATGACTGAACGGCCGAGTAAGAAGAGACAATGACGAGCTGAGCGTTTCACCCAAACTTAAACATTTCTGAATTCTCAGTAAGAGTATCGGCGCTCAGAGCGGATAAAACCCGCCAGCTGCTGGCTTTTTTAAAAATTGCCACGCTTCCATTGAAAACAATTGAAAACATAAGCCAGCGTATACCCTTTGGTGTGCATGCTACCTTACTGTTGGTAGTGTGATGCTGTGAGGACATCAATTCTTAGTCTGACCTAACGTATCATGGTCAGTGCTTAGATAAAAAAAAATGACAAGTGAGAGCACATTTCACAGTGAAGCGAATAGCATTCGGCACAGCAGCATCAATCTTAACACCTCATAACCTTTGGTGTCAAAATAAAACCTTCAAGCAGACACAAAACCAGCAGCCTGTATAAAACTGATAGCTTTCATCCTACAACAACAAGACCTTGTGATCAAGACGACCCTACTTTCTTATATGGGTCTCAAATTTTATCATGCAAACCTGATCATCTGCATTAACCTCCAGACTGAAAATCATACATTTAATGATCTCATGCCCTGAAACACCATCTCTGCTCCATGCACACTTACACATCTGATCTTCACATCTACACTTTTTGCAGTGTTTGCAGATGTGCTCTCCATCCCAATTTAGCGTATTTTATTGCACAGTAAACTGGTCAAGCACCCACACACATGGCAAGTCAGATACACACACACGGTACGTTTTAAAAGTACACACATTCATCGAGCTCAGTACTCAAAGAGGAAAGTTAGCAGAGTTGAAAAGTGTCATAAGAGTCCCTTAAGGTCTGGCACACACACAGTGGCAAAGCCGGGGTGGGCCGTACAGAAAGGCAACCTGGCATGAGATGGCTTTTTCCAGCTCAGATCAGGGCCGGACTGGAGCCATGAGTTAGAGTCAGGAGGACAGGATAGTGGATGTTGCTATCATACACCTCCTTGGTCTCTCTCTGCATCTGAAAAACAAAGAGTATAATCATGAATTGGCGAGTAAGATAAAAACGCTTTAAAAACCTGGATATGATCTATACTATTAAAAAAAAAACAATGCAAGAACTATCTAACAAACCAGGACAAGTGACAAGAATAAGACTAGCTGTTTCATAATGGCTCACTTAGAGCAGAGGTGCCTGCAGAAAGTATGTCACACAGGCTTGCTGTACAATATGCCCGCTGGGTCTGCTTTTCTGCCACTTTCTGAGCTCTTGAGTTGTGGCAGTACACTCAATACGCTGCCAGTATGTTCTGCCCTGGAGCTCAGCCATGTCCCAACCAATCAGATCGCTCGAAATCTCACACGCTCCGCCAGGACTTAAAAAGAGCCAGCTAAGGGAGAAACGTGCAATTCGCTTATGAAAATAAGCTCTATACAGATGGCAAACACTGCTGACTGTCTGTATACTTGTAGTAGAGTAACTAAAAGTGCTTTAGAAGAGGAGAAATGTGGGACTTAATATTTTTGCACCATTATTTAGCAAATAGAATGAAAAAACATTTTCAAACATTTCAAGAACATTTTCATCATCTGAGGATGAACAGTCCAGTCCCAATCTGCACTCCCAGAAAAAAGATACAGTACAAAAGTTGTCATTTGGACGGTACCTTTTAAAAAGGTCTTAATATGTACCATTTTGATACCTTTGAAGTACCAGTATGTGTTTCTAAAGTACCAATGGGTACCTTTGAGGTACCAATATGCACCTTTTAGGTATAAATGTGTACTTTCTGAAAAGGTACCGCCCCAGTGATAACTTTTGTACCTTCTTGTACCTTTTTTCTGATAGTGTAGGGTTTGCTGGTATGGTCAGGATTTTTGCAAAAGTGTTAAAGGAAAACACCACCGTTTTTCAATATTTTATTGTTCTTACCTCAACTTAGACAAATTAATACATACCTATACTTTATTCAATGCGTGCACTTAATCTTTGTACAGCGCGTCATGAATGTGTTAGCATTTAGCCTAGCCCCATTCATTCCTTAGGATCCAAACCGGGATGAATTTAGAAGCCACCAGACACTTCCATGTTTTCCCTATTTAAAGACTGTTGCATGAAAAGTTACACCAGTAAGTATTTTTTTTAAGGGGATAAAAACTGAGAACTATATTGTATGGCGGAATAGCACTTCGTTTGCAGCACTTCGACCTTTGCACCCAGTTACATCATCACTCCTGACTAGGCTAAATGCTAACACATTCACGACGCGCTGTACAAAGATTAAGTGCATGCATTGAATAAAGATAGGTATGTATTAATTAATCTCAGTTGAGGTAAGAACATGTGGTGGTGGTGTTTTCCTTTAACATTACTAAAAAAGTGGTTTTACTATTTGGCTTATAATATGAATTTATGAACAGAGATGGGACAAGCAAGGGGGCAAAAACATTTTACATAGAATGACAGCTCATATTGTGTGGACCATTTGCACCATTACCCGCTAGACGACCACATCTCTGAGTGTACAGCGTGCTAAGGTTATATCACTTCGTTGTGCAGTAAAAACTATTTCAGACAGGATTCAAAAGAGAAAATAATGTATCACTGAGTTTTCATGCATCTACAATAACTCAATAACTCACAAACTTGTCACCTGCAAACCCAGAATGACCCATGACTGATCAATCTGAAATCTGTATAACACAATTAAGATATACCCACATGCAAACATCTCTACTCTTCTTCTGTTTTTCTCTAACATTCACCCCATCCTTTCTGTGGTTTGAGATAACATAAAAACAGATAAAAGCCTGCTCTCTTGCCCTTGATGTGCGTTATCTCTCTCTCCACCCCTCGACACAGCAGCCGATGTTTGAACCCGCGACCCCTCTGTAATCGGGGCGGCCAGCCAACCAACACTAAGCCCAATGTGAGAATCGACACATTCACATTCAAATCTCACCGAGACGAGAGAGAGCGATTTTTGATTATGAAAAGGACTTTACATAATCATAAACTAAACACAAGTACTACAAACTTTCAATATTAAACACTTGGTCAATATTAAATAATTAGATGCAGACACGTATTGGTTCTATTAATCCTTACATAATTAAAAATTAGGCTTTTTGTCTTTATTATATAGGACAGTAAAGTGCTAACAGGAGAGTATAAGGGTGTGGGATAGGGATTGGATCACTATACCCATTTGAGACTCAAACCCGCATCTCCATTAGCCAATAGCTCTTATTTGTCAGGAGAACTTTATCACTATATTTATTAAGTCTCAGATGCATATGGTTCCAGTGGTTTGATGGAAAGGGATGGAAAGAGTATCCAAAAATGACAAGAAAGTAAGACAAACAGGTTAGAAAAAACATAAGGGTGAAAGCATATGTCTTTATACTTTTAAAAAAACTATCCATTCAGAATTACTAGCACTTTATTGTATTATTTTTAGTTACTTTATGTGCGCATTGCTACTTGGGAAATATTGGAAGCAAACAACAATAATGTCAATAAACCACTCAAAATGAGAAAGAGAGAGAGAGAGAGAGACAGAGAGAGAGAGGTATGAAAGTCTTAGAGAGTGATATAGCAAAGTAGCTTAAAGAGAGAGAGCGAGCGAGGGAAAGCGAGGTAGGAAAGGCAGTGAGCTTGCAAAGGTGAAAAGTTTAACAAGCAAAGCTGTTCCTCCTGATCACAGTCTGCTAATCAGCTTCATGGGTGGCTGAATATATTGGCTCCTACTTTTTAATCGCACAGTTGCCAAGACGCAAGTCATTCATTTTATTACTCCATTTCTCTTCCCCCATTCCACAACAGTGAGAGAGAAAGAGAGATGTTTACCGATAGCATGATGAACTGGCCGTCTGGACACTACAGGCTCCAGAAATAGATAGATTCAGGTGCTAAACAAGTGGAGAGCCGATATGGAGAGGGAAGCGGGCAGCTGGAAGTTGGGAGGATGTAGAGAGATTAAGTTAATACGTGTATGTATATGTGGCCGCATGAGGGTGTTGGTGTGGGTACGGACGGGGGATGTCAGAATTAAAATTCATGACTCTCTTCACAACCATTTGAGTAACAAGATTAAGATGGGCGGGCAGAAAATAGCTGCATTATCAGGCGGCTTGCAGCTCCTCCAGCTGCTGGTGCTCTATTCCAGAACAGTGGGGATAAGAGGATAACACGCGGTCCCCGCACCACACCCCCGCAAAACCGAGAGCCCCATTCGCATCCCAGCCTCATCCCTCTGCCCAACTGCATGCACAGGAGGGAGGAGATGTAGGGTCTTAAAGAAAACACTTCAATCTCCAAGACATCAGAGGCTGACTGGACAGCAGTGGACGGCCCTACGTATAAGTGCGTATGCTTGTGTCTGGGAGGGGCTCGAATGCGATGTGCTGTTAGGAGGAAGGCTATGTGATCTATTGTCTGATGTGTGTTTCTTTGTGCACTTCGTTCTGTATGTTCTCAAAAGCAGGGGGCAGGGTGTTCATTAGAAGATAAGAAAGAGGAATTAATTACTTTGAGATATGATGAGGCCACTTCAGGTTGCCCCTCGTATCACACACACAGCTGCATGACCTGACGACAAACCAGGAGTTAAGACGTACGCGCACACAGTAGGACTCTTGACTCAGCTATCTCAGCCCCTCGCTGCTCTTGCCATTATCCACACAGAAACACAGTAGGTGGTCCGGCACAGAAAGACCTAGACAGAATTCAGGTGCATTGGGGCACACCATGACAAGGTGAGGTCATTATGTACTTGTGTGTGCTTTAATGGGCATGCATGGCACTGTTTTGACTAACAAAAGCAACTGGGGAATACTGGCGGTGGATATTAAAAGCTTATAAGCGATTTTATATAATTTACTTGTTTCTCTGTGACTTGGCTGCTTATTTAACTGACTGAAATTTCATAAACACCTCAAAACCAAGTTTTTAAAAGCAAGACAAATGTCAGCGAACCTGTAAAATGGTTCACAATGCCTCAAACGCTGGGTGCGTGTCTGATGTCGACGCTGAAACTCGCTGGAAAGCTGCCATCTGTCTCTTAACTTTCATAGCTACAACCAGTAAGTATGCCTGTGATTGTTTAGGGGTGGGGCCATGCTCGCTGGCTCCAGTGCATCATCGAGCCACCATTTTAGCCCCGCCCAAATAATCCCAAACACAGAAATGTGTTTAGAAACAAATTCTCTGAAATGACTTTACACAGACTTTAAAGCTCCCATTCTTTGTGTGTTTTTATAGCTTTGATTGTGTTTACAGTGCGCAATATAACATGTGTTCATGTTTCACATGTAAAAACGTGGTATTTTTTCATACAATTTACTTATCTGTATAACGGTGTTTTCACTATTCTCAAAACAGGTTGATGTCTTTCTTGTTCTATGAAGTTCCTCCTTCAGAAATACGCATCGAGTTCTGATTGTGTAGTTTGTTTAGTGTGTTTCAATAGCAGCTTAGCTTGCTGTTAGCTTAGCTGGTGACTGATGTATTCCTGTGGGCGGAGTTTAGTCAAAAACTGTTCTAGTGACGTCATTAAAGCAGGAAGTAGAGGGCTGTAGTCCAAACCGGCCGTTCGCTGTAGGCTTTGAATATATAAATATTTGATAATATAAATATATCTCCTGGAATTGAACATTGAGCTTTATCATTTTACAGGTATTATTACGCTATAATAGCAACATTACACACTAACTAGGGTTTACAAAATGGGATCAGAAAGAATGTGACCTTTAAACTCTCCTTCATGATTAGTAAATATGTTGCTTGTTACATCATGCATTTCTTCTTAACGTGAATACCCTGCCTAACCAAGTTTTCGCTTGAACCACCTCAAACTGAGGGCTTTAAAACTTTTCACTTTGCTACATTTGGTCTGTATACGATTATTAAGAAATGTATAAAACTTCACTCTCTCTCTCTCTCTCTCTTTCCGCCTTTTTGATTGACGGCTCTAAATTCAAACACTCTTACCTTGGTTGCCACAATGACCACTTAGCATTTTGCTGCCCAGCTATGTCCATCACCTTACAAATAAAGTTCCAATCACTCAGCTCCAGAGCCCTGCTGGCAGACCTATTTTCCTCGGGCATAGGCAGGGCCACCACTGTCAACCCTGTGGGGCATAATGGGTCCTCACAGCTTCTCCAGTAACCAAAAATGGCAGGCGTAGTGGTCCTATCGGTGCCAGTTAACCGGCAGGACACCACTGCTACCCTGACCTGGGCACAGTATTAGTGCCTTCATGCAGAGGAACAGATGTTGTACCCTGTTCCGAGTCTGGTTCTCAGAAAGTCCATTTAAAGCTTAACATACAAACTCACTCTTCATGTACCTGCTGACTTTGCATGCTGTATTTCAGCGAATCACTCTGCACACACAAAGAAAGTGGAAAATGCGGTAACACTAAATGCTCACAAACTATTGACACTTTACACACACACACACCCAACCCATGTGGTTTGTAGGTCTTCACATCAGGGTTCCCACACCTTAGTTAACTTTAAATTCAAGGACCTTTCAAGGACTTTCCAGGTCCAATACCCTCAAATTCAAGGACTAAATGTGGGGACAAATTTCAAGTGAGAGCAAGGTAACATCGTGTTACCTTTTAAGATACATTGTTACAGTTCCCTTTCGAGGGAACTCGCGCTGCGTCACTGCTGTGACACTTTGGGGACGCCTCCAGGGGTAAGTGCGTCTGAATGTGTATATCAAATTCAACCAATGGTGAGGCTTAACAACAAAGACAGGGTGACGCGGGAGCCAGGAAGTATATCGCCATATGAAATATTGCCAAAGACGGCGTTACAGGGACGCAGAAAGTATGGCAAGGGAGTCGCATTGTCTCGTTTTTTTTGACAATATTATCCTACACTACACAGGGAATAATATGGATTTTTTTTTAGAAAACTTCTTGCATAAAATAGATTCAAGCACTTTCAATGACCTGTATCTATGTATATATATTTTCAAAAGCTTCCCAGGGCCTTGAAATTCCCCCCCCCAGATTCACAAACTTTCAAGGATTTCAAGGACCCGTGGGAACCCTGTCACATACACACCTTCAGGTGAAGGTCCCACAAGTGAGAGTCGTAGTTTTCATAGCGACACACGCACAGACCTGCGCCCTCTGCCAGTCTGCAGAATTCAGCCAGTGTGTCTCCTCTGGTAGGGGCAAACACTACAGCTGTGCCCTGAAGAGAGAAATCACAAGCAAAAAATGTTAACAAAGGATAATTAAAGGATAGTTTACCCAAAAAGAGAAGTTCTCTCAACCCATATGCTCCGTTTTCTACATCTAGCCTGACTTCTAACCAATGTGCCTCAAAATCTACCCAATGTACTTGGGGGTTTCGACGGTTACATTCTATTTGATTTCTCCCAGGTATTATATTAGATAATAAACAAAAAGATTAAAGCTCACCTAATCCAATCAATGGCTGCAAGCGCATCCCCACTCTTTATAGATCAACTAAGCTAAGAGGATTACCAAAAGGTTCACAATTTCTTTCAGTTTTAAATATTATTTTATATTTCTGCTAATATTAATACTTTAATTAAAAGGTCACCCAACACAAACAAAACAAATAACAACTAATATGAGAAAAACAGGATCATCTCAAAACAACAGTATTCTTATAGCTGTACATGGGGCATACAGTGTAAAAAGTGGACCCATACATCTGCAGACGTGTTAATCAGCTGTGTATGCTGCTCGGATGATCCACTTTCATTTTACAATAACAAATTACAACCATTAGGTGGAAAATTAATTAGTTTTGATAAATCTGCTGAAGGATTTGGTCACTACTGCTATGGGACACAATAGTCATCAACATTAATTCTGTTTTACTCTCAGCCATAGATGATGAAATGAGACATTTTTATTAACTGATCAAGTCATTGTTTTGACAATTAGACTATTACTATTAGAGGTCTCATTAAAAGTTTTTCTATTAACAATCAATTAGGTTTTAGACTACTTTGCATTGTGGGAAATAAAGCTACTGTGAATTTGTCTTGATAATCAAATGATATTTTAAGGATTTTAAAGGCTGGATGTGAATAAACTACACTTGAGAGAAGATCAGAGAGAAATGTCACCCCTTAATGTACTGTGATTTGCTAAAACGAAGAAACGAAAAGTCAGCATTACATTCTCTTTCTAAGAATCACAAACCTTGTGAAAACCACATGTTAACAACCATGTTAAAGGAATATTCAATTTTCTTAAAAGAAAAATCTAGATAATTTACTCACCACCATGTCATCCAAAATGTTGATGTCTTTCTTTGTTCAGTCAAGAAGAAATTATGTTTTTTGAGGAAAGCATTGCAGGATTTTTCTCATTTTAATGGACTTTAATAGACACCAACATTTAATACATTTAAAACTCAACACTTAACAGTTTTTTTCAACAGAGTTTCAAAGGACTATAAACGTTCCCAAACGAGGCATAAGGGTCTTATCTAGCGAAACGATTGTCATTTTTGACAAGAAAAATAAAAAATATGCTCTTTTAAACCACAACTTTTCATCTAAGTCCGGTCCAGCGTGACCTAACGTAAATGCGTAGTGACGTGGAAGGTCACGTGATACATATATAAAACGCACATTTGCGGACCATTGTAAACAATAAACTGACACAAAGACATTAATTAGTATCAGTTGACATACAACAACGTAGGAACGGTCCTCTTTCAACACACTTGTAAACACTGGGGCGGAGTTTCGCGTTCGTCCTCTGTGACGTCATGACGTATTGCGTGGGGTCACGCTGGCGCATCACGACCGGATCTAGACGAGAAGTTGTGGTTTAAAAGAGCATATTTTTTATTTTTCTTGTCAAAAATGACAATCGTTTCGCTAGATAAGACCCTTATGCCTCGTTTGGGATCATTTATAGACCTTTGAAACTCCGTTGAAAGAAACTGTTAAGTGTTGAGTTAAGTATTAAATGTTGGGCACTATTAAAGTCCATTAAAATGAGAAAAATCCTGCAATGTTTTCCTCAAAAAACATAATTTCTTCTCGACTGAACAAAGAAAGACATCAACATTTTGGATGACATGGTGGTGAGTAAATTATCTGGATTTTTCTTTTAAGAAAATGGACTATTCCTTTGACTTTCTAAAGGAATAATTTTTTTTATTAACATTATCAATCCGGATAAAAGCACTCATTTTATAGAACGACTCATAGTCTCTCACTCACTCTCTCTCTCTGTCGCACGCCCGCACGCACACACATTAAATATCAAAGTCAACACATGAAAAACCTTAAAGATTATTACAAATCCTTTGTGATCTTTAAAGTGTTTTTCATTTGTTGTACAGGGTCTTATTGAGAGGCCATGAAAGGCTTGTGGGTCTTATGATTAGTGCTGAGCATAAAATAGATGAGATGACCCAATCTAAGTTGCACATAATAAGTATTAAAGTATTACATGATATTAATCCTGCCATTCCATTACTGTCTCAATCACTGCATGCCAACTAATTACTGAGAGACCAAACACAAAGTCACTTACATCAGGTCGCAGTAATCTTCTTAGTGCATCAACCAGACTGCCTCTGTACTGGTCAAGAAACAGGCTAAGAGAATGAGAGAGAGAGAGCTAGAAAGATTAGAATGCATTGCAACGATAATGGTTCAAGATAAAGCAGCAGGCTATTTATTTTCTTTGTTTACGAATAAATCCACCAGCACAGCAAAAAACAATTTGTAGATGGAAACCTCTTTTCCCTTAGAAACGAACAAATCTCACCCTGTCTTGTTCCAGTGGAGCGGTGGATGTCATTTAAAACATCAAAGGTAAAACACATACGCTGGCAGAGATTAACAATCATGTCAGTGTCAGGTGATGTGCACAATGGTGCAAACTAAAACAGCAGCAAACTAGACCCCACACTTATAATTCCTCAGGACTGAATGTTATGTAAAGCAGCAAAACATACTTTGGGTTGATGTGGATGGCAGACTATACACAAATAAACAAAACAAATGCAGAAACATACTTTAATATCACTTAACATACAATTCACAGCATTTATTGAATTACTGAACATTTTTGCTTATTTACGCATTTCAAAGTACTCATTTTTATATAGAATACCTGTTGGTAAATTTGAAAGTACTCTTCCACGTTTAAGTTGCATGCCAATGAGATTTATCCGTTTAGTCTTCAGACTGAACTTTTCCTATCACCCCTGACACTGCTAAACACACCGCTCTCGCTTCCTAGTGGTTAAAGGTCAAAGTTATGTTGACTAAAATGATCTCACTAACCACGTCTAGCGGTCAGAAGTTTGACAGCTTGAATAGTTTCATTAGCAGTTCAACTTTTGACCCAGAGTTTTAGGTGGAGCAGGTCAGCCTGGACAATAGAGGGTGAGTTTAAGGTAAGAGTGGAGGAAAGTTTAACTGACTATGTTGACCTTGACAGGGTACGTCAAACAAAACATTACACCATTGGTACTTCCGACTATACTATATTGACACGAGTGTTGTAATGCTTTGTTCGTTTTCCTTTTATAGAATATCTACGGTACTGTGCAAAAGTCTTAGGCCACCACCATAAGACTTGTTGTTTTAGAAGTTTTAATGTCCGTCCATATTTATTTTTCAATCTATTTTATTAAGATACAAACAGAAAATAAAGAAAATATGTAAAAAATTAAAAATACAATTTTCAGGACTAAATGTCTTTAGGCATCGTCTG